>NW_027181771.1:12620700-13220700 GCF_029961685.1 Aristolochia californica
CCCCATACCTAAACCTGACATTGTCCTCAATGGGGAAAAGTTAAAACACTATAACGACTACAAAAAAAAAAGAATAATAAAGACCCCAAGGAATGATACATAGTCTCCCTCGAAGAAGGTTTACTCTTATCAGCCGTACCCGTAGGTAATCATCCGTAGATGAAACCGCTATCCCACATCACACTTTGAAGAAATCTCCGTGTGACTGGCCACTGAAGGCAGCAGGAATCACGCGCTGAACACAAGTCCTTAAGTTACTCACTATAAGGTTTTCATTTAATACTTCAACATCGAACTGGTCAATCCAGAACGGTTGTTTGAGTACAGACCTCTCAAACTAGGGACCAAAAGTCTGGTCATCGACTACCGGAACCATTTATGCTCTCAACCGGCAAGAGAGTATGAATAAACTAAAAAAAATAAAATAAAATAAAACTATAATGTACAAAGGGATAGAAACGTGGGGATTGCCCACAATGTGCTAAGTTTATAGTCGTAAGCAAGACTCTGACGCATTCAAGATGAAATGATAGGTTCCTCCAAGAAAATCACCATCACCTCCTCTGGGGTGGGGACATTCTCAAGATACGGTTTGAGCCTCTGACCGTTAACTTTGAAGATCGACCCGTCTCCATGATTCGCATCTCAATAGTGCCATGAGTAAACACCTGTGTAACTTCAAATGGACCGGACCACCTGGATCTTAGCTTCCCTGGAAACAAATGCAATCGTGAGATATAAAGTAAAACATTCTGCCCAACAGTAAAAGACTTGCAAAAAATAGATTTATCATGTAAAAGCTTTGTTCGCTCCTTATACAGTTTGGCATTCTCATAAGCATCATGACGTATCTCCTCCAACTCATTCAATTGCAACTTTCTCTCCTCACCCGCTTGAGTTAAATCAAAATTTAAAGCCTTAATGGCCCAATAAGCTCTATGCTCAAGCTCAACAGGTAGATGACATGCTTTGCCGAACACTAGGCGAAATGGAGACATCCCAATTGGAGTCTTATAAGCGGTTTGATAGGTCCATAAGGCATCGTCTAATCGAGTGGACCAATCTTTCCTATCAAAGCGAACCGACTTCTCCAAAATCCGTTTGATCTCCCTATTAGAGATTTCCACTTGACCACAAGTTTACGGGTGGTACGGAGTGGACACCTGATGAGTGATGGAATATTTCTTCAATAAGGTCTCAAATGCTCTATTACAAAAATGAGATCCCCCATCACTAATGATCGCTCTCGGGGTACCAAACCGATTAAAGATATTTTCTTTCAAAAATTTTACCACCACTTTGTGATCGTTTGTCTTACATGATATAGCTTCAATCCATTTAGAGACATATTCAACAGCAACAAGAATGTATTGATAGCCGAACGAGACACGAAAAGGACCCATGAAGTCAATACCCCACACATCAAACAATTCAACAATAAGAATGGGGTTAAGAGGCATCATGTTCTTCCTAGACAAACAACCAGTTCGTTGGCATTTATCACACACCTGACAAAACTCATGGGCATCTCTAAATAATGAAGGCCAATAGAAACCACATTGCAAGACTTTAGCCGCTGTCTTTCTAGCACCAAAATGTCCACCACATGCTTGGGAATGACAAAATTCAAGAATGTTGGCAAAGTCTTGCTCATGTATACACAACGCCTAATGACTTGGTTAGAACACACCTTGAACAAATAAGGGTCATCCCAAAAAAATGTTTGACTTGGGAAAAGAATTTCAACCTATCTTGTTTACTCCAATAATCAGGAATCTTATGAGTTACAAGATAGTTGACTATGTCAGCAAACCAAGGCAACCGGGATACTTGGAGAAGTTGTTCATCAGGGAAGGAATCATTTAAAGGAAGGAATCCTTCCTGAGGTACTACACAGATCCTAGATAGATGATCAGCAACAACATTCTCACAACCCTTCTTATCTCGAATCTCAAGGTCAAATTCTTGCAATTGCAAGATCCATCTAATCAAGCGAGGTTTAGTGACCTTGATAGACAATAAGTACTTCAAAGCAGAATGATCAGTGAACACTATAACCTTTGACCCTAACAGATATGATCTGAATTTGTTCAAGGCAAACACAACAGCTAGCAACTCCTTCTCAGTGGTAGTGTAATTCAATTGAGCATCATGAAGAGTGCGGCTAGCATATTGAATGACACAGGGCATTTTATCCGTCTTTTGCCCCAAAACAGCCCCCAATGCATAGTCAGAGGCATCACACATCAACTCAAAAGGCAAAGACCAAATAGGGGGTTGGACAATGGGTGCAGTGGACAAACATTTCTTCAGTGTCTCAAAAGCATGAATACAGGCATCATCAAAGGCAAAAGCAACATCTTGAGCAAGCAAATTCGTCAAAGGACGAGAAATTTTTCTAAAGTCTTTAATGAAACGCCTATAAAACCCAGCATGGCCAAGGAAAGAACGCACCCCCTTCACAGAAGTAGGTGGTGGCAGATTGGCAATTAGGTCAACCTTGGCTTTGTTCACTTCTACACCCCGCTCATACACTACATGTCCTAAAACAATTCCTTCTTTCACCATGAAGTGGCATTTCTCCCAATTCAAGACTAAATTGGACTTAATGCAATGGGACAATACGAGTGAAAGATTGTGCAGACATGTATCAAAACTAGAACCAAACACAGAAAAGTCATCCATAAAGACATCTAAAAATTCACCAATCATGTCAGAAAAGATACTCATCATGCACCGTTGGAAAGTGGCGGGCGCATTGCATAAACCAAAATGCATGCGTCTATAATCATAGGTGCCAAACGGACACGTGAATGTGGTCTTTTCCTGGTCTTCTGGAGCAATGGGAATTTGATTGTAGCCGGAGTATCCATCTAAGAAGCAATAAAAATTGTGGCCGGCCAATCGCTCCAGTACCTGATCAATGAAAGGTAGTGGGAAGTGATCCTTCCTAGTGGCAGAATTAAGTTTTCTATAGTCAATGCAGACATGCCACTTTGTGGTAGTTCTTGTGGGAATCAATTCACCACTCTCATTTTTCATTATCGTTATCCCCCCCTTTCTTAGGGACAACTTGAATTGGGCTCACCCAGGTGCTATCGGAAATAGGGTAAATGATTCCTGTCACAACCTGATGACTTCTTCTCTCACAACCTCCAGCATATGGGGATTTAACCTACGTTGCATCTCACGTGAGGCTTTAGTCCCCTCCTCCAAATGAATACGATGCATGCATATGGAGGGGCTAATCCCTTTTAAGGCATCAAGAGTCCACCCCAATGCCTCTCTGTGTGCTTGTAAAACTTCAGTCAATTGTTCCTCCTGCTCAGTACTCAAATCAGAGGAAATAATGACTGGTAATGAGTTCATGGGCCCCAAGAATGCATTCTTCAACGTGGGAGGAAGTGGCTTAAGATCTAGCTTGGAAGTTTCAAGAGGTTTGTCCAAGTCAAGAGGAAGATCCTGTGGATGATCAGTTGTGATAACCTCATAAGCTTCCTCCAACAGAGGTACAGAATTGAGTAAAAAATTAACCTCTTGGAAATATGTTTCCTCATCAAAATATTCCATGTCTAAAGATGTTATGCAAGACTCAAAAGATTCAAGAGTGGATTCGTCATCAAGCATAACAATTTCTATCTTAAATGCAGGACTCAGATCATCAGACTCAAGTGGGTGGTGCCCGGCATTAAATACATTCAATGAGACCTTAAAATTTCCAAAAGACAACTCCAACTCACCACTTTTACAATGAATGATAGCATTAGATTTGGCTAAAAAGGGACGTCCTAGGATGACAGGAATTTGGTTGGTCACATTGACTACTGGTTCTGTATCAAGAACAATGAAATCAACCGGGAACAGAAATTTGTCTACTTTTATCAAAACATCTTCAACTATTCCTCGTGGTATCTTGACAGAACGGTCAGCTAGTTGAAGTGTGATGGGAATAGGCTTCAATTCCCCCAAACCTAATTGCTAGTACACAAGAAAGGAAGCAAATTCACACTTGCCCCTAAGTCAAGAAGAGCTCTCTGGATGGTATGTTCACCAATGACACATGAAATTGTGGGACATCTAGGATCTTTAACTTTAGGAGGAGTGTTGTGCTTCAGAATTGAGCCTACATTCTCAGTAAGAAAGACCTTTTTGTTAACATGTTGTTTTCTCTTTTGTGTAAAAAGGTCTTTCAAAAATCGGGCATAGGCAGGGACTTGCCTAATAGCATCAAGAAGTGGAATGTTAATGTGAACCTTACTAAACAGTTCCAACGTTTCATGCATGCTATCTCCTTTCCTAGGTGGGCCCGATAACCTCTGCTGATAAGGAGCTAGTGGGACTTGGTTAGGGATCTGCTTGGCTGTTGGTGGAGAACTTGGAGGTTCTTCACCCAATGATGTATCCCCATTGTCATCCTTTGACTCCTTAGACTTAGTGGTCCCTACCCCATTGTTCAACTCACGACCACTCCTAAGGGTGGTTATGGCTTTGGCTTGCTCATGGTGGGGTTTGGAACTCAACCCACTCTCATGTGTGCTTTTGGGGTTAGGAATGGTTTGACTCGGGAGTCTATTTTGTGCTTGTTCAGTCATGTGGCTGGCCAACTGACTCACTTACATTTCAAGTTTAGCAATTGAGGACTGTGTATTATGCATGAATAATTGAAGTGTATCCTCAAGTGAAGGTTTTTGTGGAATCAATGGTTGTTGAGTGAAATGTGGGCGCAGAGCTTGGGGTTGAGTAAACCTTGGAGGACCCCCAACCTGTGGGCCCTTGGACCATGAGAAATTTGGGTGCCTAGCCCAACCCGGATTATATGTTTCTGAAAAAGGATCGTTCCGGTTTGGTCTATCAAAATTATGGACTGCATTCAAGTCCTCAATGAGCTCTGGGTAGGATGAACTAGATGGACACATTTGTGTGGGATGAGATGAACCAGAGCATATGGTACAGACCGTAGATGGGTTAGGAGCAGGTGAACTCTTGGACACCATAAGGGCATCAATTTTTCTAGTCAACCCCTCAATCTTGGCCATGAGCATGGGTGTTTCACTAACCTCGTAGAGACCCCTCTTTTGGCTTCGTGGGATCTCCTATCAACATTAAATGACGAACCCCATTGCTGAGATTGATCCCTCAACGTTTCAAAGAAGTCCCACGCCTCACTAGCACTCTTACCCATCAAACTCCCACCACTCGTTGCATCTACCATGGATCTAACCTGGGGTGTAAGACCTTGATAAAAGTATTGCACTAAATTCCATTTCGCAAACCCATGATGCGGACACCTACGGATCAAATCCTTCCATTTCTCCCAAGCCTCATAAAAGTGTTCACCCTCCTGCTGCATAAAGTTGGAGATTTCTCTCCTGAGGGCTGTAGTTCTCTGA
Organism: Aristolochia californica; assembly: GCF_029961685.1. Classification (NCBI taxonomy): domain Eukaryota; kingdom Viridiplantae; phylum Streptophyta; class Magnoliopsida; order Piperales; family Aristolochiaceae; genus Aristolochia; species Aristolochia californica. Next base: position 12,626,091 of record NW_027181771.1, read on the forward strand.
ATGGGAAAGTACTTGGATAAAAATTTTGTGACTAATGTGTCCCATGAAGTAATGCTGCCCACCTCCAAGGAATTAAGCCAAGACTTGGCCTTATCCTTAAGTGAAAATGGAAAAAGTCTTAACCGGATAGAGTCATCTGAGAAATTCTGGAATTTGAAAGTTGCACAAATATCTAAGAATTTCTTGATGTGGTAATATGGGTCCTCCTTCTCCAACCCATAGAATGTAGGGAGGAGTTGGATCACACCCGGTTTCAACTCATAACTGGCGGCAGTAAGGTGGCAATATAATAGAAGAAGGTGAGGTGAAGTAGTGGGATGGGATAGAATAATCCCTCGGGGCTCTACGGTCACCTGCTGCAGGTAACTGTAATGGTTCACCCTGATTGGCCATGGTAGCTCCTAACTTGACTTCGGGTGTTTTCCTACAAATATGTTCTACCTCTTCAACAAAGGGAGCTAATGGTCCACCTAGGGAGCGGCGCCCGTGCATAAAAACACAAAAAGAAACAAAATGAACTATCAAATTAAGCTAACAAAGTCACTACTAAAAATATGAACTAACTAGAAGAAATAAAAATAATTCCATAAAAAATCACCAAGCTAAAATTATGAAAGCAAACAATAAAAAATAAAAATAAAAATAAAATAATAAAAATAAAATAAATAAAATAAAATAAAACAAAAATAAATCTTACCTAAGACTATGGAGAACAAAGAAATACACTTAATATGTGCCTCCCCGGCAACGGCGCCAAAAACATGTATAATTTGTTTACATCGGCTTTAATACCTCGCAAGCGTACGAATCGTTCATGTAATTTAGTGGGAAGCGAGGGTCATATCCTCAGGGAGGACTGAATTTTGTGTATTCTTCAGTCAACTAGCCTAACCAAATATGATGAATTAATATGAACTAAAAACTAACTATATCCTAAATTATCAAGCAATCATCTGGTTACTACTTGCACAATAGGAAACATCAACTCTGGATTTTACGGTGATTCGTGCCTCTTTCGAGCACCACGTAACCACGGATCCGATTTCTCAATCCTTGCATCTATCCCCTCTTGGGCGCATAGAGTGAAAGATAGAAATCGGATTAAAATACCAAAATCCAACCTCAATTATAATCCTACCTAATTAGCTAATTTAATCAAATATCCGGTAAACAAATATTCAATAAACATTAATTATCAAATCAGATTCAATAAACATTCAAAACCTAAGTTCAAACTATATAAAAGATAAAATTCAAAAATGACGAATTACTCCCCTTCTCCTTCCTCTCGCTCGGGCAGCAACTCGTTTGCACGGGTGCTGCAATTTTCCCAAAATTGGTGGCGTCGGGTAGCAATAGTGAGTGGCCGGAGGTAGAGACAACACCGGCGACGACGAGTAGAAGCCGACGGATGGAGGTTACATCCGGCGAAGAACGAAACAGAGATAAAGTTCTCTAACCGGCTCTCTCGAGTCTCAGTCGGAGTCAGAATCGCTTCGGGAATGGTCGGAAATACGTAACCGACACCGAAGGATGGTCGGAAAGCGGAGTTGGCACCGGAGAAGCCCTCTCAGATCATTTCTCGGCTTGGCGAGCGACGACTGTCGAACTCACCTCGACGGAGACTCTCTCGAGCTCTCCTCGGGTTTGTTCTCGGTTGCTGGATGGCGGTGGACGACGGTAGCGCGGCGACCGACGGTGGAAAACTCCTCTCGGGTCTTCCCCTGTGACGGTCGACGGTGCTCCTCTGTTTTGGTCGATACTCTATTTTCTGTTCACGCTCTCCTCCCCTCCGTTCGACGCTCCGCCTTTTGCTTTAAATACAATTTTTCTTATTTTAAAACGATTTGCCCTAAAAATTACCTCCATTTCACTAAGGGCATTTTGGTAAATATCTTCTTCTCCACCAAAATTCTCTTGAAATTCCATAATTGAATCTATAAAAAGCATTTTAGGAAGAAATAAACCTTAAAAATAATGAAATATAATTCAGGAGAGAGAAATATGCAATATCGACAGTGATTAATGCCAAATTCAATAAATACTCATTTCATATGACAACTGATAAATAACCACCTATAACACAATTATAAAGGCTATTCTATTATAATTAACCTAGTTCTCTTGTCAGAATATGACATCTATCACATTTCCACCACATTTAAAACATGTTTGGATAAATTATAAATCTCTTTCCTATAAAATTCCACCAAGCTATTAGGGGTTGTACTTGTGGAATTTCCCAAACACGGATAACAAAACTTTGGTGTTCATTTTTAGTGCGTGAAATAATTTTCTTCACTAACATTTATTATATTTTTCAATTTTTTGCATACATAAACTTTAAAATTTTAATTTGGTTGTGATCTATTTGCCTTATCTTTTTGTTTACGAGAAAAACGTGAAAGTGAAAACTCCGGTTTGGTTTTGAAAAAAAATTGAACATCCAAAATGGAAATGATCAAATGCTAAGAGAGATAATTCCAAAAAGAATCTGTGATTTTTAAGGATTATAAACTCTTTTAGTTTTTATATATTGGGTTTCGCATTTATTAGAAGTGGGGGGGGGGGGGGGGGGGGGGGGGGGTGGTTAGGCATTTTTAACAAAGTGTTAAGTCCCAAACCGTAAATTTCTAACAAAAATTATAGTCGTTACACATCTTTAATCAATAAAAACATTTATGTTGATCTATGATAGTTAGGTCCGCTTTTTTTAAAATAGGCTAATAGTGGGTTGTTTGGCTCTAGTAAATATCCCACCACACGTTAACTTGAGAATTAATTTTTTTCTACTCCTTGAAATTTTTGGTTCATTAGGTCATTTGCAGCTTCAGCATGTCTAAGGCATTCATATCCACCACATTTAAAACATGTTAGGATCTATTAAAAATCTCTTTCTTATAATATTCCAGCAAGATATTAGGGGTTGTACTAGTGGAATTTCCCAAACATGGATAACAAACCTTTGGTAATCAGTTTTAGTGCGAGAAATAATTTTCTTCACTTACATTCATTATAGTTTTCAATTTTTTGCATACTTAAACTCTAAAATTTTCATTTTGTTGTGATCTATTTTCCATTTCTTTTTGCTTACGAGAAAAATGAGAGTTTGAAAACTCAAGTTTGGATTTGAAAAACATTGAACATCTAAAATGGAAAAGTACAAATGCTGAGAGAAATAATTCCAAAAAGTATCTGTGATTTTTAACGATTTTAAACTCTTTTCGTTCTTTATATATTGGGTTTTTCAATCATAGGAAGAGGGGGGCGAGGCATTTTTAACTGAGTGTTGACTCCAAAACAATACGACTTTTCTAACAAACATGATAGTCGTTACACATCATTAATTGATCAAAACATTTACAATGATCAATGATTGCTAGGACCACTTTTTGTAAAATAGGCAAAAACTGGGTTGTTTGGCTATGGTAAATATCCGACCGCACGTTAACTTGAGAATTTAATTTTTTCTACCCCTTGAAAATTTTGGATCATTATGTCATTTGCATCTTCAACATGTTTAAGGTATGCATATCCACCACATTTAAAACATGTTAGGATCAATCGGAAATCTCTTTCTTATAAAGTTCCACCGAGTCATTAGGGGTTGTACTAGTGGAATTTCCCAAACATGGATAACAAAACTTTGGTGTTCATTTTAAGTGCGTGAAATAATTTTCTTCACTAACATTTATTATATTTTTCAATTTTTTGCACACATAAACTTTAAAATTTTAATTTGGTTGTGATCTATTTGCCTTATCTTTTTGTTTACGAGAAAAACGGGAAAGTGAAAACTCAAGTTTGATTTTGAAAAAAATGGAACATCCAAAATGGAAATGATCAAATTCTAAGAGAGATAATTCCAAAAAGAATCTGTGATTTTCAAGGATTATAAACTATTTTAGTTTTTATATATCTGGTTTCGCATTTATCGGAAGTGGGGGGGGGTTAGGCATTTTTAACAAAGTGTTAAGTCCCAAACCGTAAGTCATTTCTAACAGAAATTATAGCCGTTACACATCTTTAATCAATAAAAACATTTATGTTGAACTATGATAGTTAGGTCTGCTTTTTGTAAAATAGGCAAAAAGTGGGTTGTTTGGCTCTAGCAAATATCCCACCACACCTTAACTTGAGAATTAATTTTTTTCTACTCCTTGAGATATTTGGATCATTAGCTCATTTGCATTTTCAACATGTTTCAGGCAAGCATATCCACCACATTTAAAACATGTAAGGATCAATTAGAAATCTCTTTCTTTTAAAATTTTACCGAGCTATTAGTGGTTGTACTAGTGAAATTTCCCTACTATGGATAACAAAACTTTGGTGTTGATTGTTAGTGCATGAAATAATTTTCTTCACTAACATTTATTATAGTTTTCAATTTTTTGCATACATAAACTCTAATGTTTTCATTTTTTTTGTGATCTATTTGCCTTATCTTTTTTATTACGAGAAAATTGGGACAACGAAAACTCAAGTTTGGATTTGAAAAAAAATTGAACATCCAAAATGGAAATGCTCAAATGCTGAGAGAGACAGTTCAAAAAAGTATATGTGATTTTTAAGGATGGCATTTTTTACTGAGTTTTGACTCCCAAATCGTAAGTTATTTCTAACAAAAAATTTAGCCGTTACACATCTTTAATCGATAAAAACATTTATGTTGATCTATGGTAGTTAGGTCCGCTTTTTGTAAAATAGGCAAAAAGTGGGTTGTTTGGCTCTAGTAAATATCCCACCGCACGTAAACTTAAGAATTAATTTTTTTCTACTCCTTGAAATTTTTTGTTCATTAGGTCATTTGCAGCTTCAACATGTTTAAGGCATGCATATCCACCACATTTAAAACATGTTAGGATCAATCAGAAATCTCTTTCTTATAATATTCCAGCAAGCTATTAGGGTTGTACTTGTGGAATTTCGCAAACATGGATAACAAACCTTTGGTAATCATTTTTAGTGCGAGAAATAATTTTCTTCACTTACATTCATTATAGTTTTCAATTTGTTGCATACTTAAACTCTAAGATTTTCATTTTGTTGTGATCTATTTTCCTTTTCTTTTTGCTTACGAGAAAAATGAGAGTTTGAAAACTCAAGTTTGGATGTGAAAAACATTGAACATCTAAAATGGAAATGTACAAATGCTGAGAGAAATAATTCCAAAAAGTATCTGTGATATTTAACGATTTTAAACTCTTTTCATTCTTTATATATTGGGTTTTTCAATCATAGGAAGAAGGGCGCGAGGAATTTTTAACTGAGTGTTGACTCCAAAACAATAAGTCTTTTCTAACAAACAATATAGTCGTTACACATCATTAATTGATCAAAACATTTACAATGATCAATAATTGTTAGGACCACTTTTTGTAAAATAGGCAAAAACTGGGTTGTTTGGCTATGGTAAATATCCTACCGCACGTTAACTTGAGAATTTAATTTTTTCTACCCCTTGAAAATTTTGGATCATTATGTCATTTGCATCTTCAACATGTTTAAGGTATGCATATCCACCACATTTAAAACATGTTAGGATCAATCAAAAATCTCTTTCTTATAAAGTTCCACCAAGTCATTAGGGGTTGTACTAGTGGAATTTCCCAAACATGGATAACAAAACTTTGGTGTTCATTTTAAGTGCGTGAAATAATTTTATTCACTTAACTTTAATATAGTATTAAATTTTTTGCATACATAAACTCTAAAATTTTTATTTTGTTGTGATCTACTTGCCTTATCTTTTTGTTTACAAGAAAAATGAGAGAGTGAAAACTCCAGTTTGGATTTTAAAAAATTGAACATCCAAAATGGAAAAGCACAAAGGCAGAGAGAGATAATTCTAAAAACAATCTGTGATTTTTAAGGATTGTAAAATCTTTTAGTTTTTTATATATTGGGTTTTGCAATCATCAGAAGAGTGGGGCGAGGAATTTTTAATTGAGTGTTGAGTCCAAACCATAAGTTGATTCTAAAAAAAATTATAGCTGTTACACATCATTAATCGATCAAAACATTTACGATTATCTATGATTGTTAGGACTGCTTTTATTGAAATAGGCAAAAAGTGGGTTGTTTGGCTCTAGTAATTATCTCACCGCACGTTAACTTTAGAATTTAATTTTTTCTACTCCTTGAAATTTTTGGATCATTAGGTCATTTGGATCATCAACATGTTTAAGGCATGCATATCCACCACATTTAAAACATGTTAGGATCAATCAGAAATCACTTTCTTATAAAGTTCCACCATGTCATTAGGAGTTGTACTAGCGGAATTTTCCAAACATGGATAACAAAACTTTGGTGTTCAATTTTAGTGCGTGAAATAATTTTCTTCACTTTAATTTGTTATAGTTTTAAATTTTTTGCATACATAAACTCTAAAATTTTCATTTTGTTTTGTTCTATTTGCCTTATTTTTTTTTCGAGAAAAATAGGTGAGTGAAAACTCAAGTTTGGATTTGAAAAAAATTGAACATCCAAAATGGAAATGCACAAATTATGAGAGAGATAATTCAAAAATGTATCTGTGATTTTTTAAGGACTGTAAACCCTTTTGTTTTTTATCTATTAGGTTTTGCAATCATCGGAAGAGGGAGGGGGGGCATTTTTAACAAACATTATAGCTATAACACATTATTAATCGATCAAAAATTTATGATGATCTATGATTGTTAGGTCTGTTTTTTGTAAAATAGTAAAAAAGTGGGTTGATTGGCTCTGCTTTTTCTAGTCCTTGAAATTTTGGGATCATTAGGTCATTTGCATCTTCAACAAGTTTCAGGCGTGCATATCCACCACATTTAAAATATGTTAGGATCAATGAGAAATTTCTTTCTTATATAATTCCACCATGTTATTAGGGGTTGTACTAGTGGAATTTCCCAAACATGGATAACAAAACTTTGGTGTTCATTTTTTGTGCGTGAAATAATATTCTTCACTCACATTGATTATAGTTTTCAATTTCTTGCATACATAAATTCTAAAATTTTCATTTTGCAGTGATAAATTTGCCTTATCTTTTTGTTTTCGGGAAAAATGGAAGAGTGAAAACTCAAGTTTGGATTTGAAAAAAAATATAACATCCAAAATGGAAATCTACAAATGCTGAAAGATATAATTTCAAAAAGAATCTGGTATTTTTAAGGATTGTAAACTCTTTTATTTTTTTATATATTGGGTTTCGCAATCATAGGAAGAGGGAGTGGGGGGGGGTGGAGGGGGTGGGGGTGAGGCATTGTTAACGGAGTGTTGACTCCCAAACCATAAGTCATTTCTAACAAAAATTATAGTCGTTGCACATCATTAATCAATAAAATCATTTATGATGATCTATGATTGTCATGTCCACTTTTTGTAAAATAGGAAAAAAGTGGGTTGTTTGGTAAATAACCCACCACATGTTAACTTGAGAATTTAATTTTTTCTACTCCTTGAAATTTTTGGATCAATAGGTAATTTGCATCTTCAACATGTTTCAAGCAAGCATTTCCACCACATTTAAAACATGTTAGGATAAATTATAAATCTCTCTCTTATAAAATTCCACCAAGCTATTAGGGGTTGTACTTCTGGAATTTCCCAAACACGGATAACAAAACTTTGGTGTTCATTTTTAGTGCGTGAAATAATTTTCTTCACTAACATTTATTATATTTTTCAATTTTTTGCACACATAAACTTTAAAATTTTAATTTGGTTGTGATCTATTTGCCTTATCTTTTTGTTTACGAGGAAAAAGGGAAAGCGAAAACTCAAGTTTGGTTTTGAAAAAAAATTGAACATCCATAATGGTAATGATCAAATGCTAAGAGAGAGAGATAATTCCAAAAAGAATATGTGATTTTTAAGGATTATAAACTCTTTTAGTTTTTATATATTGGGTTTCGCATTTATCAGAAGTGGGGGGGGGGGGGGGGGGGGGGGGGGGGTTAGGCATTTTTAACAAAGTGTTGAGTCCGAATCATTTCTAACGAAAATTATAGCCGTTACACATCATTAATCGATAAAAACATTTCCGATGATCTAAGATTGTTGGGTCCGCTTTTTTTAAAATATGCTAATAGTGGGTTGTTTGGCTCTGGTAAATATCCCACTGCACATTAACATGAGAGTTTAATTTTTCTACTCCTTGAGATATTTGGATCATTAGCTCATTTGCATCTTCAACATGTTTCAGGCAAGCATATCCACCACATTTGAAACATGTAAGGATCAATTAGAAATCTCTTTCTTTTAAAATTTTACCGAGCTATTAGTGGTAGTACAGTGGAATTTCCCTAATATGGATAACAAAACTTTGGTGTTGATTGTTAGTGCAAGAAATAATTTTCTTCACTAACATTTATTATAGTTTTCAATTTTTTGCATACATAAACTCTAATGTTTTCATTTTTTTGTGATCTATTTGCCTTATCTTTTTTATTACGAGAAAATTGGGACAACGAAAACTCAAGTTAGGATTTGAAAAAAAATTGAACATCCAAAATGGAAATGCTGAGAGAGACAGTTCAAAAAAGTATATGTGATTTTTAAGGATGGCATTTATTACTGAGTTTTGACTCCCAAATCGTAAGTTATTTCCAACAAAAATTTTAGCCATTACACATCTTTAATTGATAAAAACATTTATGTTGATCTATGATCGTTGGGGCCGCTTTTTGTAAAATAGGCAAAAAGTGGGTTGTTTGGCTCTAGTAAATATCCCACCGCACGCAAACTTGAGAATTATTTTTTTTCTACTCCTTGAAATTTTGGTTCATTAGGTCATTTGCAGCTTCAACATGTTTAAGGCATGCATATCCACCACATTTAAAACATGTGAGGATCTATTTGAAATCTCTTTCTTATAATATTCCAGCAAGCTATTAGGGGTTGTACTAGTGGAATTTCGCAAACAGGGATAACAAACCTTTCGTAATCATTTTTAGTGCGAGAAATAATTTTCTTCACTTACATTCATTATAGTTTTCAATTTTTTGCATACTTAAACTCTAAAATTTTCATTTTGTTGTGATTTATTTTCCTTTTCTTTTTGCTTACGAGAAAAATGAGAGTTTCAAAAGTCAAGTTTGGACGTGAAAAACATTGAACATCTAAAATGGAAATGTACAAATGCTGAGAGAAATAATTACAAAAAGTATCTGTGATTTTTAACGATTTTAAACTCTTTTCGTTCTTTATATATTGGGTTTTTCAATCATAGGAAGAGGGGCGCAAGGCATTTTTAACTTAGTATTGACTCCAAAACAATAAGGTTTTTCTAACAAACATGATAGTCGTTACACATCATTAATTGATCAAAACATTTACAATGATCAATGATTGTTAGGACCGCTTTTTGTAAAATAGGCAAAAACTGGGTTGTTTGGCTATGGTAAATATCCTACCGCACGTTAACTTGAGAATTTAATTTTTTCTACCCCTTGAAAATTTTGGATCATTATGTCATTTGCATCTTCAACATGTTTAAGGTATGCATATCCACCACATTTAAAACATGTTAGGATCAATCAGAAATCTCTTTCTTATAGAGTTCCACCAAGTCATTAGGGGTTGTACTAGTGGAATTTCCCAAACATGGATAACAAAACTTTGGTGTTCATTTTAAGTGCGTGAAATAATTTTCTTCACTTAACTTTAATGTAGTATTAAATTTTTTGCATACATAAACTCTAAATTTTTTATTTTGTTGTAATCTACTTGCCTTATCTTTTTGTTTACAAGAAAAATGAGAGAGTGAAAACTCCAGTTTGGATTTTAAAAAATTGAACATCCAAAATGGAAAAGCACAAAGGCTGAGAGAGATAATTCTAAAAACTATTTGTGATTTTTAAGGATTGTAAAATCTTTTAGTTTTTTATATATTGGGTTTTGCAATCATCAGAAGAGGGGGGCGAGGAATTTTTAATTGAGTGTTGAGTCCAAACAATAAGTTGATTCTAAAAAATATTATAGCCATTACACATCATTAATCAATCAAAACATTTACGATTATCTAAGATTGTTAGGACCGCTTTTTGTGAAATAGGCAAAAAGTGGGTTGTTTGGCTCTGGTAATTATCCCACCGCACGTTAACTTTAGAATTTAATTTTTTCTACTCCTTGAAATTTTTGGATCATTAGGTCATTTGGATCATCAACATGTTTAAGGCATGCATATCCACCACATTTAAAACATGTTAGGATCAATCAGAAATCTCTTTCTTATAAAGTTCCACCATGTCATTAGGAGTTGTACTAGTGGAATTTTCCTAACATGGATAAAAAAACTGTGGTGTTCATTTTTAGTGCGTGAAATAATTTTCTTCACTTTAATTTGTTATAGTTTTAAATTTTTGCATACATAAACTCTAAAATTTTCATTTTGTTGTGATCTATTTGCCTTATTTTTTTTCCGAGAAAATAGGTGAGTGAAAACTCAAGTTTGGATTTGAAAAAAATTGAACATCCAAAATGGAAATGCACAAATTCTGAGAGATATAATTCAAAAATGTATCTGTGATTTTTTAAGGACTGTAAACCCTTTTGTTTTTTATATATTAGGTTTTGCAATCATCGGAAGAGGGAGGGGGGGGGGGGGGGGGGAGCATTTTTAACAAACATTATAGCCATAACACATTATTAATCGATAAAAAAATTTATGATGATCTATGATTGTTTGGTCTGCTTTTTGTAAAATAGGAAAAAAGTGGGTTGATTGGCTCTGGTAAATATCCGACTGCACGTTAACATGACAATTTAATTTTTTCTAGTCCTTGAAATTTTTGGATCATTAGGTCATTTGCATCTTCAACAAGTTTTAGGCGTGCATATCCACCACATTTAAAACATGTTAGGATCAATCAGAAATTTCTTTCTTATATAATTCCACCATGTTATTAGGGGTTGTACTAGTGGAATTTCCCAAACACGGATAACAAAACTTTGGTGTTCATTTTTTGTGCGTGAAATAATATTCTTCACTCACATTCATTATAGTTTTCAATTTCTTGCATACATAAATTCTAAAATTTTTATTTTGCTGTGATAAATTTGCCTTGTCTTTTTGTTTTCGGGAAAAATGGGAGAGTGAAAACTCAAGTTTGGATTTGAAAAAAATTTGAACATCCAAAATGGAAATCCACAAATGCTGAAAGAGATAATTCCAAAAAGAATCTGGTATTTTTAAGGATTGTAAACTCTTTTATTTTTTTATATATTGGGTTTCACAATCATAGGAAGAGGGGGTCGGGGGGGGGGGGGGGGGGGGGGGGGGGGGGAGGTTTTGTTAACGGAATGTTGACTCCCAAACCATAAGTAATTTCTAACAAAAATTATAGTCGTTGCACATCATTAATCAATAAAATCATTTATGATGATCTATGATTGTCAAGTCCACTTTTTGTAAAATAGGCAAAAAGTGGGTTGTTTGGTAAATAACCCACCGCACGTTAACTTGAGAATTTAATTTTTTCTACTCCTTGAAATTTTTGGATCATTAGGTAATTTGCATCTTCAACATGTTTCAGGCAAGCATTTCCACCACATTTAAAACATGTTAGGATAAATTATAAATCTCTTTCTTATAAAATTCCACCAAGCTATTAGGGGTTGTACTTGTGGAATTTCCCAAACATGGATAACAGAACTTTGGTGTTCATTTTTAGTGCGTGAAATAATTTTCTTCACTAACATTTATTATATTTTTCAATTTTTTGCATAAATAAACTTTAAAATGTTAATTTGGTTGTGATCTATTTGCCTTATCTTTTTGTTTACGAGAAAAATGGGAAAGTGAAAACTCAAGTTTGGTTTTGAAAAAAAATTGAACATCCAAAATGGAAATGATCAAATGCTAAGAGAGATAACTCCAAAAAGAATCTGTGATTTTTAAGGATTATAAACTCTTTTAGTTTTTATATATTGGGTTTCACATTAATCAGAAGAGGGGGGGGTGCGGGGTTGGGGTTGGCATTTTTAACGAAGTGTTGAGTCCCAAACCGTAAGTCATTTCTAACAAAAATTATAGTCGTTACACATCATTAATCGATAAAAACATTTACGATGATAAAAGATTGTTAGGTCCGCTTTTTTTAAAATAGGCTAATAGTTGGTTGTTTGGCTCTGGTAAATATCCCACCGCACGTTAACATGAGAGTTTAATTTTTCTACTCCTTGAAATATTTGGATCATTAGCTCATTTGCATCTTCAACATGTTTCAGGCAAGCATATCCACCACATTTAAAACATGTAAGGATCAATTAGAAATCTCTTTCTTATAAAATTCCACCGTGCTATTAGTGGTTGTACTAGTGGAATTTCCCTAACACAGATAACAAAACTTTGGTGTTGATTGTTAGTGCGTGAAATAATTTTCTTCACTAACATTTATTATAGTTTTCAATTTTTTTCATACATAAACTCTAATGTTTTCATTTATTTCTGATCTATTTTCCATATCTTTTTTATTACGAGAAAATTGGGACAACGAAAACTCAAGTTTGGATTTGAAAAAAAATTGAACATCCAAAATGGAAATGCTCAAATGCTGAGAGACCATTCAAAAAAGTATATGTGATTTTTAAGGATTGTAAACTCTTTTAGTTTTTTATATATGGGGTTTTGCAATCATCAGATGAGGGGGCGCGAGGCATTTTTAGCTGAGTGTTGACTCCCAAACCATTAGTCATTTCTAACAAAAATTATAGTTGTTACACATTATTAATCGTTCAAAACATTTACAATGAACTATGATTGTTAGGTCCACTTTGTGTAAAATAGGCAAAAAGTGGGTTGTTTGGCTCTTGTAAATATACCACCTCATGTAAACTAGAGAATTTAATTTCTTCTAAACTTGAAAGTTTTGGATCATTAGGTCATTTGCATCATCAACATGTTTAATGCATGAATATCCACCGCATTTAAAACATGTTAGGATCAATTAGAATTCACTTTCTTACAAATTTCCACCAAGCTATTAGGGGTTGTACTAGTGGGATTTCCCAAACATGGATAACAAAACTTTGGGGTTCATTTTTAGCGTGTGAAATAATTTTCTTCACTTACATTTATTATAGTTTTCAATTTTTTGCATACATAAACTCAAAAATTTTCCTTTTATTTTAGATCTATTTGCCTTATCTTTTTGTTTACGAGAAAAATGGGAGAGTGAAAACTCACGTTTGGATTTGAAAAAAAATGAACATCCAAAATAAAAATGCACAAATGCTGAGTGAGATAATTCCAAAAATTATCTGTGATTTTTAAGGATTGTAAACTATTTAAATTTTTTATATATTGGTTTTGCAATCAGCGGAAAAGGGGGGGAGGCATTTTTAACTGTGTGTTGACTCCCAAACCATTAGTCCGTTCTTACTAAAATTATAGCCATTGCACATCATTAATTTTTCAAAAAATTTACGATGATCTATGATTTTTTGGTCCACATTTTGTAAAATAGGCAAAAAGTGGGTTGTTTGGCTCTGGTAAATATCTCACCGCACGTTAACTTGACAATTTAATTTTTTCTACTCCTTGAAATTTTTGAAGCATAAGGTCATTTGCATCTTCAACATGTTTCAGGCATGCATATCCACCACATTTAAAACATGTTATGATCAATTCGATATATCTTTCTTATAAAATTCCACCAAGCTATTAGGGGTTGTACTAGTGGAATTTTCCAAACATGGATAACAAAAGGAAGTGTGAAAACTCTAAGTTTCGATTTGAAAAAAAATTGAACATCCAAAATCGAAATGCACAACTGCTGAGAGAGATAATTCAAAAAAGTATCTGTGATTTTTAAGGATTATAAACTCTTTTAGTTTTTTATATATTGGGTTTTGCAATCACCGGAAGAGGGGGGCGAGGCTTGTTTAACTGAGTATTGATTGGAAAACCATAAGTCATTTCTAACAAACATGATAGCCATTACACATCATTAATTGATCAAAACATTTACAATGTTCAATGATTGTTAGGACCACTTTTTGTAAAATAGGCAAAAAGTGGGTTGTTTGGCTATGGTAAATATCCCACCGCACGTTAACTTGAGAATTTAATTTTTTCTACCCCTTGAAATTTTTGGATCATTAGGTCATTTGCATCTTCAACATGTTTAAGGCATGCATATCCACCACATTTAAAACATGTTGGGATCAATTAGAAATCTCTTTCTTAGAAAGTTCCACCAAGTCATTAGGGGTTGTACTAGTGGAATTTCCCAAACATGGATAACAAAACTTTGGTGTTCATTTTAAGTGTGTGAAATAATTTTCTTCACTTAACTTTATTATAGTATTAAATTTTTTGCATACATAAACTCTAAAATTTTCATTTTGTTGTGACCTATTTGCCTTATCTTTTTGTTTATAAGAAAAATGAGAGAGTGAAAATTCAAGTTTGGATTTTAAAAAAATTGAACGTCCAAAATGGAAATGCACAAAGGCTGAGAGATAATTCTAAAAACTATCTGTGATTTTTAAGGATTGTAAAAACTTTTACTTTTTTATATATTGGGTTTTGCAATCATCAGAAGAGGGGGGCGAGGCATTTTTAAATGAGTATTGAGTCCCAAACCATAAGTTGATTCTAAAAAAAATTATAGCCGTTACACTTCATTAATCGATCAAAACATTTACGATTATCTATGATTATTAGGACCGCTTTTGTGAAATAGGCAAAAAGTAGGTTGTTTGGCTCTGGTAATTATCCCACCGCACGTTAACTTGAAAATTTAATTTTTTCTACTCCTTGAAATTTTTGGATCATTAGGTCATTTGCATCATCAACATGTTTAAGGCATGCAAATCCACCACATTTAAAACATGTTAGGATCAATCAGAAATCTCTTTCTTATAAAGTTCCACCATGTCATTAGGGGTTGTACTAGTGGAATTTCCCAAACATGGATAACAAAACTTTGGTGTACATTTTTAGTGCGTGAAATAATTTTCTTCACTTTAATTTAGTATAGTTTTAAATTTTTTGCATACATAAACTCTAAAATTTTCATTTTGTTGTGATCTATTTGCCTTTTTTGTTTTACGAGAAAAATAGGAGAGTGAAAACTCAAGTTTGGATTTGAAAAAAATTGAACATCCAAAATGGAAATGCACAAATTCTGAGAGAGATAATTCGAAAATGTATTTGTGATTTTTAAGGACGGTAAACTCTTTTATTTTTTATATATTGGATTTTGCAATCATCGGATGAGGGGGGAGGGGGGGTGAGGCATTTTTAACAAACATTGTAGCCATTACACATTATTAATTGATCAAAACATTTACGATGATCTATGATTGTTAGGTCTGCTTTTTGTAAAACAGGAAAAAAATGGGTTGTTTGGCTCTGGTAAAAATCCCACCGCACGTTAACTTGAGAATTTATTTTTTTCTGCTCCTTGAAATTTTTGGATCAATAGGTCATTTGCATCATCAACATGTTTCAGGCATGCATATCCCCCACATTTAAAACATGTTAGGATCAATTAGAAATCTCTTTCTTATAAAGTTCCACCAAGTCATTAGGGGTTGTGGAATTTCCCAAACATAGATAACAAAACTTTGGTGTTCATTTTTAGTGCATGTAATAATTTTATTCTCTTACATTTATTATAGATTTCAATGTTTTTGCAAACGTAAACTCTAAAATTTTCATTTTGTTGTGATCTATTTGCCATATCTTTTTGTTTCATAGAAAAAAGGGAGAGGGAAAACTCAAGTTTGGATTTGAAAAAAAACTGAACATCCAAAACTAAAATTCACAAATGCATAGAGAGATAATTCCAAAAATTATCTGTGATTTTTAAGGATTTTAAACTCTTTTAGTTTTTTTATATATTGGGTTTTGCAATCATCGGAAGAGGGAGGGGGGGGGGGGGGGGGGTGGGGGAGGGGAGGGGAGGGGGGTGAGACATTTTTGACTGAGTGTTGACTCCCAAACCATAAGTCATTTCTAACAAAAAGTTTAGCCGTTACACATCATTAATCGATCAAAACATTTACGATGCTCTATGATTGTTAGGTTCGTTTTTTGTAAAATAGCAAAAATTGGGTTTTTGGGCTCTGGTAAATATCCCACCACATGTTAACTTGAGAATTTAATTTTTTCTAGTCCTTGAAATTTTTTGATCATTAGGTCATTTGCATCTTCATCATGTTTCAGGCATGCATATCCATCACATTTAAAACATGTTAGGATCAATTAGAAATCTATTTCTTTTAAAATTCCACAAGCTATTAGGGGTTGTACTAGTGGAATTTCCCAAACATGGATAACAAAACTTAGGTGTTCATTTTTAGTGCGTGAAATAATTTTATTCACTTACATTTATATTAGTTTTAAATTTTTTCATAAATAAACTCTAATATTTTCGTTTTCTTGTGATCTATTTTCCTTATCGTTTTTTTGCGAGAAAAATAAAAGTGTTAAAATTAAAGTTTGGATTTGAAAAAAAATTGAACATCCAAAATGGAAATGCACAAATGCAAAGAGAGTTAAGTCGAAAACACATTTGTGATTTTTAAGGATTGTAAACTCTTTTAGTTTTTTATATATTGGATTTTGCAATCATCAGAGGCATTTTTAAATGAGTGTTAACTCCCAAACCATAAGTCATACCTAACAAATATTAGAGCCATTACACATCATTAATAGATCAAAGCTTTTACGATGATCTATGATTGTTAGGTCAGCTTTTTGTAATATAGGCAAAAAGTGGGTTATTTGGCTCTGGTAAATATCCCACCGCACGCTAACTTGAGAATTTAATTTTTTCTACTCCTTGAAATTTTTGGATCATTAGGTCATTTGTATCTTCAACATGTTTCAGGCATGAATATCCACCACATTTAAAACAAGTTAAGATCAATCAGAGATCTAGTTCGTATAAAATTCCACCAAGCTATTAGGGTTGTACTAGTGGAATTTCCCAAACATGGATAACAAAACTTTGGTGTTAATTTTTAGTGCGTGAAATAATTTTCATCACTTACATTTGTTGTTGTTTTCAATCTTTTGTATAAATAATCTCTAAAATTTTCATTTTCTTGTGATCAATATGCCGTATCTTTTTATTTACAAGAAAATGGAAGTGAGAAAATTCAAGTTTGGATTCGAAAAAAATTGAACATCAAAAATGGAAATGCACAAATGCTAAGAGAGATAATTCCAAAAAACATCTGTGATTTTTTAGGAAAGTAAAATCTTTTAGTTTTTTATATATTGGGTTTTGCGATCATCAGAAGAGGGGTCGAGGCATTTTTAACTGAATGTTGACTCCCTAACCATAAGTCATTTCTAACAAAAATTATAGCAATTACGCGTCATGAATCGATCCAAACATTTATGACGATCTATGATTGTTAGGTCTGCTTTTTTAAAATGGCAAAAAGTGGGTTCTTTGGCTCAGGTAAATAACCGACAACACGTTAAATTGAGAATTTCATTTATTCTACTCCTTGAAATTTTTGGATCATTAGGTCATTTGCATGTTCAACATGTTTCAGGCATGCATATCCACCACATTTAAAACATGTTAGGATTCAATTAGAAATCTCTTTCATATAAAATTCCACCAAGCTATTAAGGGTTGTACTAGTGGAATTTCCCAAACATGGATAACAAAACTTTGGTGTTCATTTTTAGTGCATGAAATAATTTTATTCATTTACGTTTATTATAGTTTTCAATTTTTCACATCCATAAAATGTAAAATTTTCATTTTGTTGTGATCTATTTCCCTTATCTTTTTGTTTACGAGAAAAATGGAAGAGTGAAAACACAAGTTTGGATTTCAAAAAAAATTGAACATCCAAAATTGAAATGCACAAATGCTGAGAGAGATAATTCCAAAAAGTATCTGTGATTTTTATGGATTGTAAACACTTTTAGTTTTTTATATATTGGATTTTGCAATCATCGGAAGAGGGGGGCAAGGCATTTTTAAATGAGTGTTGACTCTCTAACCATAAGTGATTTCTAACAAAAATTATAGCCATTAAAAGTCATTAATTGATCAAAACATTTACGATGATCTAAGATTATTAGGTCCGCTTTTTGTAAAATAGGCTAAAAGTGGGTTTTTTGGCTCTGGTAAATATCCCACCCCACGTTAACTTGAGAATTACTCTTTTTCCACTCCTTGAAATTTTTGGATGATGAGGTCATTTTCATCTTCAACATGTTTCGGGCATCGATTTCCACCACATTTAAAACCTGTTAGGATCATTTAGAAATATCTTTCTTATAAAGTTCCACCAAGTTACTGGGGTTGTACTAGTGGAATTTCCCTAACAAGGATAACAAAACTTTGATGTAACTTTTTAGTGCGTGAAATAATTTTCTGCACTTACATTTAATATAATTTAAAATTTTTTGCATACATAAACTCTAAAATTTTCATTTTGTTGTGATCTATTTGCTTTTTCTTTACGAGAAAAATGGGAGAGTGCAAACTCAAGTTTGGATTTGAAAAAAAATTGAACTTCCAAAATGGAAATGCACAAATGCTGAGAGAGATAATTCCAAAAAGTATCTGTTATTTTTAAGGATTGTAAACTCTATCAGTTTTTTATATATTGGGTTTTGCAATCATCGGAAGAAGTGGGGGGGGAGGGGGTGGGGGCGAGGCATTTTTATCTGTGTGTTGACTCCCAAACCGTAAGTCATTTCTAACAAAAATTATAGCCGTTACACATCATAAACCGATAAAAACATTTACGATGATCTATGATTGTTAGGTCCTCTTTTTGTAAAATTGGCTAAAAGTGGGTTGTTTGGCTCTAGTAAATATCCCACTGCACGTTAACTTGAGAATTAACTTTTTTCTACTCCTTGAATTTTTTGGATCATGAGGTCATTTTCATCTTCAACATGTTTTAGGCATCCATATCCACCACATTTAAAACATGTTAAGATCAATTAGAAATATCTTTCTCATAAAGTTCCACGTAGTTACTAGGGGTTGTACTAGTGGAATTTCCCAAAAAAGGATAACAAAACTTTGGTGTTCATTTTTAGTGAGTAAAATAATTTTCTGCACTTAAATTTAATATAGTTTTCAATTTTTTGCATACATAAACTCTAAAATTTTTATTTTATTGTGATCCATTTTCCTAATCTTTTTGTTTCCAAGAAAAATAGGAAAGTGAGGGTTGTAAACTCTTTTAGTTTTTTATATAGTGAGTTTTGCAATCATTGGAAGAGGGGAGGCAAGACATTTTTAACTGAGTGTTGACTCCCAAACTATAAGTCATTTCTAACAAAAATTATAGCCGTTACACATCATTAATCGATCAAAATATTTACGATGATCTATGATTTTTAGGTCCGCTTTTTGTAAAATAGGCAAAAAGAAGGTTATTTGGCTCTGGTAAATATCCCACCGCACGCTAACTTGAGAATTTAATTTATTTTACTCAAATTTTTTGCATCATTAGGTCATTTGCATCTTCAACATGTTTTAGGCATGCATATCCACCACATTTAAAACATGTTAGGATCAATTAGAGATCTCGTTCTTATAAAATTCCACCAAGCTATTAGGGGTTGTACGAGTGGAATTTCCCAAACATGGATAACAAAACTTTGTGTTTATTTTTAGTGCATGAAATAATTTTCTTCAATTACTTTTTTTATAGTTTTCAATTTTTTACGTACATAAATTCTAAAATTTTCATTTTTTTGTGATCTATTTCCCTTATCTTTTTGTTTACAAGAAAAATGGGAGAGTGAAAACTCAATTTCTGATTTGAAAAAAATTGAACATCCAAAATGGAAATGCACAAATGCAGAGAGAGATAATTTCAAAAAGTATCTGTGATTTTTAAGGATTGTAAACTCTTTTAATTTTTTATATATTGGATTTTGCAATCATCAAAAGAGGGGGGCGAGGCATTTTTAACTGAGTGTTGTCTCCCAAACCATAAGTCATTTCCAACAAAAATGATAGCCGTTACACATCATTAATAGATCAAAACATTTACGACGATCGATGATTGTTCGGTTCGCTTTTTGTAAAATAGGCAAAAAGTGGGTTGTTTGGCTCAGGTAAATATCCCATAGCACGTTAAATTGAGAATTTAATTTATTTTAGTCCTTTAAATTTTTGCATCACTAGGTCATTTGCATCTTCAACATGTTTCAGGCATGCATATCCACCACATTTAAAACATGTTAGGATTCAATTAGAAATCACTTTCTTATAAAATTCCTCCAAGCTATTAGTGGTTGTACTAGTGGAATTTCCATCACATGGATAACGAAACTTTGGTGTTCATTTTTAGTGCATGAAATAATTTTCTTCATTTATATTTATTATAGTTTTTATTTTTTTGCATACAAAAACTCTAATATTTTCATTTTGTTGTGATCTATTTACCTTATCTTTGGGAGAGTGAATACTCAAGTATGGATTTGAAAAAAAATTGAACATCCAAACATGGATAACAAAACTTTGGTGTTCATTTTTAGTGCATGAAATAATATTATTCACTTACATTTATTTACTTTTTAAATTTTTTGCATACATAAACTCTAAGATTTTCATTTTGTTTTGAACTATTTTCCTTTTTTTTTTTTTTGTGAGAAAAAAAGGAGAGTGAAAACTCAAGTTTGGATTTGAAAAAAAATTGAACATCCAAAAAGGAAATGCCCAAATGCTGAGAGAGATAATTCCAAAAATTTTTTGTGATTTTTAAGGGTTTTAAACTCTTTTAGTTTTTTATATATTGCGTTTTGCAATCATCGGAAGAGGGGGGCGTGACAGTTTTAACTGAGTGTTGACTCCCAAAAAGTAAGTCATTTCTAACAAAAATTATAGCTGTTACACATCATTAATCGATAAAAACATTTATGATGATCTATGATTTTTAGATCCGCTATTTGTAAAATTGGCTAAAAGTAGGTTGTTTAGCTCTCGTAAATATCCCACCGTACGTTAACTTGAGAATTAATTTTTTTCTACTCCTTGAAATTTTTGAATCATGAGGTCATTTTCATCTTCAACATGTTTCAGGCATCCATATCCACCACATTTTAAACCTGTTAGGAGCAATTAGAAATATCTTTCTTATAAAGTTCCACCAAGTTACTAGGGGTTGTACTAGTGGAATTTTCCAAACATGGATAACAAAACATTGTTGTTCATTTTTAGTGCATAAAACAATTTTCTTCACGTACATTTATTATCGTTTTCAATTTTTTGGATACATAAACTCTAAAATTTTCCTTTTACTGTGGTCTATTTTCCTTATCTTTTTGTCCACGAGAAAAAAGGGAGAGTGAAAACTCAAGTTTGGATTTGAAAAAAAATTAACATCCAAAATGGAAATGCACAAATGCTGAGGATTGTAAACTCTTTTAGTTTTTTATATATTGGGTTTTGCAATCATCGGAAGATGGAGGTGAGGCCCTTTTTTCATTTTGGATGTTCAATTTTTTTCAAATCCAAACTTGAGTTTTCACTCTCTCATTTTTCTCGTAAACAAAAAGAAAAGGCAAATAGATCACAAAAAAATAAAAAAATTTGTGTTTATGTATGCAAAAAATTTAAAACTATAATGAATGTAAGTGAAGAAAATTATTTCACGCACAAAAAATGAACACCAAAGTTTTGTTATCCATGTTTGGGATGGTGGAATTTTATTAAAAAAGATTTCTAATTGATCCTAACCTATTTTAAATGTGGTAGATATGCATGCCTGAAACATGTTGAAGATGCAAATGACGTAATGATTTGAAAATTTCAAGGACTAGAAAAAATTAAATTCTCAAGTTAACGTGCGGTGGGATATTTACCAGAGCCAAACAACCCACTTTTTCCTATTTTACAAAAAGCTGACCTAATAATCATAGATCATCGTAAATTTTTTGATCGATTAATAATGTGTAATGGCCATAATGTTTGTTAGAAATGACTTATGGTTTGGAAGTCAACACTCAGTTAAAAATGCCTCGCCTGCCCCCTCTTTTGATGATTGCAAAACCCAATATATAAAAAACTTAAAGAATTTAAAATCCTTAAAAATCACAGATAGTTTTTAGAATTATCTCTCTTGAGGCCTTTGTGCATTTCCTTTTTGGATGTTCAATTTTTTTAAAATCCAAACTTGAGTTTTTACTCTCTCATTTTTCTTGAAAACAAAAAGATAAGGCAAATAGATCACAACAAAATGAAAATTTTAGAGTTTATGTATGCAAAAAATTTAATACTATAATAAAGTTATGTGAAGAAAATTATTTCACGCACTTAAAATGAACACCAAAATTTTGTTATCCATGTTTGGGAAATTCCATTAGTACAACCCCTAATGACTTGGTGGAACTTTATAAGAAAGAGATTTCTGATTGATCCTAACATGTTTTAAATGTGGTGGATATGCATGCCTTAAACATGTTGAAGATGGAAATGACCTAATGATCCAAAATTTTCAAGAGGTAGAAAAAATTAAATTCTCAAGTTAACGTGCGGTGGGATATTTACCATAGCCAAACAACCCACATTTTGCCTATTTTACAAAAAGTGGTCCTAACAATCATTGATCAATGTAAATGTTTTGATCAATTATTGATGTGTAATGGCTACCATGTTTGTTAGAAAATACTTATTGTTTTGTAGTCAACACTCAGTTAAAAATGCCTCGCCCCTCCCTCTTCCTATGATCGGAAAACCCATTATATAAAGAACTAAAAGTGTTTAAAATCGTTAAAAATCACAGATACTTTTTGGAATTATTTCTCTCAGCATTTGTGCATTTTCCATTTTAGATTGTCAATGTTTTTCAAATCCAAACTTGAGTTTTCAAACTCTCATTTTTCTCGTAAGCAAAAAGAAAAGGAAAATAAATCACAACAAAATGAAAATTTTAGAGTTTAAGTATGCAAAAAATTGAAAACTATAATAAATGTAAGTGAAGAAAATTATTTCACGCACAAAAAATGAATACCAAAGGTTTGTTATCCATGTTTGGGAAATTCCATTAGTACAACCCCTAATAGCTTACTGGAATATTATAAGAAAGAGATTTCTAATAGATCCTAACATGTTTTAAATGTGGTGGATATGCATGCCTTAAACATGTTGAACTGCAAATGACCTAATGAACCAAAAATTTCCAGGAGTAGAAAAAAATTAATTTTCAAGTTAACGTGCGGTGGGATATTTACTAGAGCCAAACAACCCACTTTTTGTCTATTTTCCAAAAAAGCGGACCTAACTATCATAGATCATCATAAATGTTTTTATCGATTAAAGATGTGCAATGGCTATAATTTTTGTTAGAAATAACTTACGATTTGGGAGTCAAAACTCAGTAAAAAATGCCACGCACCCCCCCGTTTTGGATGTTCAAATTTTTTGGATGTTCAATTTTTTTAAAATCCAAACTTGAGTTTTTACTCTCTCATTTTTCTTGTAAACAAAAAGATAAGGCAAATAGATCACAACAAAATGAAAATTTTAGAGTTTATGTATGCAAAAAATTTAATACTATAATAAAGTTATGTGAAGAAAATTATTTCACGCACTTAAAATGAACACCAAAGTTTTGTTATCCATGTTTGGGAAATTCCATTAGTACAACCCCTAATGACTTGGTGGAACTTTATAAGAAAGAGATTTCTGATTGATCCTAACATGTTTTAAATGTGGTGGATATGCATGCCTTAAACATGTTGAAGATGGAAATGACCTAATGATCCAAAATTTTCAAGGGGTAGAAAAAATTAAATTCTCAAGTTAACGTGCGGTGGGATATTTACCATAGCCAAACAACCCACTTTTTGCCTATTTTACAAAAAGTGGTCCTAACAATCATTGATCAATGTAAATGTTTTGATCAATTATTGATGTGTAATGGCTACCATGTTTGTTAGAAAATACTTATTGTTTTGTAGTCAACACTCAGTTAAAAATGCCTCCCCCCCCCTCTTCCTATGATCGGAAAACCCATTATATAAAGAACTAAAAGAGTTTAAAATCGTTAAAAATCACAGATACTTTTTGGAATTATTTCTCTCAGCATTTGTGCATTTCCATTTTAGATTGTCAATGTTTTTCAAATCCAAACTTGAGTTTTCAAACTCTCATTTTTCTCGTAAGCAAAAAGAAAAGGAAAATAAATCACAACAAAATGAAAATTTTAGAGTTTAAGTATGCAAAAAATTGAAAACTATAATAAATGTAAGTGAAGAAAATTATTTCACGCACTAAAAATGAATACCAAAGGTTTGTTATCCATGTTTGGGAAATTCCATTAGTACAACCCCTAATAGCTTACTGGAATATTATAAGAAAGAGATTTCTAATAGATCCTAACATGTTTTAAACGTGGTGGATATGCATGCCTTAAACATGTTGAACTGCAAATGACCTAATGAACCAAAAATTTCAAGGAGTAGAAAAAAATTAATTCTCAAGTTAATGTGCGGTGGGATATTTACTAGAGCCAAACAACCCACTTTTTGCCTATTTTCCAAAAAAGCGGACCTAACTATCATAGATCATCATAAATGTTTTTATCGATTAAAGATGTGTAATGGCTATAATTTTTGTTAGAAATAACTTACGATTTGGGAGTCAAAACTCAGTAAAAAATGCCACGCACCCACCCCCACCCTCCCCCCCCCCCCCCCCCCCCCCCCCCCTTCCCCCTCTTCTGATGTTTGCAAAACCCAATATAAAAACTAAAAGAGTTTACGATCCTTAATAATCACAAATACTTTTTGGAATTATATCTCTCACCATTTACGCATTTCTATTTTAGATGTTCCATTTTTTTCAAATCCAAACTTGAGTTTTCTCTCTCCCATTTTTCACGTAAACAAAAAGATAAGGCAAATAGATTACAACAAAATAAAAATTTTAGAGTTTATGTATGCCAAAAATTGAAAAGTATAATAAATGTAAGTGTAGAAAATTATTTCACTCACTAAAAATGAACACCAAAGTTTTGTTATCCATGGTTGGGAAATTCCACTAGTACAACCCCTAATAGCTTGGTGGAATTTTATAAGAAAGATATTTCTAATTGATCCTAACATGTTTTAAATTTGGTGGATATGCATGCCTGAAACATGTTGAAGATGCAAATGACCTAATGATCCAAAAATTTCAAGCAGTAGAAAAAATTAAATTCTCAAGGTAACGTGCGGTGGGATATTTATCGGAGCCAAACAACCCACTTTTTGCCTATTTTACAAAAATCGGACCAAACAATAATAGATCATCGTAAAGGTTTTGATCAATTAATGACGTGTAACGCCTATAATTTTTGCTAGAAATGACTTATGGTTTGGAATCAATACTCAGTTAAAAATGCCTCGCCCCCTCTTCTGATGATTGCAAAACCCAATATATAAAAAACAAAAAGAGTTTACAATCCTTAAAAATCACAGATACTTTTTTGAATTATCTCTCTTAGCATTTGTGCATTTCCATTTTGGATGTTCATTTATTTTCAAATCCAAACTTGAGTTTTCACTCTCCCTTTTTTCTCGTAGACAAAAAGATAAGGAAAATAGATCACAATAAAATGAAAATTTTAGAGTTTATGTATGCAAAAAATTGAAAACGATTATAAATGTATGTGAAGAAAATTGTTTCAAGCACTATAAATGAACACCAATGTTTTGTTATCCATGTTTGGGAAATTCCACTAGTACAACCCCTTCAAGTTTGGTGGAATTTTGTAATAAAGAGATTTCTAATTAATCCTAACATGTTTTAAAGGTGCTGGATATTCATGCCTAAAACATGTTGATGATGCAAATGACCCAATGATCCTAAAATTTCAAGGATAGAAAAAAATAATTTCTCAAGTTAATGTGCGGTGGGATACTTATCAGAGCCAAACAATCCACTTTTTGCCTTTTTTAAAAAAAGCGAACCTTACAATCATAGATCATAGCATATGTTTTGATCGATTAATGATTTGTAATGGCTATAATTTTTTTTAGAAATGACTTATGGTTTGAGAGTCAACACTCAGTTAAAAATGAAACGCAACCCCCCCCCTCTTCCGATGATAGAAAAACCCAATATATAAAAAACTAAAAGAGTTTAAAATCCGTAAAAATCACAGATACTTTTTGGAAATATCTCTCTCAGCATTTGAGTTTTCACGTAAACAAAAAGATAAGGTAAATAGATCACACCAAAATGAAAATTTTAGAGTTTATGTATGCAAAAAAATTGAAAACTATAATAAGTTTAAGTGAAGAAAATTATTTCACGCACTAAAAATGAACACCAAACTTTTGTTATCCATGTTTGGGAAATTCCACAAGTACAACCCCTAATAGCTTGGTGGAATTTTATAAGAAAGATATTTTTAATTGATCCTAACATATTTTAAATGTCATGGATATGCATGCCTGAAACATGTTGAAGATGCAAATGGCCTAATGATCCATAAATTTCTAGGAGAAGAAAAAATTAAATTCTCATGTGAACGGTGGGATATTTACCAGAGCCAAACAATCCACTGTTAGCCTAACATTTTTTAATGTGGTGGATATGCATGCCTGAAAAATGTTGAAGATTCAAAAGACCTAATGATCCAAAAATTTCAAGGAGTTGAAAAAATTTAATTCTCATGTTAACGTGTGGTGGGATATTTACCAGAGCCACACACCCACTTTTTGCCTATTTTACGAAAAGAGGACCAAACATTCACAGATCATCGTAAGTGTTTTGATCAATTAATGATGTGTAACCACCCCCCACCACCCCCCCCCCCCCCCCCCCCCCCCCCCCTACTTCCGATGATTGCAAACCCAATATATATAAAACTAAATGAGTTTACATTCCTTAAAAATCACAGTTACTTTTTGGAATTATCTCTATCAGCTTTTGTGCATTTCCATTTTGGATGTTCAATTTTTATTCAAATCCAAACTTGAGTTTTGACTCTCCCATTTTTCACGTAAACAAAAAGATAAGGCAAACAAATCAACACAAAATGAAAATTTTAGAGTTTATGTATGCAAAAAATTGAAAAATATTTTAAATGTAAGTGAATAAAATTTTTTCACGCACTAAATAGGACCACCAAAGTTTTATTATCCATGTTTGGAAAATTCCACTTGTACAACCCCTAATAGCTTGGTGGAATTTTATAAGAAAGAGATTTATAATTGATCCTAACCTATTTAAATGTGGTGGATATGCAACCCTGAAACATGTTGAAGATGCAAATGACCTATTGATCCAAATATATCAAGGAGTAGAAAAATTAAATTCTCAAGTTAAAATGTGGTGGGATATTTACCAGAGCCAAACAACCAACTTTTTACCTATTTTACAAAAGCGGACCTGACAATCATAGATCATCTTAAATATTTTGATCTATTAATGATGTGTAACAGCTATAATGTTTGTTAGAAATGACTTATGGTTTAGGAGTCAACACTCAATAAAAATGCTCCCCCCCCCCCCCCCCCCCCCCCCCCCCCCCGCTCCCTCTTCCGATGATAGCAAAACCCAAAAAGAGTTTATAGTACTCAAAAATCACAAATACATTTTTGAATTATCTCTACCAGCATTTGTCCATTTCCCTTTTTTATGTTCAATTTTTTTCAAATCCAAACTTGAGTTTTCACTGTCCCATTTTTTTGTAAACAAAAAGATTAGGCAAATAGATTAAAACAAAATGAAAATTTTAGAGTTTATGTATGCAAAAAATTTAAAACTTTAATAAATTTAAGTGAAGAAAATTATTTCACACAATAAAAATGAACACCAAAGTTTTGTTATCAATGTTTGGGAAATTCCATTAGTACAACCCCTAATAGCTTGTTGGAATTCTATAAGAAAGAGATTTCTAATTGATCCTAACACGTTTTAAAAGTGGTGGATATGCATGTCTTAAACATGTTGAAGATGAAATTGACCTAATGATCCAAAAATTTCAAGGAGTAGAAAAAAATTAATTCTCAAGTTAACGTGCGGTGGGATATTTACAAGAGCCAAACAACCGACTTTTTGCCTATTTTACAAAAAGTGGACCTAAAAATCATAGATCATCATAAATGTTTTTATCGATTAATGTTGTGTAACATCTATAATTTTTGTTAGAAATGACTTACGGTTTGGACGTCAACACTTAGTTAAAAATGCCTGGCTAGCCAACCCCCCCCCCCCCGTCTCCCTCCTCTTCTGATGTTTGCAAAACCCAATATATAAAAAACTAAAAGAGTTAAGAATACTTAATAATCACAGATACTTCTTGAAATTATATCTTTCATCATTTACGCATTTCTATTTTGGATGTTCCATTTTTTTCAAATCCAAACATGAGTTTTCTCACTCCCATTTTTCACGTAAACAAAAAGATAAGGCAAATAGATCACAACAAAATGAAAATTTTAGAGTTTATGTATGAAAAAAATATAAATGTGTAATAAATGTAAGTGAAGAAAATTATTTCACGCACTAAAAATGAACACCAAATTTTTGTTATCCATGTTTGGGAAATTCCACTAGTACAACCCCTAATAGCTTGGTGGAATCTGATAACAAAAGAGATTGCTAATTGAATCCTAACATGTTTTAAATGTGGTGGAGTGCATGCCTGAAACATGTTGAAGATGCAAATGACCTAATGTTAAGAAAAGCTCAAGGAGTTGAAGAAATTAAATTGTCAAGTTAACGTTCGGTGGAATATTTACCAGAGCCAAACAATTCAATTTTCGCCTATGTTACAAAAAGCTAACCTCACAATCATATATCATCGTAAATATTTTCATCGATTAATGATATGTAACGACTATAATTTTTGTTAGAAATGACTAATGGTCTGTGAGTGAACTCTCAATTAAAAATGCCTCGCCCCCCTCTTCCGATGATTGCAAATCCCAATATATAAAAAATTAAAAGTTTACAATCATTTAAAATCACAGATTCTTTTTGGAATTAACTCTCTCATCATTTGTGCATTTCCATTTTGGAAGTTCATTTTTTTCAAACCCAAACTTGAGTTTTCTCTCTCCCATTTTTCTCAAAAACAAAAAGACACGGTAAATAGATCAAAACAAAATGAAAATTTTAGAGTTTATGTATGCAAAAAATTGAAAACTATAATAAATGTAAGTGAAGAAAATTATTTCACTCACTAAAAATGAACACCAAATTTTTGTTATCCATGTTTTGGAAATTCCACAAGTACAACCCCTAATCGCTTAAGTGGAATTTTACAAGAAAGAGATTTCTAATTGATCCTAACATGTTTTAAAAGTGGTATATATGCATGCCTGAAACATGTTGAAGATTCAAAAGACCTAATGATGCAAAAATTTCAAGGAGTAGAAAAAATTAAATTCTCAAGTTAACGTGTGGTGGGATATTTACCAGAGCCAAACAACCACTTTTTGCCTATTTTACGAAAAGAGGATCTAACATTCAAAGATCATCGTAAATTTTTTGATCAATTAATAATGTGTACCGGCTATAATTTTTGTTAGAAATGACTTATAGATTGGGAGTCAACACTCAGTTAAGAATGCCTAGCCCCCCCCACTTCCAATGATTGCAAAAAGAATATATAAAAAACTTAAAGAGTTTACAATCCTTAAAAATCATAGTTACTTATTGGAATTATCTCTATCAGTATTTGTGCATTTCCATTTTGGATATTCAATTTTTTTCAAATCCAAACATGAGTTTTCAATCTCCCATTTTTCTCGTAAACAAAAAGATAAGGAAAATAGATCACAACAAAGTGAAAATTTCAGAGTTAATGTATGTGAAAAATTAAAAAATATAATAAATATAAGTGAAAAAAATTATTTCACGCACTAAAAATGAACACCAAAGTTTTGTTATCCATGTTTAGGAAATTCAACTAGTACAGCCCCTAATAGCTTGGTGGAATTTTATAAGAAAAAGATTTCTAATTGATCCTAACATGTTTTAAATGTGGTGGATAAGCATGCCCAAAATATGTTGAAGATGCAAATGATATAATGATCCAAAAATTTCAAGGAGTAGAAAAAATTAAATTCTCACGCTAACGTGCGGTGGGATATTTACTGGAGCCAAACAACCCACTTTGTGCCTATTTTAAAAAAATCGGACCAAACAATAATAGATCATCGCAAATTTTTTGATCAATTAAAGATGTGTAAGGGCTATTATTTTTGTTAGAAATGACTTATGGTTTCGAAGTCAACACTCAGTTAAAAATGCCTCGCCCCCCTCTTCCGATGATTGCAAAACCCAATATATAAAAAACTAAAAGAGTTTACTATCCTTAAAAATCAAAGATTCTTTTTGGAATTATCACTCTCGGCATTTGTGCATTTCCATTTTTGTTGTTCATTTTTTTTCAAATCCAAACTTGAGTTTTCACTCTCCCTTTTTTCTCGTAGACAAAAAGATAAGGCAAAAAGATCACAATAAAAGGAAAATATTAGAGTTTATGTATGCAAAAAATTGAAAACTATATTAAATGTATGTGAAGAAAATTATTTCAAGCACTATAAATGAACACCAAAGTTTTGTTATCCATGTTTGGGAAATTCCACTAGTACAACCCCTTATAGCTTGTGGAATTTTGTAAGAAAGACATTTCTAGATGATCCTAACATGTTTTAAAGGTGGTGGATATTCATGCGTAAAGCATGTTGATGATGCAAATGACCTAATGATCCTAAAATGTCAAGGATAGAAAAAATTAAATTCTCACGTTAAAGTGCGGAGGGATATTTATCAGAGACAAACAACCAACTTTTTGCCTATTTTCAAAAATGCGAACCTTACAATCATAGATCATCGTATATGTTTTGATTGATTAATGATGCATAACGGCTATAATTTTTGTTAGAAAGGACTTATGTTTTAGGATTCAACACTCAGTTAAAGTGCCTCCCCCCCCCCCCCCCCCCCCCCCTTCCGATGATTGCAAAACCCAAGATATAAAAGACTAAAAGAGTTTAAAATCCTTAAAAATCACAAATACTTTTTTGAATTATCTCTCTCAGCATTTGAGTTTTCACTCTACCATTTTTCTCGTAAACAAAAAGATAAGGTAAATAGATCACAACAAAATTAAAATTTTAGAGTTTTTGTATGCAAAAAATTGAAAAGTATAATAAATTTAAGTGAAGAAAGAGATTTTTAATTGATCCTTTTAAATGAGGTGGATATGTATGGCTTAAACATGTTGAAGATGCAAATGACCTAATGATCCAAATATTTCAAGGTGTAGAAAAAAATTAATTCTCAAGTTAACGTGCAATGGGATATTTAACAGTGCCAAACAACCCACTTTTTGCCTATCTTACAAAAAGTGGACCAAACAATCATAAATCATCGTAAATATTTTTATCGATTAATGATGTGTAACGGCTATAATTTTTGTTAGAAATGACTTACAGTTTCGGAGTCAAGACTCGTTAAAAAATGCCTCGCCCACCATTCCCCCCTCCCCCTCTTCTTTTGTTTGCAAAACCCAATATATAAAAAACTAAAAGAGTTTAAAATACTTAATAATCACAAACACTTTTTGGAATTATCTCTCTCACCATTTACGCATTTCAATTTTGGATGTTCCATTTTTTTCAAATCCAAACTTGAGATTTCTCTCTCCCTTTTTTCTCGTAGACAAAAAGATAAGGCAAATATATCACAATAAAAGGAAAATTTTAGAGTTTATGCATGTAAAAAATCAAAAACTATAATAAATGTAAGTGAAGAAAATTATTTCAAGCACTATAAATGAACACCAAAGTTTTGTTATACATGTTTGGGCAATTCCACTAGTACAACCCCTTATAGCTTGTGGAATTTTATAAGAAAGAGATTTCTATTTGATCCTAACATGTTTTAAATGTGGTGGATATTCATGCCTCAAACATGTCGAAGATTCAAAAGACCTAATGATCC
Organism: Aristolochia californica; assembly: GCF_029961685.1. Lineage (NCBI taxonomy): Eukaryota > Viridiplantae > Streptophyta > Magnoliopsida > Piperales > Aristolochiaceae > Aristolochia > Aristolochia californica. The sequence continues at coordinate 12,657,974 of NW_027181771.1, forward strand.
AAAAATTTCAAGGAGTAGAAAAATTAAATTCTCAAGTTAATGTGCGCTGGGATATTTACCAGAGCCAAACAACCCACTTTTTGCCTATTTTACGCTAAAAGGACCTAACATTCATAGATCATCGTAAATTTTTTGATCGATTAATGACGTGTAACAGCTATAATTTTTGTTAGAAATGACATATGATTTGGGAGGTAACACTCAGTTATAAATGCCTCGCCCACCCCCCCCTTCCGATGATTGCAAACCCAATATATAAGAAACTAAAAGAGTTGACAATCCTTAAAAATCACAGTTACCTTTTGGAATTATCTCTATCAGCATTTGTGCATTTCAATTTTGGATGTTCAATTTTTTTTCAAATCCAAACTTGAGTTTTCACTCTCCCATTTTTTACGTAAACAAAACGATAAGGCAAACAACACACAACAAAATGAAAATTGTATAGTTTATGTATGAAAAAAATTGAAAAATATAATAAATGTAAGTGAAGAAAATTATTTCATGCACTAAATATGACCACAAAAGTTTTATTATCCATGTTTGGGAAATTCCACTTGTACAACCCCAAATAGCTTGGTGGAATTTTATAAGAAAGAGATTTCTAATTGATCCTAACCTGTTTAAATGTAGTGGATATGCAACTCTGAAACATGTTGAAGATGCAAATGACCTTTTGATCCAAAAATTTCAAGGAGTAGAAAAAATTAAATTCTAAAGTTAACGTGTGGTGGGATATTTACCAGAGCCAAACAACCAATTTTTTGCCTATTTTACAAAAGCGGACCTAACAATCATAGATCATTGTAAATGTTTTGATCTATTAATGATGTGTAATAGCTATATGTTTGTTATAAATAACTTATAGTTTAGGAGTCAACACTCAGATAAAAATGCTTACCCCCTCCCCCCCCCCCCCCCCTCTCCCTCTTCCGATGATAGCAAAACCCAATATATAAAAAAACTAAAAGAGTTTACAGTCCTTAAAAATCACAGATACACTTTTGAATTATCTCTATCAGTATTTGCGCATTTCCATTTTGGGTGTTCAATTTTTTTCAAATCCAAACTTGAGTTTTCACTCTTCCATTTTTCTTGTTAACAAAAAGATTAGGCAAATAGATTAAAAAAATGAAAATTTTAGAGTTTATGTATGCAAAAAATTTAAAATTTTAATAAATTTAAGTGAAGAAAATTATTTCACACAATAAAAATGAACACCAAAGTTTTTTTACCCATGTTTGGGAAATTCCACTAGTACAACCCCTAATCGCTCTTGAATTTTATAAGAAAGAGATTTCTAATTGATCCTAACATGTTTTAAATGTGGTGCATATGCATGGCTTAAACATGTTGAAGATGCAAATGACCTAATGATCCAAAAATTTCAAGGAGTAGAAAAAAATTAATTCTCAAGTTAACGTGTGGTGGGATATTTACCAAAGCCAAACAACCCACTTTTTGCCTGATTTACAAAAAGTGGACCTAACAATCATAGATCATCATAAAAGTTTTTATCAATTAATGATGTGTGACGGCTATAATTTTTGTTATAAATGACTTATGGTTTGGGAGTCAACACTAAGTAAAAAATGCCTGGCCCGCCACCCCACCCCCTCCCCCTCTTCTGATGTTTGCAAAACCGAATATATAAAAAATGAAAAGAGTTTACAATCCTTAATAATCACAGACACTTTTTGGAATTATATCTTTCACCATTTACGCATTTCTATTTTGGAAGTTCCATTTTTTTCAAATCTCCAAACTTGAGTTTTCTCTCTCTCATTTTTCACGTAAACAAAAAGATAAGGCAAATAAATCACAAAAAAATGAAAATTTTAGAGTTTATGTATGCAAAAAAAGTATAATAAATGTAAGTGAAGAAAATTTTTTCACGCACTAAAAATGAAAACCAAAGTTTTGTTATCCATGTTTGGGAAATTTCACTAGTACAACCCCTAATAGCTTGGTGGAATTTGATAACAAAAGAGATTTCTAATTGAATCCTAACATGTTTTAAATTTGGTGGAGTGCATGCCTGAAACATGTTGAAGATGCAAATGACCTAATGATAAAAAAAGTTCAAGGAGTTGAAGAAATTAAATTGTCAAGTTAACGTTCAGTGGGATATTTACCAGAGCCACACACCACAATTTTCGCCTATCTTACAAAATACGAACCTAACAATCATAGATCATCGTAAATGTTTTCATCTATTAATGATATGTAACGACTATAATTTTTGTTAGAAATGACTTATGGTCTGGGAGTCAAGACTTAATTAAAAATGCCTCACCTCCCTCTTCTGATGATTGCGAATCCAAATATATAAAAAATTAAAAGAGTTTACAATCATTTAAAATCATAGATTCTTTTTGGAATTAACTCTCTCAGCATTTGTGCATTTCCATTTTGGAAGTCCAATTTTTTTTCAAATCCAAACTTGAGTTTTCATTCTCCCATTTTCTCAAAAACAAAAAGATACGGTAAATAGATCACAACAAAATGAAAATTTTAGAGTTTCTATTTGCAAAAAATTCAAAACTATAATAAATGTAAGTGAAGAAAATTATTTCACGCACTAAAAATGACAACCAAAGTTTTGTTATCCATGTTTGGGAAATTCCACAAGTACAACCCCAATAGCTTGGTGGAATTTTATAAGAAAGAGATTTCTAATTGATCCTAACATGTTTTAAAAGTTGTAGATATGCATGCCTGAAACATGTTGAAGATTCAAAAGACCTAATGATCCAAAATTTTCAAGGAGTAGAAAAAATTAAATTCTCAAGTCAACGTGCGGTGGGATATTTACCAGAGTCAAACAACCACATTTTGCCTATTTTAAGAAAAGAGGACCTAACATTAAAAGATCATCATAAATTTTTTGATTGATTAATGATGTGTAACGACTATAATTTTTGTTATAAATGACTTATAGATTGGAGTCAACACTCAGTTAAAAATGCCTAGCCACCTCCCCCCCCCCCCCCCCCACTTCCGTTGATTGCAAACCCAAGATATAAAAAACTTAAAGAGTTTACAATCCTTAAAAATCATAGTTACTTATTGGAATTATATCTATCAGCATTTGTGCATTTCCATTTTGGATGTTCAATTTTTTTCAAATCCAAACGTGAGTTTTCACTCTCCCAATTTTCTCGTAAAAAAAAAGATAAGGCAAATAGATCACAAAAAAATGAAAATTTAAGAGTTTATGTATGCAAAAAATTGAAAAATATAATAAATGTAAGTGAAGAAAATTATTTCACGCACTAAAAATGAATACCAAAGTTTTGTTATCCATGTTATGGAAATTCCACTAGCACAACCCCTAATAGCTTGGTGGAATTTTATAAGAAAGAGATTTCTAATTGATCCTAACATGTTTTAAATGTGGTGGATAAGCATGCCTGAAACATGTTGAAGATGCAAATAACCTAATGATCCAAAAATTTCAAGGAGTAGAAAAAATTAAATTCTCAGGCTAACGTGTGATGGGATATTTACCAAAGTCAAACAACCCATTTTGTGCCTATTTGACAAAAATCAGACCAAACAATAATAGATCATCGTAAATGTTGTGATCATTAATGATGTGTAAGGGCTATTATTTTTTTTAGGAATGACTTATGGTTTGGAAGTCAACGCTCAGTTAAAAATGCCTCCCCCCCCCTTCCGATGATTGCAAAACCCAATATATAAAAGACTAAAAGAGTTTACTATCCTTAAAAATCACAAATACTTTTCTGAATTATCACTCTAAGGATTTGAGTTTTCACTCTACCATTTTTCTCATAAAAAAAAAGATAAGGTAAATAGATCACAAAAAAATTAAAATTTTAGAGTTTATGTATGCAAAAAATTAAAAAGTATAATAAATGTATGTGAAGAAAATTATTTCACGCACTAAAAATGAACACCAAAGTTTTTATATCCATGTTTGGGAAATTCCACAAGTACAACCCCTAATAGCTTGGTGGAATTTTATAAGAAAGAGATTTCTAATTTATCCTAACATGTTTTAAATGTGGTGGATATGCATGCCTGAAACATTTTGAAGATGCAAATGACATAATGAACGAAAAATTTTGAGTAGATAAAATTAAATTCTCAAGTTAACCTGCGGTGGGAAACAACCCACTTTTTGCCTAATTGACAAAAAGCGAACCTTACAATCATAGATCATTGTAAATGTTTTGATCGATTAATAATGTGTAACAGCTATAATGTTTGTTAGAAATGACTTATGGTTTCGGAGTCAACATTTAGTTAAAAATGCCTCGCCCCCCCACTTTCGATGATTGCAAAACCCAATATATAAAAAACTAAAATAGTTTACAATCCTTAAAAATCACAGATACTTTTTGGAATTATCTCTATCAGCATTTTTGCATTTCCATTTTGGAAGTACAATATTTTTTCAAATCCAAACTTGAGTTTTCACTCTCCCATTTTTCTCATGAACCAAAAGATAAGGTAAATAGATCACAACAAAATGAAAATTTTAGAGATTATGTATGAAAAAAATTGTAAACTATAATAAATTTAAGTGAAGAAAATTATTTCACGCACTAAAAATGAACACCAATGTTTCGTTATCCATGTTTGGGAAATTCCACTAGTACAATCCCTAATAGCTTGGTGGAATTTTATAAGAAAGAGATTTCTAATTGATCCTAACATGTTTTAAATGTAGTCGATATGCATGCCTGAAACATGTTGAAGATTCAAAAGACCTAATGATCCAAAAATTTCAAGGAGTAGAAAAAATTAAATTCTCAAGTTAACGTGCGGTGGGATATGAGAGCCAAACAACCACTTTTTCCTATTTTACGAAAAGAGGACATAACATTCAAAGATAATCATAAATATTTTGATCAATTAATGATGTGTAACGACTATAATTTTTCTTAGAAATGACTTATGGTTTGGGAGTCAACACTCAGTTAAAAATGCCTCACCCCCCCACTTCCGATGATTGCAAAACCCAATATATAAAAAAAATTAAAGAGTTTACAATCCTTAAAAATTACATATACTTTTTGGAATTATTTCTATCAAAAATTTTGCATTTCCATTTTGGATGTTCAGTTTTTTTTCAAATCACACTACCATTTTTCTCATAAAGCAAAAGATAAGGTAAATAGATCTCAACAAAATGAGAATTTTGGAGTGTATGTATGCAAAAAATTGAAAACAATAATAAATGTAAGTGAAGAAAATTATTTCACTCACTAAAAATGAACACCAAAGTTTTAGTATCCATGTTTGCGAAATTCCACTAGTACAACCCCTAATATCTTGGCGGAATTTTATAAGAAAGATATTTCTAATTTATCCTAACATGTTTTAAATGTCGTGGATATGCATGCCTGAAACATGTTAAAGATGCAAATGACCTAATGATCCAAAAAATTCAAGGAGTAGAAAAATTAAATTCTCAATTTAACGTGCAGTGGGATATTTACAAGAGCCAAACAACCCATGTTTTGCCTATTTTACAAAAAGCAGACCTTACAATCATAGATCATTGTAACTGTTTTGATCGATTAATGATGTGTAACGGCTATAATTTTTGTTAGAAATGACTTATGGTTTGGGAGTCAACACTCAGTTAAAAATGCATTGCCCCCACTCTTTAGATGATTGAAAAAAACAATATATAAAAAACTAAAAGAGTTTACAATCTCTAAAAACCCTGATACTTTTTGGAATTATCTCTCTCAGCATTTGTGCATTTCTTTTTTGGATGTAAATTTTTTTTGAAATCCAAACTTGAGTTATCACTCTCCCATTTTTCGTAAAAAAAAAGATAAGGCAAAGAGATCATAAAAAAATAAAAATTTTAGAATTTATTAATGCAAAAAATTGAAAACTATAATAAATTTAACTGAAGAAAATTATTTCAGGCACTAAAAATTGTCAAGTTAACGTGCGGTGGGATATTTACTGGAGCCAAACAACCCACTTTTTGCCTATTATACAAAAAGCGGACCTAACAATCATAGATCATCAAAAATGTTTCGATCGATTAATGATGTGTAATGGCTATAATTGTTACTAGAAATGACCAATGGTTTGGGAGTCAACACTCAGTTAAAAATGCCTTGCCCCCTTCTTCCGATGATTGAAAAACCCAATATATAAAAAACTAAAAGAGTTTACAAGCCTTAAAAATCACAATTACTTTTTGGAATTATCTCACTTAACATTTGTGCTTTTCATATTGGATGTTCAATTTTTTTTCAAATCCTAACTTGTGTTTTCACTCTCCCTTTTGTTAACCTTGTTTGGGAAATTCCACTAGTACAACCCCTAATAGCTTGCTGGAATTTTATAAGAATGATATTTCTTATTGATCCTAACATGTTTTAAATGTGGTGGATATGGATGCCTGAAACATGTTAAAGATGCTAATGACCTAATGATCCAAAAATTTCAAGCAGTAGAAAATATTATATTCTCAAGTTAATGTGTGGTGGGATATTTACCGGAGCCAAACAACCCCACTTTTTGCCTATTTTCCCAAAAGTGGATGACTTATGGTAATGGAGTCAACACTCAGTTAACATGCCAACCCAACCCCCCCCCCCCCCCCCCCCCCTTCTTCCCATTATTGCAAAACCCAATATATAAAAAACTAATGATTTTACAATCCTTAAAAAAAACATATACTTTTTGAAATAATCTCTCTTTGCATTTGAGGTTCTCCATTTTGGATGTTCAATTTATTTTCAAATCCAAACTTGAGTTTTCACTCTCCCATTTTTCTCGTAAACAAAAAGATAAGATAAATAGATCACAACAAAATGAAAATTTTAGAGTTTATGTATGCAAAAAATTGAAAACTATAATAATTGTAAGTGATGAAAATTATTTCACGCACTAAAAATGAACACCAAAGTTTTGGTATCCTTGTTTGGAAAATTCCACTAGTACAACCGCTAATTGCTTGGTAGAATTTTATAAGAAAGAGATTTCCAATTGATCCTAACGAGTTTTAAATGTGGTGTATATACATGCTTGAAACAAGTTGAAGATGTAAATGACCTTATGCTCCAAAAATTTCGAGTAGAAAAAATTAAATTGTCAAGTTAATGTGAGGTGGGATATTTACCATAGCCAAACAACCCACTTTTTGCCTATTTTACAAAAAGCGGACCTAACAATCATAGATCATCATAAATGTTTTGAGCAATTAATGATGTGTAACGGCTATAATTTTTGTAGAAATGACTTATGGTCTGGGAGTCAACACACAGTTAAAAAAACCTCACCCCCCTCTTCCAATGACCGCAAAACCAATATAAAAAAAAAACGAAAAGAGTTGACAATCCTTAAAAATCACAGATACTTTTTGGAATTATCTCACTCAGCATATGTGCATTTTGATTTTGGATGTTCAATTTTTTTTCAAATCCAAACTTGAGTTTTCACTCTCCCATTTTCTCGTAAACAAAAGGATAAGGTAAATAGATCACAACAAAATAAAAATTTTAGAGTTTAAATATGCAAAAAATTGAAAAATATAATAAATTTAAGTGAAGAAAATTATTTCACGCACTAAAATTGAACACCAAAGTTCTGTTATCCATGTTTTGGAAATTCAACTAGTATAACCCCCAATAGCTTGGTGGAATTTTATAAGAAAGAGATTTCTACTTGATCCTAACATGTTTTAAATGTGGTGGATATGCATGCCTGAAACATGTTGAAGATTCAAAAGACCTAATGATCCAAAAATTTCAAGGAGTAGAAAAAATTAAATTCTCAAGTTAACGTGAGGTGGGATATTTACCAGAGCCAAACAACCCACTTTTTGCCTATTTTACAAAAAGTGGACCGAACAGTCATAGTTCATCCTAAATGTTTTGAATGATTAGTAATGCGTAACACCTATAATTTTTGTTAGAAATGACTTATGGTTTGGGAGTCAACACCCAGGTAAAAATGCCTCACTCTTCTGATGATTTCAAAACCCAATATATTAAAAACTAAAAGTGTATACAATCCTTAAAAATCATAGATACTTTTTGGAATTATCACTCTCAACATTTGTGCATTTCCATTTTGGATGTTATATTTTTTTCAAAACCAAACTTGAGTTTTCACTCTCCGATTTTTGTTGTAAACAAAAAGATATGGCAAATAGATCACAACAAAATAAAAATTTTAGAGTTTATGTCTGCAAAAAATTGAAAATTATAATAAAAGTAAGTGAAGAAAACTATTTCACGCACTAAAAATGAACACCAAAGTTTTGTTATCCATGTTTTGGAAATTCCGCTAGTACAACCCCTAATAGCTTGTAGGAATTTTATAAGAAAGAGATTTTTAATTGATCCTAACATATTTTAAATGTCGTGGATATGCATGCCTGAAACATGTTGAAAATGCAAATGGCCTAATGATCCATAAATTTCTAGGAGAAGAAACAATTAAATTCTCATGTGAACGGTGGGATATTTACCAGAGCCAAACAACCCATTGTTACCCTATTTCACAAAAAGCGGACCTAACAATCATAGATCATCGTAAATGTTTTGATCAATTAATGATGTGTAAAGGCTAAATTTTTTTTAGAAATGACTTATGGTTTGGGAGTCAACACTCTGTGAAAAATGCCTCGCCCCCCACTTCTAATAAATACGAAACCCTATATATAAAAAACTAAAAGAGTTTACAATCCTAAAAAATGACAGATTCTTTTTGGAATTAGCTCTCTCAGCATTTGTGCATTTCCATTTTGGATGTTCAATTTTTTTCCAATACCAAACTTGAGTTTTCACTCTCCCATTTTTCTTGTAACCAAAAAGATAAGCCAAATATATCACACCCAAATTAAAATTTTAGAGTTTATGTATGCAAAAAATTGAAAACTATAATAAATGTTACTGAAGAAAATTATTTCACGCACTAAAAATGAACACCAAAGTTTTGTTATCCATGTTTGGGAAATTCCACTAGTACAACCCCTAATAGCTTGGTGGAATTTTATAAGAAAGAGATTTCTAATTGATCCTAACATGTATTAAATGTGTTGGATGTGCATGCCTGAAACATGTTGAAGATTTGTCCTAAAGATCCAAAAATTTCAAGGAGTAGAAAAAATTAAATTCTCAAGTTAACGTGCAGAGGGATATTATCTAGAGTCAAACAACCCAGTTTTAGATCATCGTAAATGTTTAGATCATAGATCATCATAAATGTTTAGATCAATTATACATGTGTATATGCATGCGTGAAACATGTTGTAGATGCAAATGACATAATGATCTAAATATTTCGAGTAAAAAAAATTAAATTCTCAAGTTAACGTGCGGAAGGATATTTACAGAGCCAAACAACCCACTTTTTGCCTATTTTACAAAAAGCGGACCTAACAATTATAGATCATCATAAATGTTTTGATCGATTTATGATGTGTAACAGCTATAATTTTTGCTATCCATGTTTGGGAACTTGACTTTGTAAAACCCCTAATAGCTTGGTGGAATTTTATAAGAAAGAGATTTCTAATTGATCCTAACATCTTTTAAATGTGGATATGCAAGCCTGATATAAGTTGAACATGCAAATAACCTATATATCCGAAAATTTCAAAGAGTAGAAAAAATTAAATTCTCAAGTAAACGTGCGGTGGGATATTTACAAGAGCCAAAAAACCCACTTTTTACCTATTTTACAAAAATCAGACCTAACAATCGTAGATCATCGTAATTGTTTTCATCGATTAATGATATGTAAAGGCTATAATTTTTTTTAGAAATGACTTATGGTTTGGGAGTCAACACTCAGTTACAAATGCCTCGCCCCCACTTTTTCTATGATAGGAAAACCAAATATATAAAAAACTTAAAGAGTTTACAATCTTAAAAAATCACAGATACTTTTTGGAATTATCTCTCTCAACATTTGTGCATTTCCATTTTGGATGTCAATTTTTTTTCAAATCCAAACTTTGGTTTTCTCGCTCCCATTTTTCTCATAAACAAAAATATAAGGCAAATTGATAAAAAAATAAATAAAATTTTAGAGTTTATGCATGCAAAAAATTTAAAACTATAACAAAAGTAAGTGAATAAAATTATTTCACGCACTTAAAATGGACACCAAAGTTTGGTTATCCATGTTTGGGAAATTCCACTAATAGCATGGTGGAATTTTATATGAAAGAGATTTATAATTGATCCTAACATGTTTTAAATGTGGATAGGCATGCCTGAAACATGTTAAAGATGCAAATGACCTAATGATCCAAAAATTTCAAGGAGTAGAAAAAATTAAATTCTCAAGTTAACGTGCGGTGGCATGTTTATAAGAGCCAAACAACCAACTTTTTGCCAATTTTAAAATAACGGACCTGACAATCAAAGATCATTGTAAATATTTTGATCGATTAATGATGTGTAACGGCTATAATTTTTCTTTGAAATGACTTATGGTTTGGGAGTCAACACTCCGTTAAAAATACATCGCACCCCCTTTTTCGATGATTGCAAAACCTAATATATAAAAAAATAAAAGAGTTTAAAGTCCTTAAAAATCACAAACACTTTTTGAAATTATCTCACTCAGCATTTGTGTTTTTCCATTTTGGATCAATTTTTTTTCAAATCCAAACTTGATTTTGCACTCTCCCATTTTTCTCGTAAACAAAAAGAAAAGGCAAATAGATCACAACAAAATAAAAATCTTAGAGTTTATGTTTGTAAAAAATTGAAAACTATAATAAATGTAAGTGAAGAAAATTATTTCACTCACAAAAAATAAAACCAAAGTTTGGTTATCCATGTTTGGGAAATTTCACTAGTACAACCCCTAATAGCTTGGTGGAATTTTATAAGAAAGGGATTTCTAATTGATCCTATCATATTTTAAATGTTGTGGATATGCATGCCTGAAACATGTTGAAGATGCAAATGACCTATTGATCCAAAAATTTCAAGAAGTAGAAAATATTAAATTCACAAGTTAATGTGCGGTGGGATATTTACCAGAGGCAAACAAAAAGCAGACAAAACAATCATAGATCATCTAAAATGTTTTGATCAATTAAAGATGTGTAACGGCTTTAATTTTTGTTAAAAATGACTTTTGGTTTCAGAGTCATCACTCAGTTAAAAATACCTCACCCCTCCTTTTCCAATGATTGCAAAATCTACTATATTAAAAATCAAAGCATTCACAATCATTAAAAATCACAGATACTGTTTGGAATTATCTCTCTCAGCAATTGTGTATTTTCATTTTGGATGTTCAATTTTTTTTCAAATCCAAACTTGAGTTTTCACTCTCCCATTTTTCTTGTAAACAAAAAGACAAGGCAAATAGATCACAAAAAAATGAAAATTTTAGAGTTTATGTATGCAAAAAATATAAAACTATAACAAATGTAACTGAAAAAAATTATTTCATGCACTAAAAATGAACACCAAAGTTTTGATATCCATGTTTGGGAAATTCCAATGTACTACCCCTAATAGCTTGGTGAAATTTTATAAGAAAGAGATTTCTACTTGATCCTAACATGTTTTAAATGTGGATTTGCATGTTTGAAAAAAGTTGAAGATGCAAATGACCAAATGATTGGAAAATTTCAAGGAGTAGAAAAAATTAAATTCTCAAGTTAACGAGTGGTGGGATATTTACCAGAGCCAAACAACTGACTTTTTGCCTATTTTACTAAAAGCGGACCTAACAATCATAGATCATCGTAAATGTTTTGATCGATTAATGATGTGTAACCGACTTTTTGTCTATTTTACTAAAAGCAGACCTAACAATCATAGATCATCATAAATGTTTTGATTGATTAATGATGTGTAACGACTATAATTTTTTTTAGAAATGACTTATGGTTATTGAGTCAACACTCAGTTAAAAATGGCTCAACCCCCCTTTTTCGATGATTGCAAAACCTAATATATAAAAAAAAAAAGAGTTTATAATCCTTAAAAATCACATATACTTTTTGAAATTATCTCACTCAGAATTTGTGCATTTCCATTTTGGATGTTCAATTTTATTTTCAAATCCAAACTTGAGTTTTCACTTTCCCATTTTTCTCTTAAACAAAATGATAAGGAAAATAGTTCACAACAAAATGAAAATTTTAGAGTTTATGTATGCAAAAAAATTGAAAACAATAATAAATGTAAGTGAAGAAATTTATTTAATGCACTAAAAATGAACACCAAAGTTTATTTATCCATGTATGGTAAATTCCACAAGTACAACCCCGAAAAGCTTGGTGGAATTTTATTAGAAAGAGATTTCTAATTGATCCTAACATGTTTCAAATGTGGATATGAATGCTTGAAACATGATGAAGAAGAAAATGACCTAATGATTCAAAAATTTCAAGGAGAAAAAAAATAAATTCTCAAGTTAATGTGCGGTGGGATATTTACATAGCCAAACAATCCACTTTTTGCCTCTTTTACAAAAAACGGACCTGACAATCATAGATCATCGTAAATTTTTTGATCGATTAATGATGTGTATTGGCTATAATATTATTTAGAAATGACTTGTGGTCTGGGAGTCAACACAGTTAAAAACGACTCCCCCCCCCCCCCCCCCCCCCTCCCCCCCTCCCCTTTTCCGATGATTACAAAACCTAATATATAAAAAACTCAAAGAGTTTACAATCCTTAAAAATCACAGATATTTTTTGGAATTATCTTTCTCAGCATTTGTGCATTTCCATGTTGGATGTTCAATTTTTTTTCAAATCCAAACTTGAATTTTCACTATCCCATTTTTCTCGTAAACAAAAAGAAAAGGCAATAGATCACAAAAAAATGAAAATTTTAGAGTTTATGTATGCGAAAAATTGAAAAAAATAATAAATGAAAGTGAAGAAAATTATTTCACACACTAAAAATGGATACCAAAGTTTTCTTATCCATGTTTGGGAAATTTCACTAGTACAACCCCTAATAGCTTGGTGGAACTTTATAAGAAAGAGATTTCTAATTGATCCTAACATGTTTTAAATATTGTGGATATGCATGCCTGAAACATGTTGAAGATGCAAATGACCTAATGATCCAAAAATTTCAAGGAGTAGAAAAAATTAAATTCTCAAGTTAACGTGCGGTGGGATATTTACAAGAGCCAAACAACCCATTTTTTGCTTTTTTTACAAAAAGCGGACCTAACAATCATAGATCATCGTAAATGTTTTGATCGATTAATGATGTGTAAAAGTTATAATTTTTTTTAGAAATTACTTATGGTTTGGGAGTCAACACTCAAATAAAAATGTCGCGCACCCTTTGTTCAATGATTGCAAAACCTAATATACAAAAAACTAAAAGTGTTTACAATCCTTAAAACTCACAAATAATTTTTGGAATTATCTCTCTCAGCATTTTTGCATTTTTATTTTGGATGTTCAATTTTTTTTTAAATCCAAACTTGAGTTTTCACACTCCCATTATTCTCGTAAACAAAAAGAAAAGGCAAATAGATCACAAAAAAATGAAAATATTAGAGTTTATGTATGCAAAAAATTCAAAACTATACGAAATGTAAGTGAAGAAAATTATTTCACGCACTAAAAATGAACACCAAAGTTTGGTTATCCATGTTTGGGAAATTGTACTTGTACAACCCCTAAAAGCTTGGTGGAATTTTATAAGAAAGAGATTTATAATTGATCCTAACATGTTTTAAATGTGGATATGCATTCTTGAAACATGTAGAATATGCAAATGACCTAATGATCCATAATTTTGATGGAGTAGAAAAAATTAAATTCTCAAGTTAACGTGCGGTGGGATATTTACAAGAGCCAAACAAACCACTTTTTGCCTGTTAAAAAGAAACTGACCAAACAATCATAGACAATCGTAAATATTTTAATCGATTAATGATGTGTAACGGCTATAATTATTGTTAGAAACGACTTTTGGTTTGGGAGGCAACACTCAGTTAAAAATGCCTCGCTCCCCCTTTTTCGATGATTGCAAAACCTAATATATAAAAAACTAAAAGAGTTCACAATACTTAAAAAACAAAGATACTTTTTAGAATTATCTCTCTTAGCATTTTTGCATTTCCATTTTGGAAGTTCAATTTTTTTCAATATCCAAACTTGAGTTTTTACTCTCCCATTTTTCTCGTAAAAAAAAACGATAAGGCAAATAGATCACAACAAAATGAAAATTTCAGAGTTTATGTATGCAAAAAATTGAAAACTATAACAAATATAAGTGAAGAAATTTATTTCATGCACTACAAATGAACGCCAAAGTTTTTTTATCCATGTTTAGGATATTCCATTAGTACAACCCCAAATAGCTTGGTGGAATTTTATATAAAAGAGATTTCTAGTTGATCCTAACATGTTTTAAATGTGGATATGCATGCCTGAAACATGTTGAAGATCCAAATTACCAAATGATCTGAAAATTTCAAGGAGTAGAAAAAATTCAATTTTCAAGTTAATGTGATGTGGGACATTTACCAGAGCCAAACAACCCACTTTTTGCCTATTTTACATAAAAGCGGACCTAACAATTATAGATCATCGTAAATGTTTTGATCAATTAATGATGTGTAACGGCTATAATTTTTGTTAGAAATGACTTATGGTTATGGAGTCAACACTCGGTTAAAAATGCCTCGCGCCCCACCCCCCCTTTTCAATGATTGTAAAACCTAATATTTAAAAAAAAAAGATTTTACAATCCAAAAAATTCACAGATTCTTTTTGGAATTATCTCTCTCAGCATTTGAGCATTTCCATTTTGGATGTTCAATTTTTTTTCAAATCAAAACTTGAGTTTTCACTCTCCCATATTTCTCGTAAACAAAAAGATAAGGTCAATAGATCACAACCTAATGAAAATTTTAAAATTTATGAATGCAAAAAATTGGATACTATAATTAATGTACTTGAAGAAAATTATTTTACCCAATAAAAGTAAACACCAAAGTTTTGTTATCCATGTTTTGGAAATTCACTTTGTAAAACCCCTAATAGCTTGGTGGAATTTTATAAGAAAGAGATTTCTAATTGATCCTAACATATTTTAAATGTGGAAATGCATTCCTGATACAAGTTGAACTTGCAAATGACCTATAGATCTGAAAATTTCAAAGAGTAGAAAAAAATTAAAGTCTCAAGTAAACGTGCGGTGGGATATTTACGAGAGCCAAACAACCCAACCCACTTTTTGCCTATTTAAAAAAAATCAGACCTAACAATCGTAGATCATCGTAATTGTTTTCATCAATTAATGATGTGTAACAGATATAATTTTTTTTAAAAATGACTTATGGTTTGGGAGTCAACACTCAGTTAAAAATGCCTCACCCCAACTTTTCTGATGATTGGAAAACCTAATATATAAAAAACTGAAAGAGTTTACAATCTTTAAAAATCACAGATACTTTTTGGAATTATCTCTCTCAGCATTTGTGCATTTCCATTTTGGATGTCAATTTTTGTTCAAATCCAAACTTTAGTTTTCTCACTCCCATTTTTCTTGTAAACAAAAAGATAAGGGAAATTGATCAAAATAAAATGAAAATTTTAGAATATAAGCATGCAAACAATTAAAAACTATAACAAATGTAAGTGAAGAAAATTATTTCACGCACTTAAAATGAAAACCAAAGTTTGGTTATGTTTGTGAAATTCCACTAGTACAACCTCTAATAACATGGTGGAATTTTATATCAAAGAGATTTGTAATTCATCCTAACATGTTTTAAATGTGGATATGCATGCCTGAAACATGTTAAGGATGCAAATGACCTAATGATCCAAAAATTTCAAGGAGTAGAAAAAATAAAATTTTCAAGTTACCGTGCGATGGGATGTTTACAAGAGCCAAACAACCAACTTTTTGCCAATTTAAAAAAAAAACAGACCTGACAATCAAATATCATTGTAAATATTTTGATCGATTAATGATGTGTAATGGCCATAATTTTTCTTAGAAATGACTATGGTTTGGGGGTCAACACTCAGTTAAAAATAAGTCGGTCCCCCTTTTCCGATGATTGGAAAACATAATATATAAAAAACTAAAAGAGTTTACAATCCTCAAAAATCACAGACACTTTTTGGAATTATCTCACTCAGCATTTGTGCATTTCCATTTTGGATCAATTTTTTTTCAAATCCAAACTTGAGTTTGCACTCTCCCATTTTTCTCGTAAACAAAAAGATAAGGCAAATAGATCACAACAAAATGAAAATTTTAAAGTTTATGTATGCAAAAAATTGAAAACTATTACAAATGTAAGTGAGGAAAATTATTTCACACACAAAAAATGAAACCAAAGTTTTGTTATTCATGTTAGGAAAATTTCACTAGTACAACCCCTAATAGTTTGGTGGAATTTTATAAGAAAGGTATTTCTAATTGATCCTATCATGCTTTAAATGTTGTGGATATGCATGCCTGAAACATGGTGAAGATGCAAATGACCTAATGATCCAAAAATTTCAAGGAGTAGAAAAAATTAAATTCTCAAGTTAACATGCGGTTGGATTTTTACTAGAGCCAAACAACCCACTTTTCGCCTGTATCACAAAAAGCAAACCTAACAATCATAGGTCATCGTAAATGTTTTGATTGATTAATGATGTGTAACGGCTTTCATTTTGGTCAGAAATGAGTTTTGGTTTCAGAGTCATCACTCAGCTAAAAATGCCTCGTCCCCCTTTTCTGATGATTGCAAAACAAAATATATAAAAAATCAAAGCGTTGACAATCATTAAAAATCACAGTTACTATTTGGAATTATATCTCTCGGCAATTGTGCATTTCCATTTTGGATGTTCAATTTTATTTTCAAATCCAAACTTGAGTTTTCACTTTCCTATTTTTTTCGTAAACAAAAAGAAAAGGAAAATAGACCACAACAAAATGAAAATTTTAGACTTTATGTATGCAAAAAATTGAAAACAATAATAAATGAAAGTGAAAAAAATTATTTAACACACTAAAAATGGACACCAAAGTTTTCTTATCCATGTTTGGGAAATTTCACTTGTACGACCCCTAATAGTTTGGTGGAACTTTATAAGAAAGAGATTTCTAATTGATCCTAACATGTTTTAAATGTTGTGGATATGCATGCCTGAAACATTTTGAAGATGCAAATGACCTAATGATCCAAAAAAAGGAGTAGAAAAAATTAAGTTCTCAAGTTAACGTGCGGTGGGATAATTACCTGAGCCATACAACTCTCTTTTTGCCTATTTTATAAAAAGCGGAGCTAACAATCCTAGATCATCATAAATATTTTTATCGATTAATGATGTGGAACGGCTATAAGTTTAGTTAGAAATGACTTATGGTTCGGGAGTCACCACTCAGTATTTGAGCATTTCCATTTTCGATGTTCAATTTTTTTTTCAAATCCAAACATAAGTTTTTACTCTCCCTTTTCTCTTGTAAACAAAAAGATAAGGCAAATAGATCACAACAAAATGAAAATTTTAGAGTTTATGTATGCAAAACATTGAAAACTATAATAAATGTAACTGAAGAAAATTATTTCACCCACTAAAAATGAACACCAAAGTTTTGTTATCCACGTTTGGGAAATTCTACTAGTAAAACCCCTAATAGCTTAGTGAAATTTCATAAGAAAGAGATTTCTAAGTGATCCTAACACTTTTTAAATGTGGATATGCATGCCTGAAAAATATTGAAGATGCAAATGACCTAATGATCCAAAAATTTCGAGGAGTGAAAAACTTAAATTCTCAAGTTAACGTGCGGTGGGATATTTACATGAGCCAAACAACCAAAGTTTTGCCTATTTTAAAAAAAGCAGACCTAACATACATAGATCATCATAAATGTTTTGATCGATTAATGATGTGTTATGTCTATAATTTTTGTTAGAAATGATTCATAATTTTGCCCACCCCCCTCTCCCTTTTCAGAAGATTGCAAGACCAAATATAGAAAAAGTAAAAGAGTTTACAATCCTTAAAAATCACAGATACTGCTTGGAATTATCTCCCTCAGCAATTGTCCATTTCCATTTTGTATGTTCAATTTTTTCTCTAATCCAAAATTGAGTTTTTACTCTCCCATTTTTCTCGTAAACAAAAAGATAAGGAAAATAGATCACAACAAAATGAAAATTTTAGAGTTTATGTACGTAAAAAATTGAAAACTATAACAAATGTAAGTGAAGAAAATTATTTCATGATCTAAAAATGAACACCAAAGTTTTGTTATCCATTTTTGGGAAATTCCACTAGTACAAGCCCCAATATCTTGGTGGAATTTTATAAGAAAGAAATTTTTAATTTATCCTAACATGTTCTAAATGTGGATATGCCAGCCTGAAACTTGTTGAAGTTTTAAATGACCTAATGATCCAAAAATTTAAAGGAGTAGAAAAAATTAAATTCTCAAGTTAACGTGCAGTGGGATATTTACCAGTGCCAAACAACCCATTTTTTGCCTATTTTACAAAACGTGGACCTAACAATCATAGATCATGGTAAATGTTTTGTTTGATTAATGATGTGTAACGGCTATAATTTTTGTTAGAAATGACTTGTGGTTTGGGAGTCAACACTCATTTAAAAATGCCTCGCCCCCCCCTTTTCCGATGATTGGAAAACCTAATATATAAAATAACTAAAAGATTTTACAATCTTTAAAAATCACAGATACTTTTTGGAATTATTTCTCTCAGCATTTGTGCATTTCCATTTTAGATGTCAATTTTTGTTCAAATCCAAACTTTAGTTATCTCGCTCCCACTTTTCTCGTAAACAAAAAGATAAGGCAAATTGATCGAAAAAAAATGAAAATTTTACAGTTTATGTATGCAAAAAATTAAAAACTATAACAAATGTAAGTGAAGGAAATTATTTCACGCATTAAAAATGAACACCAAAGTTTGTTTATCCATGATTGGGAAATTCCACTAGTACAACCTCTAATACCTTTGTGGACTTTTATATGAAAGAGATTTATAATTGATCCTAACTATTTTTAAATGTGGATATGCATGCCTGAAACATGTTAAAGATGCAAATGACCTAATGATCCAAAAAATTCGAGTAGAATAATTGAATTCTCAAGTTAACGTGCGGTGGGATGTTTTTAAGAGCCAAACAACCAACTTTTTGCCTATTTTAAAAAAATGGACCTGACAATAAAAGATCATCGTAAATATTTTGATCGATCAATGATGTGTAATGGCTATAATTTTTCTTAGAAATGACTTATGGTTTTGGAGACAACATAGTTAAAAATACCTCACTCCCCCTTTTCCGATGATTGCAAAACCTATTATGTAAAAAACTAAAAGAGTTTACAATCCTTAAAAATCACAGATACTTTTTGAAATTATCACACTCAGCATTTGTGCATTTCAATTTTGAATGTTCAATTTTTTTTCAAATCCAAACTTGAATTTGTACTCTCCCATTTTTCTCACAAACAAAAAGATAAGGCAAATAGAACACAACAAAATGCAAATTTTAGAGTTTATGTATGAAAAAGAATTAAAACTATAATAAATGTAAGTGAAGAAAATTATTTCACACACAAAAAATGGACACCAAAGTTTTGTTATCCATGTTTGGAAAATTTCACTAGTACAATTCCTAATAGCTTGGAGGAAGTTTATAAGAAAGAGATTTCTAATTTATCCTATCATGTTTTAAATGTTGTGGATATGCATGCCTAAAACATGTTGAAGATGCAAATGACCTAATGATCCAAAAATTTCAAGGAGTAGAAAAAATTTAATTCTCAAGTTAACGTGCGGTTGGATATTTACTTGAGCCAAACAACCCACTTTTTGCATATATCACAAAAAGCGGACCTAACAATCATAGGTCATGATAAATGTTTTGATCGATTAATGATGTGTAATGGCTATAATTTTTATTAGAAATGACTTATGGTTTCAGAGTCAACACACAGTTAAAAATGCCCCACCCCCCATTTTCTGATGATTGCAAAACCTAATAAATAAAAAATCAAAGCATTTACAATCATTAAAAATCACAGATACAGTTTGAAATTCTCTCTCTTAGCAATTGTGCATTTTCATTTTGGATGTTCAATTTTTTTTCAAATCCAAACTTGCGTTTTCACACTCCAATTTTTCTCGTAATAAAAAACAAAGCCAAATAGATCACAACAAAATGAAAATTTTAGAGTTTATGTATGAAAAAAATATAAAACTATAACAAATGTAAGTGAAATAAATTATTTAATGCACTAAAAAAGTACCCAAAAGTTTTGTTATCAATGTTTGGGAAATTCCAATGTCCTACCCCTAATAGCTTGGTGAAATTTTATAAGAAAGAGATTTCTTCTTTATCCTAACATGTTTTAAATGTGGATATGTACGCCTGAAAAACGTTGAAGATGCAAATGACTGAATGATCCAAGAATTTCAAGGAGCAAAATAAATTAAATTTTCAAGTTAACGTTTGGTGGGATATTTACCAAAGCCAAACAATCCACTTTTTGCCTTTTTTACAAAAAGTGGACCTAACAATCATAGATCATCATAAAGGTTTTGATCGATTAATGATGTGTAACTTCTATAATTTTATTTAGAAATGACTTGTGGTTTGGGAGTTAACACAGTTAAAAATGCCTTGCCCCACCCTTTTCAGATGATTGCAAAACCTAATATATAAAAAACTAAAAGATTTTACAATCCTTAAAAATCACAGATACTTTTTGGAATTATCTCTCTCAGCAATTGTGCATTTCCATTTGTGCTGTTCAATTTTTTTTAGAATCCAAACTTGAGTTTTTACTCTCCCATTTCTCTCGTAATCAAAAAGATAAGGCAAATAGATCACAACAAAATGAAAATTTTATATTTTATGTATGCAAAAAAATTAAAAACTATAATAAATGTAAGTGGAGAAAATTATTTCACGCTCTAAAAATGAACACCAAAGTTTTGTTATCCATGTTTGGGAAATTACACTAGTACAACACCTAATAGCTTGGTGGAATTTTATAAGAAAGAGATTTCTAATTGATCCTAACATGTATTAAATGTGGATATGCATGCCTGAAACATGTTGAAGATGCAAATGACCTAATGATCCAAATATTTCAAGGAGTCAAAAAAATCAAATTCTCAAGTTAACGTGCGGAGAGATATTTACGAGAGCCAAACAACCCACTTTTTGCCTATTTTACAAAAAGCGGACCTAACAATCATAGATCATCGTAATTTTTATAATCAATTAATGATGTGTAACGACTATAAGTTTTTTAAGAAATGACTTATGGTTTGGGAGTCAACACTCCGTTAAAAAAGTCCTCGCCCCTCCTTTTCCGATGATTGAAAAACCTAATATATAAAAAACAATAAGAGTTTAAAATCCTTAAAAATCACACATACTTTTTGGAAATATCTCTCTCGGCATTTGTGCATTTCCATTTTGGATGTTCAATTTTTTTTTTAAATCCAAACTTGAGTTTTCACCTTCCCATTTTTGTCTTAAACAAAATGATAAGGCAAATAGATTACAACAAAATGAAAATTTTAGAGTTTATGTATGCAAAAAATTGAAAACTATAATAAATGTAAGTGAAGAAAATTATTTAATGCACTACAAATGAACACCAAAGTTTTGTTATCCACGATTTGGAAATTCCACTAATACATCCCCAAAATAGCTTGGTGAAATTTTAAAAGAAAGAGATTTCTATTTGATCCTAACATGTTTTAAATAGGGATATGTATGCCTGAAAAATGTTGAAGTTGCAAATGACTTAATGATCCAAAAATTTCAAGGAGTAGAAAAAATTAAATTCTCAAGATAAAGTGGGGTGTGATATTTACCAAATCCAAACAACCGACTTTTTGCCTATTTTACTAAAAACGGACCTAACAATCATAGATCAACATAAATGTTTTGATCGATTAATGATGTGTAATGGCAATAATTTTTGTTAGAAATGACTTATGGTTATGGAGTCAACAGTCAGTTATAAATGCCTCGGCCCCCCTTTTTCGATGATTGCAAAACCTAATATATAAAAAACAAAAAGAGTTTACAATCCTTAAAAATCACAGATACTTTTTGGAATTATCTCACTCAGCATTTGTGCATTTCCATTTTGGATGTTCAATTTTTTTCAAATCCAAACTTGAGTTTGCACTCTCCCATTTTTCTCGTAAACAAAAAGATAAGGCAAATAGATCACAACAAAATAAAAATTTTAGATTTTATGTATACAAAAAAACTGAAAACAATAATAAATGTAAGTGAACAAAATTATATAATGCACTAAAAATGTACACCAAAGTTTATTTATCCAAGTTTGCTCAATTCCACAAGCACAACCCCAAACAGCTTGGTGGAATTTTATAAGAAAGAATTGTCGAATTGATCCTAACATGTTTCAAATGTGGATATGCATGCTTGAAACATGGTGAAGAAGAAAATGACCTAATGATCCAAATATTTCAAGGAGCAGAAAAAATTAAATTCTCAAGTTAACGTGCGGTGGGATATTTACCAGAGCCAAACAATCCACTATTTGTCTATTTTACAAAAAGCGGACCTAACAATCATAGATCATCATAATGTTTTAATCGATTAATGGTGTGTAACGGCTATAATTTTTTTTAGAAATGACTTCTGGTTTGGGAGTCAACACAGTTAAAAATGCCTCGCCCCCCCTTTTCTCGATGATTGCAAAACATAATATATAAAAAACTAAAAGAGTTTACAATCCTTAAAAATCATAGATACTTTTTTGGAATGATCTCTCTCAGCATATGTGCATTTCCATTTTGGATGTTCAATTTTTTTTCAAATCCAAACTTGAATTTTCATTCTCCCATTTTTCTCTTAAACAAAAAGATAAGGCAAACAACCCACTTTTTGCCTATTTTTCAAAAAGTAGACCTCACAATCCTAGATCATCGTAAATATTTTTATCGATTAATGATGTGTAACGGCTATAAGTTTTGTTAGAAATGACTTATGGTTTGGGAGTCAACACCCTATTAAAAATGCCTCGCCCCACCTTTTTCGATGATTGCAAAGCCTAATATATATAAAAAAAAAGTGTTTAAAATCCATAAAAATCACCGATAATTTTAGGATTTATCTCTCTCAGCATTTGAGCATTTCCATTTTCGATGTTCAATTTTTTTTAAAATCCAAACATGAGTTTTTCCTCTCCCTTTTTTTCTTGTTAACCAAAAGATAAGGCAAATAGATTATAAAAAAATAAAAATTTTAGAGTTTATTTATGCAAAACATTGAAAATTATAATAAATGTAACTAAAGAAAATTATTCCTGCACTAAATATTAACACCAAATTTTTGTTATCCATGTTTGGGAATTTCCACTAGTAAAATAGCAAATAGCTTGGTGGAATTTTATAAGAAACAGATTTCTAATTGATCCTAACATGTTTTAAATTTGGATAACGGCTATAATTTTTGGTAGAAATGATTTATGGTTTGGGAGTCAACACTCAGTTAAAAATGCCTCGCCCCTTTTCCGATGATTGCAAAACCTAACATATAAAAAATAAAAGAGTTTGCAATCATAAAAATCTCAGATACTATTTAGAATTATCTCTCTTAGCAATTGTGCATTTCCATTTTGAATGTTGTATTTTTTTTTTGGAATCCAAACTTGAGTTTTTACTCACCTATTTTTCTCGTAATCAAAAGATAAGGCAAATAGCTCACAACAAAATGAAAATTTTAGAGTTTATGTATGCAAAACATTGAAAACTATAATAAATGTAACAGAAGAAAATTATTTCAAGCACAAAAAATGAACACCAAAGTTTTGTTATCCATGTTTTGGAAATTCCACTTGTACAACCCCTAATAGCTTGGTGGAATTTTATAAGAAAGAGATTTCTAATTGATCCTAACATGTTTTAATTGTGGATATGCAAGCTTGAAATATATTGAAGATGCAAATGACCAAATGATCCAAAAATTTCAAGGAGTAGAAAAAATTAAATTCTCAAGTTAATGTGCGGTGGGATACATACCAGAGCCAAACAACCCACTTTTTGCCTATTTTACAAAAATCTGACCTAACAATCATAGATTAGCGTAAGTGTTTTTATCAATTAATGATGTGTAACGGCTATAACTTTTGTTAGAAATGACATATGATTTGGGAGTCAACACTCCATTAAAAATGCCTCGCCCTCCATTTTCCGATGATTGCAAAACCTAATATATAAAAAACTAACAGAGTTGACAATCCTTAAAAATCACACATACTTTTTGGAATTATCTCTCTTAGCATTTCAGCATTTCCTTTTTGGATGTTCAATTTTTTTTTCAAATCCAAACTTGACTTTTCACTCTCCCATTTTTCTCATAAACAAAAAGTTAAGGCAAAAAGAACACAACAAAATAAAAATTTTAGAGTTTATGTAAGCAAAAAATTGAAAACTAAAATAAATGTAAGTGAAGAAAATTATTTCATTCACTAAAAATGAACACCAAAGTTTTTTTATCCATGCTTGGGAAATTCCACTTGTGCAACCCCAAATAGCTTGGTTGAATTTTGTAAGAAAGAGATTTCTAATTGATCCTAAAATGTTTTAAATGTGGTGGATATGCATACCTAAAACATGCTGATGATACAAATGACCTAATGATCAAAAAATTTCATGGAGTAGAAAAAATTAAATTCTCAAGTTAACGTGTGGTGGGATATTTACCAGAAACAACCACTTTTTGCCTATTTTACAAATATCGTACCTAACAATCATAGATCATCGTGAATTTTTTGATCGATTAATAATGAGTAAAAGCTATAATTTTTGTTAGAAATGACTTTTGGTTCTGGAGTCAACACTTAGTTAAATTTGCCTCGGCCCCCCTTTTTCGATGATTGCAAAACCGAATATATAAAACACTAAAAGAGTTAACAATACTTAAAAATCACAGATACTTTTTGGAATTATCTCTCTCAGCATTTGTGATTTTCCATTTTGGATGTTATATTTTTTTCCAAATCCAAACTTGAGTTTTAACTCTTCCATTTTTCTCGTAAACAAAAAGATATGGCAAATAGATCTCAACAAAATGAAAATTTTAAAGTTTATGTATGCAAAAAATTAAAAACTGTAATAAATGTAATTGAAGAAAATTATTTCTCGCACTAAAAATGTACTCCAAAATTTTGTTATCCATGTTTGGGAATTTCCCCTAGTACAACCCCTAATACTTTTGGAATTTTATAAGAAAGAGATTTCTAATTGATCCTAACATGTTTTAAATGTGGTGGATATGCATGCTTGAAACATGTTGAAGATACAAATGACCTAATGATCCAAATATTTGAGGGAGTAGAAAGAAATAAATTCTCCAGTTAACGTGCGGTGGGATATTTACTAGAGCCAAACAACCCACTTTTTGCCTATTTTTTAAAAAGCGAACCTTAACAATCATAGAGCAGCGTAATTTTTTTGATCAATTAATGGTGTGTAACAACTATAATTTGTTAGAATTGACTTATGGTTTGGGAGTCAACAGTCAATTAAAAATGCCTCAACCTCCCTTTTCTGATGATTGCAAAACCTAATAAATAAAAAACTAAAATAGTTGAAAATTCATAAATATCACAGATTGTTTTTGGAATTATCTCTCTCAGTTTTTGTGCATTTCCATTTTTTATGTTCAATTTTTTTTCAAATCCAAAATTGAGTTTTCACTCTCCCATTTTCACTCTCCTATTTTACAAACAGCGGACCTAACAACCATAAATCAGAATAAATGTTTTGATCGGTTAACGATGTGTACCGGCCATAATGTTTTTTAGAAATGACTTATGGTTTGGGAGTCAACACTCTGTTAAAAATGCCTCCCCCCCCTTTTCAGGTGATTGCAAAACCTAATATATAAAAAACTAAAAGAGTTTACAATCCTTTAAAATCACAGATACTTTTTGGAATTATCTCTCACAGCATTTGTGCATTTCCATTTTGGATGTTCAATTTTTTTTCAAATCCAAACTTGAATTTTCACTCTAACATTTTTCTCATAAAAAAAATAAGGAAAATAAATCACAATAAAATGAAAATTTTAGAGTTTATGTATGTAAGAGATAGAAAACTATAATAAAATTATGTGAAAAAATTATTTCACACACTAAAAATGAACACCAAAGTTTTGTGATCCATGTTTGGGAAATTCCACTAGTAGAACCCCTAATAGCTTGGTGGAATTTTTTAACAAAGTGATTTCTGATAGAACCTAACATGTTTTAAATGAGATGGAAATGCTTGCCCAAAACATGTTGAAGATGCAAATGACCTAACGATCCCTAAATTTCAAGATGAAGAGGAAATTAAATTCTCAAGGTAGCGTGCGGTGGGATATTTACCAGCGCCAAACAACCCACTTTTTCCTATTTTAAAAAAAGCAGACCTTACAATCATAGTTCAGTATAAATGTTTTGATCGATGAATGGTGTGTAACGGCTATAATTTTTGTTAGAAATGACTGATGATCAGGGAGTCATCACTCAATTAAAAATGCCTCGCCCCCGCCCTTACATCCCCCTTTTTCGAAGATTGCAAAACAAAATATATAAATAAACTTAAAAATTTTATAAGCCTTAAAAATCCCAGATATTTTGCGGAATTATCTCTTTCAGCATTTTTACATTTCCATTTTGGATGTTCAATTTTTTTTCAAATCCAAA
This sequence comes from Aristolochia californica, assembly GCF_029961685.1. Classification (NCBI taxonomy): domain Eukaryota; kingdom Viridiplantae; phylum Streptophyta; class Magnoliopsida; order Piperales; family Aristolochiaceae; genus Aristolochia; species Aristolochia californica. The sequence continues at coordinate 12,684,655 of NW_027181771.1, forward strand.
CTTGAGTGTTCACTCTTCCTTTTTTCTCGTAATCAAAAAGATAAGGCAAATGGATCATAACAAAATGAAAATTATAGAGTTTCTGTATGTAAAAAATTGAAAACTATAATAAAGGTAAGTGAAGAAAACTATTTCACGCACAAAAAATGAACTCAAAAGTTTTGTTATCCAAGTTTGGGTAATTCCACTAGTACAACCCCTAATAGCTTGGTGGAATTTTATAAGAAAATTTTTTTTAATTGATCCTAACATGTTTTAAAAATGTGGTGGATATGCTTGCCTAAAACATGTTGAAGATACATATGACCAAATGATCCAAAAATGTCAAGGAGTAAAAAAAATTAATTTGCTAAGTTATTGTACAGTGGGATATTTACCTGAGCCAAAGAACCCACTTTTTGCCTATTTTACAAAAAGTGAACCTAACAATCATAGATCATCATAAATGTTTTAATCGATTAATGATGTATAATGGCTATAATTTTTGTTAGAAATGACTTATGGTTTGAGAGTCAACACTCACTTAAAAATTCCTCGCCCCCTTTTTCTGATGATTGCAAAACCTAATATATAAAAAACCAAAAGTGTTTATAATCCTTAAAAATCACAGATACTTTTTGGAATTATCTCTCTCAGCATTAAAGCATTTCCATTTTGCAAGTTCAATTATTTTTCAAATCCAAACTTGAGTTTTCACTCTAATTTTTTTTGTAAACAAAAAGATAAGGCAAATAGATCACAGCAAAATGAAAATTTTAGAGTTTATATATGCACAAAATTTTAAAATATAATAAATATAAGTGAAGAAAATTATTTCACACTAAAAAAATGAACACCAAATTTTTTATATCCATGTTTGGGAAATTCCACTAGTAAAACCCTAATAGTTGGGTGGAATTTTATAAGAAATAGATTTCTAATTGATCCTAACATGTTTTAAATGTGGTGGGGATGCATGCCTGAAACATGTTGAAGATGCTAATGACCTAATGATCCAAAAATTTCAAGGAGTAGCAAAAACTAAATTCTCAACTTAACATGTGGAGGGATATTTACTGGAGCTAAACAACCCACTTTTTGCCTATTTTACAAAAAGCGGACCTAACAATCATTGATTGTCGTTAATATTTTGATCGATTAATGATGCGTAACGGCTATAATTTTTGGTAGAAATTACTTATGGTTTGGGAGTCAACACTCAATTAAAAATGCATCACCCCCCCCCCCCACCCCCCCCCCCCCTTTTTCCGATGAATGCAAAACCTAATATATAAAAAACTAAAAGAGTTTACAATCCTTAAAAATCATAGATACTTTTATGAATTATGTCTCTCAGTATTTGTGCATTTCCATTTTGGATGTTCAATTTTTTTCCAAATCCAAACTTGATTTTTCTCACCCTCATTTTTCTCATAAACAAAACGATAACTCAAATAGATCACAAAAAAATAAAAATTTTAGAGTTTAAGTATACTAAAATTGAAAAAAATAATAAATTTAAGTGAAGAAAATTATTTCACGCATTAAAAATGAAAACCAAAGTGTTGATATCCATGTTTGGGAAATTCCACTAGTACAACCCCTAATAGCTTGTTGGAATTTTATAAGAAAGAGATTTCTAATTGATCCTAAAATATTTTAAATGTGGTGGATATGGATGCCTAAAACATGTTGAAGATGTAAATGACCTAATGATCCAAACATTTCAAGGAGTAGAAAAAATTAATTCTCAAGTTAACGTTCGGAGGGATATTTACCAGAGCTAAACAACCCACTTTTTGCCTAATCCCCCCCTCTTCCGATGATTGCAAAACCCAACATATAAAAAACTCTAAAAGATTTTACAATCCTTAAAAATTATAGATACTTTTTGGAATTATCTCTCTCAGCATTTTTGCATTTCCTTTTTGGATGTTCAAATTTTTTTCAAATCCAAACTTGAGTTTTCACTCTCCCCTTTATCTCGTAAACAAAATGAAAATTTTAGTGTTTATGTATGCAAAAAATATAAAACTATAATAAATTTAAGTGAAGAAAAATATTTCACGTACTAAAAATGAACACTAAAGTTTTGTTAGCCATGTTTGGGAAATTCCAGTAGTACAACCCCTAGTAGCTTGGTGGAAATTTATAAGAAAGTGATTTCTAATTGATCCTAACATGTTTTAAATGTGGTGGATATGCTTGCTCGAAACATTTTGAAGATGCAAATAACCTAATGATCCAAAATTTTCATGGAGAAGAAAAAATTAAACTCTCAAGTTAACGTGCGGTGGGATATTTACTAGAGCCAAACAACCCACTTTTTGCCTATTTTACAGGAAACGGACCTAACAATCATAGTTTAATTTAAATGTTTGGATCGATTAATGATGTGTAACGGCTATAATTTTTGTTACAAATGACTTATGGTTTGGGAGTCAACACTCAGTTAAAAATGCCTCGCCCCCAATTTTCGATGATTGCAAAACCTAATATATAAAAAACTAAAAGAGTTTAAAATCTTTAAAAATCACAGATACTTTGTGGAATTTTATATCTTAGCATTTGTGCATTTCCATTTTGGATGTTCAATTTTTTTTCAAATCTAAACTTGAGTTTTCACGCTCCCATTTTTCTCGTAAACAAAAAGATAAGGCAAATAGATCACAACAAAATGAAAATTTTAGAGTTTATGTATGCAAAAAATTGAAAACTATAATAAATGTAAGTGAAGAAAATTATTTCACGCACTAAAAATGAACACCAAAGTTTTGTTATCCATGTTTTGGAAATTCCACAACTACAACTCGTATTAGCTTGGTGGAATTTTATTAGAAAGAGATTTCTAATTGATCCAAACATGTTTTAAATGTGGTGGATATGCATGTCTGAATCATGTTGAAGAAGCAATTGACCTAATGACCCAAAATTTTCAAGGAGAAGAAAAAATTAAATTATCAAGTAAACGTACGGTGGGATATTTACCAGAGCCAACCTACTCACTTTTTGCCTATTTTAGAAAAATGGACCTAACTATCATAGTTTTGTGTAAATATTTTGATCAATTAATAATGTGTCATGGCTATAATTTTTGTTAGAAATGATTTAAGGTTTTGGAGTCTAAACACATTTAAAAATACATCGCCCCCACTATTTCGATAATTTCAAAACCTAATATATTAAAAACTAAAAGAGTTTACAATCCTTAAAAATTGCATATACTTTGTGGAATTATCTCTCTCAGCATTTGTGCATTTCCATTTTGGATGTTCAATTTTTTTTGAAATCCAAACTTGAGTTATCACTCTCCCTTTTTTATCGTGAACAAAAAGCTAAGGCTAATAGATCACAACAAAGTGAAAATTTAAGAGTTTCTATATGAAAAAAATTGAAAACTATAATAAATATAAGTGAAAAAAACTATTTCACGCACAAAACATGAACACTAAAGTTTTGATATCCATGTTTGGGAAATTCCACTAGTACAACCCCTAATAGTTTGGGGGAATTTTATAAGAAAGAGATTTCTAATCGATCCTAACAAGTTTTAAATGTCATGGATTGCATTCCTGAAACATGTTGAAGATGCAAATGACCTAATGATCCAAAAAGTTCAAGGAGTAGAAAAAACTATATTCGCAAGTTAACGGCCCACTTTTTGCGTATTTTACAAAAAGTGGACCTAACAATCATAGTTCAACTTTAATGTTTTGATCGATTAAAGATGTCCAACGGCTATAATTTTTGTTGGAAATGATTTATGGTTGGGGAGTCAACACTCAATTAAAAATGCCTCCCACCGTTTTTCGATGTTTGCAAAACCTAATATATAAAAAACTAAAAGAGTTTTCAATCCTTCAAAATCATAGATACTTCTTAGAATTATCTCTCTCAGCATTTATGCATTTCCATTTTGGATGTTCAATTTTTTTTGAAATCCAAACTTGAGTTTTCACTCTCCCATTTTTCTCGTAAACAAAAAGGAAAGGCAAATAGATCACAACTATATGAAAATTTTAGAATTTATGTATGCAAAAAATTGAAAACAATAATAAATGTAAGTTAAAAAAATTATTTCAGGCATTAAAAATGAACATCAAAGTTTTGATATCCATGTTCGGGAAATTCCACTAGTACAACCCCAAATAGCTTAGTGGAATTTTGTTAGAAAAAGATTTGTACTTGATCCTAACATGTTTTAAATATGGTGGGATATACATGCCTGAAAGATGTTGAAGATGCAAATGACCTAATGATCCAAAAATTTCAAATAAAAGAAAAAATTAAATTCTCAAGTTAATGTGCGGTGGGGTAATTTACAAGATCCAAATAACCCACTTTTTGCCTATTATACAAAAATCGGACCTAACAATCATAGATCATCGTAAATGTTTTGATCGATTAATGATGTGTAATGGCTATAATTTTTGTTAGAAATGACTTATTGTTTGGTAGTCAACACTCAGTCAAAAATGCCTCGTTCCTCGTTCCCCCTTTTCCGATGATTGCAAAACCTAATATATAAAAAACTAAAAGAGTTTACAATCCTTAAAAGTCACAGATACTTTTTGGAACTATATCTCTCAGCATTTTTGTATTTCTATTTTGGATGTTCAATTTTTTTTGAAATCCAAACTTGAGTTTCCACTCTCCCATTTTTCTCGAATACAAAAAAATAAGGTAAATAGATCACAACAAAATAAAAATTTTAGAGTTTATGTACGCAAAAAAAATTGATAACTATAATAAATGTAAGTGAAGTAAATTAAATCACACACTAAAAATGAACACCAAAGTTTTGTTATCCATGTTTTGGAAATTCTAGTGGTACAACCCCTAATAGCATGGTGGAATTTTATAAGAAAGAATTTCTAATTCATCCTAACTTGTTTTAAATGTGGTGGATATGCATACCCGAAACATGTTGAATATGCACATGACCTAATGATCCAAAAATTTCAAGGAGAAGAAAAAATCAAATTCTCAAGTTAACATGTAGTGGGATATTTACATGAGCCAAACAACCAACTTTTTGTCTACTTTACAGAAAGCGGACCTAACAATCATAGTTCAGTGTAAATGTTTTTATCGATTAATGATGTGTAACGGCTATAATTTTTGTTAGAAATGACTTATGGTTTGGAAGTCAACAGTCATTTAATAACAACCCCCCCCCACACCCCCCCCCCCCCCCCCCCCCCCCCCCCCTTCTAATGATAACAAAACCTAATATATAAAAAAATAAAAGAGTTTACAATCCATAAAAGTCACAACTACTTTTTGAAGTTATCTCTCTCACCATTTGTGCATTTCTATTTTAGATGGTCAATTTTTTTTAAATCCAACTTGAGTTTTTGGTCTCCCATTTTTCTCGTAAACAAAAACATAAGGCAAATGGATCACAACAAAATGAAAATTTTAGAGTTTATTTACGCAAAAAAATTGAAAACTATAATAAATGTAAGTGAAGTAAATTATTTCACGCACTAAAAATGAACACCAAAGTTTTGACGTCCATGTTTTGGAAATTCCAGTAGTACAACCTCTAATAGTTTGGTGGAATTTTAAAAGAAAAAATTTCTAATTTATCCTAACATGTTTTAAATGAGGTGGATATGCATGCCCGAAACATGTTGAAGATGCAAATGACCTAATGATCCAAAAATATCATGGAGTAGAAAAAAATTAAATTCTCAAGTTAACTTGCAGTGGGATATTTACATGAGCCAAACAACTCATTTTTTGCCTATTTTACAGAAAGCAGACCTAACAATCATAGTTCAATGTAAATATTTTTATCGATTAATGATGTGTAACGGCTATAATTTTTGTTAGAAATGACTTATGGTATGGGAGTCAACAATCAGTTAAAAATGCCTCGCCCCCCACCCCGCTTTTCCGATGATTACAAAATCTAATTATAAAAAAATAAAAGAGTTTACAATCCTTAAAAATCACTGATACTTTGTGGAATTATCTCTCTCAGCATTGTGCATTTCCATTTTGGATGTTCAATTTTTTTTCAAATCCAAACTTGAATTTTCACACTCCCATTTTTCTCGCAAACAAAAAGATAAGGCAAATAGATCACAACAAAATGAAAATTTTAGAGTTAATGTATGCAAAAAATTGAAAACTATAATAAATTTAAGAAAATAAAATTATTTCACGCACTAAAAATGAACACCAAAGTTTTTTTTTCCATGTGTGGGAAATTCCTCTAGTACAACCTCTAATAGCTTGGTGGAATTTTATAAGAAAGAAATTTCTAATTGATCTAAAGATATTTTAAATGTGGTGGATATGCATGCCTGAAACATTTTGAAGTTGCAAATGACCTAATAATCCAAAATTTTCATGGAGAAGAAAAAATTAAATTCTCAAGTTAACATGTGTAGGGATATTTACCAGAGCCAACCTACTCACTTTTGCCTATTTTTCAAAAAGCGGACCTAACTATTATAGTTCAATGAAAATGTTTTGATTGATTAATGATGTGTAACGGCTGTAATTTTTGTTAGAAATGACATATGGTTTTGGAGTGTCAACTCAGTTAAAAATACCTCGCCCCGACTTTTTCGATAATTGCAAAACCTTATAACAATCTTAAAGAGTTTACAATCCTTAAAAATCAAAGATACTTTGTGGAATTATCTCTCTCAGCATTTGTGCATTTCCATTTTGGATGTTTAATTTTTTTTGAAATCCCAACTTGAGTTTTCACTCTCCCTTTTTTCTCGTAAAGAAAAAGATAAGGCAAATAGATCACAACAAAATGAAAATTTTAGAGTTTCTGTATGCAAAAAATTGAAAACTATAATAAATGTAAGTGAAGAAAACTATTTCACTCACAAAAAATGAACACCAAAGTTTTGTTATCCATGTTTGGGAAATGCCATTGGTAGAACCCCTAATAGCTTGGAGGAATTTTATAAGAAAGTGATTTCTAATTGATCCTAACATGTTTTAAATGTGGTGGATTGCATTCCTGAAACATGTTGAAGAAGCAAATGACCTAATGATCCAAAAAGTTCAAGGAGTAGAAAAAATTAAATTCTCAAGTTACGATGGGATATTTACTAGAGCCAAGCAACCCACTTTTTGTCTATTTTACAAAAAGCAGACCTAACAATCATTGTTCAGCATTAATGTTTTGATAGATTAATTATGTGTAAAGGCTATAATTTTTGTTAGAAATGATTTATGGTTTGGGAGTCAACACTCAGTTAAAAATACCTCCCACCTTTTTTCGATGATTGCAAAATCTAATATATAAAAAAATAAAAGATACTTTTTGAAATTTTCTCTCTCAGCATTTGCACATTACCATTGTGGATGTTCAATTTTTGTTGAAATCCAAACTTGAGTTTTCACTGTCCCATTTTTCTCATAAACAAAAAGATAAGGCAAATAGATCACAACAAAATAAAAATTTTAAAGTTTATGTAAGGAAAAAATTGAAAACTATAAAAAATATATGTAAAGAAAAATATTTCACGTATTTCAATGAACACCAAAGTTTTGATATTCATGTTTGGCAAATCCCACTAGTACAACCCCTAATAGCTTGGTGGAATTTCATAAGAAAGAGATTTATAATTGATCCCAACATGTTTTAAATGTGGTGGATATGCATGCCAAAAACATGTTGAAGATACAAATGACCTAATGAACCAAAAATTTCAAGGAGTAGAAAAAATTAAATTCTCAAGTTAACATGTGATGGGATATTTACCAGAGCTAAACAACCCACTTTTTGCCTATTTTACAAAAAGCGGACCTAACAATCATTGATTATCATTAATGTTTTGATCGTTTAATAATGTGTAACGGCTATAATTTTTGTTAGAAATGAGTTACGATTTGGGAGTCAACACTCAGTTAAAAATGCCCCCCCCCCCCGCATCTCTTTTTCGATGAATGCAAAACCAAATATATAAGAAACTAAAAGAGTTTACAATCCTTAAAAATCATAGATACTTTTATGAATTATCTCTCTCAGCATTTGTTCATTTCCATTGTGGATGTTCAATTTTTTTTTCGTATCCAAACTTGATTTTTCTCTCCACCATTTTTCTCTTAAACAAAACGATAACACAAATAGATCACAAAAAAAAAAATAGAGTTTATGTATGCAAAAATTGAAAAAATAATAAATGTAAGTGAAGAAAATTATTTCATGCACTAAAAATGAATACCAAACTTTTGTTATCCATGTTTGGGAAATTCCACTAGTACAATCCCTAATAGCTTAGTGGATTTTTATAAGAAAGAGATTTCTAATTGATCCTAACATGTTTTAAATGTGGGGGATATGCATGCCTGAAACATGTTGAAGATGCAAATGACCTAATGATCAAAAAATTTCGAGTAGAAGAAATAAAATTCACAAGTTAATGTGCGTTCGTATATTTTTAAGAGCCAAACAACCCACTTTTTGACTATTTTACAAAAAGCGGATCTAACAATCATAGTTCAGAGTAAATATTTTGATCGATTAATAGTGTGTAACGGCTGTAATTTTTGTTAGAAATGACTTATGGGTTTGGAGTGTAAACTCAGTTAAAAATACCTCGCCCCCACTTTTCCGATGATTGCAAAACCTAATATATAAAAATATTAAAGAGTTTACAATCCTTGAAAATCGAAGATACTTTGTGGAATTATCTCTCTCAGTATTTGTGCATTTCCATTTTGGGTGTTCAATTTTTTTTTGAAATCCAAACTTGAGTTTTCACTCTCCCTTTTTTCTCGTAAAGAAAAAGATAAGGCAAATAGATCGCAACAAAATGAAAATTTTAGAGTTTCTGTATGCAAAAAATTGAAAACTATAATAAATGTAAGTGAAGAAAACTATTTCACGCACAAAAAATGAACACCAAAGTTTTGTTATCCATGTTTGGGAAATGCCATTGGTAGAACCCCTAATAGCTTGGAGGAATTTTATAAGGAAGAGATTTTTAATTGATCCTAACATGTTTTAAATGTGGTGGATTGCATTCCTGAAACATGTTGAAGATGAAAATGACCTAATGATCCAAAAAGTTCAAGGAGTAGAAAAAAATTAAATTCTCAAGTTCACGTACGGTGGGATATTTACCAGAGCTAAACAACCCACTTTTTGCCTATTTTACAAAAAATGGACCTAAAAATCATTGATCATCATTAATGTTTTAATCGATTAATAATGAGTAACGACTATAATTTTTGTTAGAAATGAGTTACGGTTTGGGAGTCAACACTTAGTTAAAAATGCCTACCTCCCCCCCGCTCCCCTTTTCCGATGAATGCAAAACCTAATATATAAAAAACTAAAAGAGTTTAAAATCCTTAAAAATCATAGATACTTCTATGAATTATCTCTTTGAGCATTTGTTCAATTCCATTGTGGATGTTCAATTTGTTTCCATATCCAAACTTGATTTTTTCTCTCCACCATTTTTCTCGTAAACAAAACGGTAACACAAATACATCACAGCAAAAAGAAAATTTTAGAGTTTATGTATGCAAAAATTGAAAAAAAAATAATTGTAAGTGAAGAAAATTATTTCACACACTAAAAATGAACACCAAAGTTTTGTTATCCATGTTTGGGAAATTCCACTACTATAATCCCTAATAGCTAGGTGGAATTTTAAAAGAAAGAGATTACTAATTGATCCTAACATGTTTTAAAAGTGGTGGATGCATGCCTGAAACAAGTTGAAGATGCAAATGACCTAATGATAAAAAAAATTCGAGTAAAGAAATTAAATTCTCAAGTTAACGTGCGTAGGTATATTTTTTAGAGCCAAACAACCCACTTTTCAACTATTTTACAAAAAGCGGATCTAACAATCACTGTCCAGCATAAATGTTTTGATAGATCAATGATGTGTAACGGCTGTAATTTTTGTTAGAAATGACTTAAGGTTTTGGAATCAACACTCAGTTAAATATGCCTCTCCCTCCCCACTCCTCCCTTTTTCGATGATTACAAAACCTAATATATAAAAATTAAAAGATTTTAATATCCTTAAAAAAACAGATACTTTTTGGAATTATCCCTCTCAGCATTTGTGCATTTCCACTTTGGATTTTAAATTTTTTTTCAAATCCAAACTTGAATTTTCACTCTCCCATTTTTATCGTAAACAAAAAGATAAGACAAATATGTATGCAAAAAATTGAAAACTATAATAAATGTCGGTGAAAAAAATTATTTCACACACTAACAATGAACACCAAAGTTTTGCTATCCTTGTTTGGAAAATTTGACTAGTACAACCACTAATAGCTAGGTGGAATTTTATCAGAAAGTGATTTCTAATTGATCCTAACATGTTTCAAATGTGGTGGATATGCATGCTCGAAACATGTTGAAGATGCAAATGACCTAATGATCCAAAAATTTCTAGGAGTAGAAAAAAATAAATTCACAAGTTAACGTGCGGAGGGATATTTACCAGAGTCAACCAACCCACTTTTTGCCTATTTTACAAAAAGTGGACCTAACTGTCATAGTTCAGTGTAAATGTTTTGATTGATTAATGATGTGTAACGGCTATAATTTTTGTTAGAAATGACTTATGGTTTGGGCATCAACACTCAATTAAAAATGCCCCCCCTCCCTTTTCCGATGATTGAAAAACCTAATATATAAAAAACTAAAAGAGTTTAAAATCCTTAAAAATCGCATATACTTTGTGGAATTATCTCTCTCAGCATTTGTGTATTTCCATTTTGGATGTTCAATTTTTTTTCAAATCCAAACTTGAGTTTTCACTCTACCTTTTTCTCGTAAACAAAACGATAAGGCAAATAGATCACAACAAAATGAAAATTTTAGAGTTTATGTATGCAAAAAATTGAAAACTATAATAAATGTTAGTGAAGAAAACTATTTCATGCACTTAAAATGAATACCAAAAGTTTTGTTGTCGTTGTTTGGGAAATTCCACTAGTACAACCTCAAATAGCTTTGTGGAAATTTATAAGAAAGAGATTTCGAATTGATCCTAACATGTTTTAAATGAGGTGGATATGCATACCTGAAACATGTTGAAGATGCAAATGACCTAATGAACCAAAAATTTCAAGGAGTAAAAAAAATTAAACTCTCAATTTAACGTGCAGTGAGATATTTATTAGATCCAAACAACCCATTTTTTGCCTATTTTAAAAAAAGCAGACGTAACAATCACAGATCATCATAAATGTTCTGATCGATTAATAATGTGTAACGGCTATAATTTTTAGTAGAAATGACTAATGGTTTGGGAGTCAACACTCAGTTAAAAATGCCTCGTACCCCGTCCCCCTTTTTCGATGATTGCAAAAACTTATATATAAAAAAATAAAAGAGTTTACAATCCTTAAAAATCACAGATTCATTTTGGAATTATCCCTCTCAGCATTTTTGCATTTCCATTTTGGAAGTTCAATTTTTTTTTCAAATCCAAACTTCACTTTTCACTCTCCTATTTTTCTTGTCATCAAAAAATTAAGGCAAATAGAACACAACAAAATGAAAATTTTAGAGTGAAAGTATGAATAAAAATTGGAAACTATAATAAATGTAAGTGAAGAAAATTATTTCAGTCACTAAAAATGGACACCAAAGTTTTGTTATCCATGTTTGGGAAATTCCACTAGAACAACCCCTAATAGCTTTGTGGAAATTTATGAGAAAAAGATTTCTAATTTATCTGAACATGTTTTAAATGTGGTGGATATGCATACCTGAAACATGTTGAAGATGCAAATGACCTAATAATCCAAAGTTTCAAGGTGAAGAAAAAATTAAATTCTGAAGTTAACATGCGGTGGGATATTTACCAGAGTCAATCAACCCACTTTTTGCCTATTTTACAAAAAGTGGACTTAACTATCATAGTTCAATCTTAATTTTTTGATCGATTAATGATGTGTAACGGCTATAATTTTTTTTAGAAATGAATTATGGTTTGGGCGTCAACACTCAGTTAAAAATGCCTAGCCCCCCCTTTTCCGATGATTGCAAAACCTAATACATAAAAAACTAAAAGATTTTAAAATCCTTAACAATCGCATATACTTTGTGGAACTATGTCTCTCAGTATTTGTGCATTTCCATTTTGGATGTTCAATTTTTTTTCAAATCCAAACTTGAGTTTTCATTCTACCTTTTTTTCTCGTAAACAAAACGATAAGGCAAATAGATCACAAAAAAATGAAAATTTTAGAGTTTATGTATGCAAAAAATTGAAAACTATAATAAATGTTAGTGAAGAAAACTATTTCATGCACTTAAAATGAACACCAAAGTTTTGTTATCGTTGTTTGGGAAATTCCACTAGTACAACCCCAAATAGCTTTGTGGAAATTTATAAGAAAGAGATTTATAATTGATCCTAAGATGTTTTAAATGTGGTGGATATGCATACCTGAAACATGTTGAAGATGCAAATGACCCAATGATCCAAAAATTTCAAGGAGTAGAAAAAATTAAACTCTCAATTTAACGTGCAGTAGGATATTTACAAGAGCCAAACAACCCACTTTTTGCCTATTTTACAAAAAGTTGACCTAACCATCATAGATCATCGAAAATTTTTTTATCAATTAAAGATTTGAAATGGCTATAATTTTTTGTAGAAATGACTTATGGTTTGGGATTCAACACTCACTTAAAAACACCTCGCACCCCCCTCCCCCTTTTCAGATGATTGCAAAACCTTACATATAAAAAAATAAAAGAGTTTACAATCCTTAAAAATCACAGATACTTTTTGGAATTATCCCTCTCAGCATTTTTGCATTTCCATTTTGGAAGTTCAATTTTTTTTTCAAATCCAAACTTCACTTTTCACTCTCCTTTTTTTCTTGTCAACAAAAAATTAAGGCAAATAGAACACAACAAAATGAAAATTTTAGATTGAAAGTATGAAAAAAAATTGAAAACTATAATAAATGTAAGTGAAGAAAATTATTTCAGTCACTAAAAATTAACACCAAAGTTTTGTTATCCATGTTTGGGAAATTCCACTAGTACAACCCCAAATTGCTTTGTGGAAATTTATGAGAAAAGATTTCTAATTGATCCTAACATGTTTTAAATGTGGTGGATATGCATACCTGAAACATTTTGAAGATGCAAATGACCTAATAATCCAAAAATTTCAAGGTGAAGAAAAATTAAATTCTGAAGTTAATATGCGGTGGGATATTTACCAGAGTCAACCAACCCACTTGTTGCCTATTTTACAAAAAGTGGACCAAACTATCCTAGTTCAGTGTAAATGTTTTGATCGATTAATGATGTGTAACGGCTATAATTTTTATTAGAAATGAATTAAGGTTTGGGCGTCAACTCTCAGTTAAAAATGCCTGGGCCCCCCTTTCCGATGATTGCATAAACCTAATAAATAAAAAACTAAAATATTTTAAAATCCTTCACAATCGCATATACTTTGTGGAATTATCTCTCTCAGCATTTGTCCATCTCCATTTTGGATGTTCAATTTTTTTTTCAAATCCAAACTTGAGTTTTCACTTTACCTTTTTTCTCGTAAACAAAACGATAAGGCAAATAGATGACAACAAAATGAAAATTTTAGAGTTTAAGTATGCAAAAAATTGAAAACTATAATAAATGTTAGTGAAGAAAAATATTTCATGCACTAAAAATAATCACCAAAGTTTTGTTATCGTTGTTTGGGAAATTCCACTAGTACAACCCCAAATAGCTTTGTGGAAATTTATAAGAAAGAGATTTTGAATTGATCCTAACATGTTTTAAATGTGGTGGATATGCATACCTGAAACATGTTGAAGATGCAAATGACCTAATGATCCAAAAATTTCAAGGAGTAGAAAAAATAAAACTCTCAATTTAACGTGTAGTGGGATATTTACTAGAGCCAAACAACCAAGTTTTTGCCTATTTTACAAAAGGCTGACCTAACAATCATAGATCATCGTAAATGTTTTGATTGATTAAAGATGTGTAACGGCTATAATTTTTGGTAGAAATGACTTATGGTTTGGGATTCAACACTCAATTAAAAATGCCACGCAACCCCCTCCCCCTTTTTCGATGATTGCAAAACCTTATATATAAAATAATAAAAGAGTTTACAATCCTTAAAAATCACAGATACTTTTTGGAATTATCCCTCTCAGCATTTCTGGATTTCCATTTTGGAAGTTCAATTTTTTTTTCAAATCCAAACTTCACTTTTTACTCTGCTATTTTTCTTGTCTACAAAAAATTAAGGCAAACTGAACACAACAAAATGAAAATTTTAGAGTGAAAGTATGAAAAAAATTTGAAAACTATAATAAATGTGAGTGAAGAAAATTATTTCAGTCACTAAAAATGAACACCAAAGTTTTGTTATCCATGTTTGGGAAAATCCACTAGTACAACCCCTAATAGCTTTGTGGAATTTTATAAGAAAGAGATTTCTAATTGAATCCTAACATGTTTTAAATGTGGTGGATATGCATACCTGAAACATGTTAAAGATGCGAATGACCTAACAATCCAAAAATTTCAAGGTGAAGAAAAAATTAAATTCTGAAGTTAACATGCGGTGGGATATTTACCGGAGTCAACCAACCCACTTTTTGCCTATTTTACAAAAAGTGGACCTAACTATCATAGTTCAGTGTAAATGTTTTGATCGATTAATGATGTGTAACGGCTATAATTTTTATTAGAAATGAATTAAAGTTTGGGCGTCAACACTCAGTTAAAAATGCCTGCCCCCCCCCCCCCCCCCCCCCCCCCCCCCCCCCCCCCCCCCCTTTTCGATGATTGCAAAAACTAATACATAAAAAACTAAAATATTTTAAAATCCTTAACAATCGCATATACTTTGTGGAATTATCTCTCTCAGCATTTGTGCATTTCCATTTTGGATGTTCAATTTTTTTTCAAATCCAAACTTGAGTTTTCACTCTACCTTTTTTCTCGTAAACAAAATGATAAGGTAAATAGATGACAACAAAATGAAAATTTTAGAGTTTATGTATGCAAAAAATTGAAAACTATAATAAATGTTAGTGAAGAAAACTATTTCATGCACTTAAAATGATCACCAAAGTTTTGTTATTGTTGTTTGGGAAATTCCACTAGTACAACCCCAAATAGCTTTGTGGGAATTTATAAGAAAGAGATTTTGAATTGATCCTAACATGTTTTAAATGTGGTGGATATGCATACCTGAAACATGTTGAAGATGCAAATGACCTAATGATCCAAAAATTTCAAGGAGTAGAAAAAATTAAACTCTCAATTTAACGTAGTGGGATATTTACTAGAGCCAAACAACCCACTTTTTGCCTATTTTACAAAAGGCTGACCTAAACATCATAGATCATCGTAAATGTTTTGATCGATTAATGATGTGTAACGGCTATAATTTTTGGTAGAAATGACTTATGGTTTGGGATTCAACAGTCAGTTAAAAATGCCTTGCACCCCTCTCCCCCTTTTGCATTGATTGTAAAACCTTATATATAAAATAATAAAAGAGTTTACAATCCTAAAAAATCACAGATACTTTTTGGAATTATCCCTCTCAGCATTTCTGGATTTCCATTTTGGAAGTTCAATTTTTTTTTCAAATCCAAACTTCACTTTGTACTCTGCAATTTTGACTCAACAAAAAATTAAGGCAAATAGAACACAAAAAAATGAAAATTTTAGAGTGAAAGTATGAAAAAAATTTGAAAACTATAATAAATGTGAGTGAAGAAAATTATTTCAGTTACTAAAAATGAACTCCAAAGTTTTGTTATCCATGTTTGGGAAATTCCACTAATACAACCCCAAATAGCTTTGTGGAAATTTATGAGAAAATGATTTCTAACTAATCTAACATGTTTTAAATGTGGTGGATACACATACCTGAAACATGTTGAAGATGCAAATGACCTAATAATTCAAAAATTTCACGGTGAAGAAAAAATTAAATTCTCAAGTTAACATGCAGTGGGATATTTACCATAGTCAACCAACCCGCTTTTTGCCTATTTTACAAAAAAGTGGACCTAACTATCATAGTTCAATGTAAATGTTTTGATCGATTAATGACGTGTAATGGCTATAATTTTTGTTAGAAATGAATTATGGTTTGGGCGTCAACACTCAGTTAAAAATGACTCCCCCCCCCCCCCCCCCCTTTTCCGATGATTGCAAAACCTAATATATAAAAAACTAAAAGAGTTTAAAATCCTTAAAAATCACATATACTTTGTGGAAATATCTCTCTCAGCATTTGTGCATTTCCATTTTGGATGTTCAATTTGTTTTCAAATCCAAACTTGAATTTTCACTCTACCTTTTTTCTCGTAAACAAAACAATAAGGCAAATAGATCACAACAAAATAAAAATTATAGAGTTTATGTATGCAAAAAATTGAAAACTATAATAAATGTTAGTGAAGAAAACTATTTCTTGCACTTAAAATGAACACCAAAGTTTTTTTATCGTTGTTTGGGAAATTCCACTAGTACAACCCCAAATAGCTTTGTGGAAATTTATAAGAAAGAGATTTTGAATTGATCCTAACATTTTTTAAATGTGATGGATATGCATACCTGAAACATATTGAAGATGCAAATGACCGAATGATCCAAAAATTTCAAGGAGTAGAAAAAATTAAACTCTCAATTTAACGTGCAGTGGGATATTTGCTACAGCCAAACAACCCACTTTTTGCCTATTTTACAAAAAGCTGACCTAGCAATTATAGATCATCGTAAATGTTTTGATCAATTAATAATGTGTAACGACTATAATTTTTGGTAGAAATGACTTATGGTTTGGGAGTCAACACTCAGTTAAAAATGCCTCGCACCCCCACCCCCTTTTTCGATGATGGCAAAACCTTATATATAAAATATTAAAAGAGTTTACAATCCTTAAAAATCACAGATACTTTTTGGAATTATCCCACTCAGCATTTAAGCATTTCCATTTTGGAAGTTCAATTTTTTTTTCAAATCCAAACTTCACTTTTCACTCTCCTATTTTTCTTGTCAACAAAAAATTAAGGCAAATAGAACACAACAAAATCAAAATTTTAGAGTGAAAGTATGAAAAAAAATTGGAAACTATAATAAATGTAAGTGAAGAAAATTATTTCAGTCACTAAAAATGAACACCAAAGTTTTGTTATCCATGTTTGGGAAATTCCACTAGTACAACCCCTAATAGCTTGGTGGAATTTTATAAGAATGAGATTTCTAATTGATCCTAAAATGTTTTAAGTGTGGTGGATATGCTTGCTTGAAACATGTTGAAGATAAAAATGATCTAATGATCCAAAAATTTCAAAGTGAAGAAAAAATTAAATTCTCAAGTTAACATTCGGTAGGATATTTACCAGAGTCAACCAACCCACTTTTTGCCTATTTTAAAAAAATGGACCTAACTATTATAGTTCAGTGTAAATGTTTTTATCGATTAATGATGTGTAACGGCTATAATTTTTATTAGAAATGACTTATGGTTTGGGCTTCAACACTCAGTTAAAAATGCTTTGCCCCCCTTTTCCGATGATTGCAAAACCTAATATATAAA
Source organism: Aristolochia californica (assembly GCF_029961685.1). Lineage (NCBI taxonomy): Eukaryota > Viridiplantae > Streptophyta > Magnoliopsida > Piperales > Aristolochiaceae > Aristolochia > Aristolochia californica. Next base: position 12,702,189 of record NW_027181771.1, read on the forward strand.
ATACTAAAAGAGCTTAAAATTCTTAACAATCGCATAAACTTTGTGAAATTGTCTCTCTCAGCATTTGTGCATTTCCATTTTCGATGTTCAATTTTTTTTCAAATCCAAACTTGTGTTTTCACTCTACCTTTTTCTCGTAGACAAAATGTTAAGGCAAATAGATGACAACAAAATGAAAATTTTAGAGTTTATGTATGCAAAAAATTGAAAACTATAATAAATATTAGTTAAGAATACAATTTCACTCACTTAAAATGAACACCAAAGTTTAGTTGTCGTTGTTTGGGAAATTCCACTAGTACAACCCCTAATAGCGTCGTGGAATTTTATAAGAAAGAGATTTCTAATTGATCCTAATATGTTTTAAATGTGGTAGATATGCATGCCTAAAACATGTAGAAGATGCAAATGACTTAATGATCCAAAATTTTCAAAGAGTAGCAAAAATTAAATTTTCAAGTTAATGTGCGGTGGGATATTTCCTAAAGCCATACAACCCTATTTTTTGCCTTTTTTACAAAAAGTGGACCTAACAATCATAGATAATAAAAACTGTTTTGATCAATTAATGATGTGTAACGGCTATAATTTTTGTTAGAAATGACTTATGGTTTGGGAGTCAACACTCAATTAAAAATTCCTCGCCCCCCTCTTCCGATGATTGCAAAACCCAATATATAAAACACTAAAAGAGTTTAAAATCGATAAAAATCTCAAATACTATTTGGAATTATCTCTCATAGAATTTGTGCATTTCCATTTTGGATGTCCAATTTTTTTTCAAATCCAAAATTGAATTTTCACTCTTCCATTCTTCTCGTAAACAAAAAGATAAGGCAAATAGATCACAACGAAATGAAAATTTTAGAGTTTATGTATGAAAAAAATTGAAAACTAAAATAAATATAAGTGAATAAAATTATTTCACGCACTAAAAATGAACACCAAAGTTTTTTTATACATGTTTGGGAAATTCCACTAGCACAACCCCTAATAGCTTGGTGGAATTTTATTAGAAAGAGATTTCTAATTGATCCTAACTAGTTTTAAATGTTGTGGAGAGGGTTGCCTGAAACTTGTTGAAGATGCAACTGACCAAATGATCTAACAATTTCGAGTAGAAAAAATTAAATTCTCAAGTTAATGTGCGAAGGGATATTTACCTAAGACAAAAAACCCTCTTTTTGCCAATTTTGCATAAAGTGGACCAAACAATCATAGATCATGATAAATTTTTTTTTGGTTAATGATGTCAAACGGGTATAATTGTTTTTAGAAATGACATATGCTTTGGGAGTCAACACTCAGTTAAAAATGCCTCACCCCCCTCTTCCGATGATTGCAAATCCCAATATATAAAAAACTAAAAGCGTTTACAATCCTTAAAAATCATTAATAATTTTTGGAATTATCTCTCTCAGCGTTTTAGCATTTCCATTTTGGATGTTCAATTTTTTTTTCAAATCCAAACTTGAGTTTTCACATTCCCATTTTTCTCGTAAACAAAAAGATAAGGCAAATAGATAACAACAAAATGAAAATTTTAGAGTTTATGTATGGAAAAAATTGAAAACAACAATAATATAAGTGAAGGAAATTATTTCACCCGCTACAAATGAACACCAAAGTTTTGTTATCCCTGTTAGGAAAATTCCTCAAGCACAACCCCTAATAGCTTGGTGGAATTTTATAAGAAAGTGATTTATTTTTTATCCTAACATTTTTTAAATGTGGTGGATATACATGCCTGAAACAAGTTGAAGATGCAAATGACCTAATGATCAAAAATTTCAAGGAGAAGAAAAAATTAAATTCTCAAATTAACACGCGGTGGGATATTTACCTGAGCCAAACAACCCGGTTTTTGCCTATTTTACAAAACGTGGACCTAACAATCATAGATCATCATAAATGTTTTTATCCATTAAAGATGTGTAACGGCTATATTTTTTGTTAAAAATGACTCATGGTTTGGGTGTCAACACTGAATTAAAATGGCCTCACCCCCCTCTTCCGATGATTGTGAAACCCAAAATATAAAAAACTAGTAGAGTTTACAATCCATAAAAATCACATATTCTTTTTGGAATTATCTCTCTAATCATTTGTGCATTTCCATTTTAGACGTTCAATTTTTTTTCAAATCCAAACTTGAGTTTTCACTCTCCCATTTTTTTCATAAAAAAAATGATGAGGCAAACAAATCACAACAAAATGAAAATTTTAGAGTTTATGTATGCAAAAAATTAAAAACTATAATAAATGTAAGTGAAGAGAATTATTTCACGCACTAAAAATGAATACCAAAGTTTTGTTATCCATGTTTTGAAATTTCACTAGTAACACCCCTAATAGCTAGGTGGAATTTTATAAGAAAGAGATTTCTAATTGATCCTAACATGTTTCAAATGTGGTGGATATGCATGCGTGAAACATGTTGAAGATGCAAATGACCTAATGATCCAAAATTTTCAAGGAGAAGAAAAAATTAAAAATTCTCAAGTTAACGTGCGGTGGGATTTTTACCAGAGCCAAACAACCCACATTTTGCCAATTTTACAAAACCCGGACCTAACAATCATAGATCATCATAAATTTTTTTATCTATTAATGATGTGTAACGGCTATAATTTTTGTCAAAAATGACTCATGGTTTGGAAGTCAACACTGAATTAAAATGGCCTCAACCCCCTCTTCCGATGATTGTGAAACCCAAAATATAAAAAACTAGTAGAGTTTACGATCCTTAAAAATCACAGATTCTTTTTGGAATTATCTCTCTCATCATTTGTGAATTTCCATTTTAGACATTCAATTTTTTTTCAAATCCAAACTTGAGTTTTCACTCTCCCATTTTTCTCGTACAAAAAATGATGAGGCAAACAGATCACAACAAAATGAAAATTTTAGAGTTTATGTATGCAAAAAATTGAAAACTATAATAAATGTAAGTGAAGATAATTATTTCATCCACTAAAAATGAATACCAAAGTTTTGTTATCCATGTTTTGAAATTTCACTAGTAACACCCCTAATAGCAAGGTGGAATTTTATAAGAAAGAGATTTCTAATTGATCCTAACATGTTTCAAATGTGGTGGATATGCATGCCTGAAACATGTTGAAGATGCAAATGACCTAATGATCCAAAATTTTCAAGGAGAAGAAAAAATTAAATTCTCAAGTTAACGTGCAGTGGGATATTTACTAGAGCCAAACAACCCACATTTTGCCAATTTTACAAAACCCGGACCTAACAATCATAGATCATCATAAATGTTTTGATCTATTAATGATGTGTAACGGCTATAATTTTTGTTAGAAATGACTTATGGTTTGGGAGTCACCACTCAGTTAAAAATGCCTCCCCCCATCCCCCTCTTCCGATGATTGCAAAACCTAATATTTAAAAAACTAAAATAGTTTAAAATCCTAAAAAATCACAGATCCCTTTTGGAATAATCTCTCTCAGCATTTGTGCATTTCCATTTTGGATGTTCAATTTTTTGTCAAATCCAAACTTGAGTTTTCCCTCTCCCATTTTTCTTGTAAACAAAGAGAAAAGGCAAAAAGTTCACAATAAAATGAAAATTTTAGAGTTTATGTATGCAAAAAATTGAAAACTATAATAAATGTAAATGAAGAAAATTATTTCACGCACTAAAAATGAACACCAAAGTTTTGTTATCCATGTATGGGAAATTCCAGTAGTACGACCCCTAATAGTGTTATGGTCCTAGGGTTAAGTACTTGTGTCTTCCGCTCCTAACAGGCCGATCTTTTTGGTAGTATTGGCTAGGTGCTTAACATTTGGTATCAGAGCGGGCTCCCACATCACGAGTTCGAGTCCCGGGGCACGCAAAGGCTGGATTAAAATTACTGGTAGGTTTGGAAGGGGCAACCTAGAGGAGGGGGAGACCTAGAGGAGGGGGCGACCTAGAGAACTGCGAAGGGGCAATAGGAGTAGGCCACCGCTAGAGTAGGCCATCGGGTTGGGCCAGTGTCGTTGCGCCGCCGTGGTCGTTGGCTCACGAAGGTGGGGTGTGATGTTATTGTCCTGGGGTTAAGTACCTATGTCTTCCGCTCCTAACAGGCCGGTCTTTTGGGTAGTATTGGCTAGGTCCTTAACAAATAGCTTGGTGGAATTTTATAAGAAAGAGATTTCTTATTCAACCTAACGTGTTTTAAATGTGGTGTATAAGCAGGCCTGAAACTTGTTGAAGATGCAAATGACCTCATGATCCAAAAATTTCAAGGAGAAAGAAAAATTACATTCTCAAGTTAATGTGCGGTGGGATATTTACCAGAGCCAAACAACACAGTTTTTGCCTATTTTACAAAATGCAGACCTAACAATCATATATCATCGTAAATGTTTTGATCGATTAATGATGTATAACGGCTATAATTTTTGTTAGAAATGACTCATGGTTTGGGAGTCAACACTCAATTAAAAATGCCTCGCCCCACTCTTCCGATGATTCCAAAACCCCATATATAAAAAACTAAAAAAGTTTAAAATCCTTAAAAATCACAGATGCTTTTTGGAATTATCTCTCTCGGCAATTGTGCATTTCCATTTTGGATGTTAAATTTTTTTTAAATCCAAACTAGAGATTTCACTCTCCCATTTTTCTCGTAAAAAAAAGATAAGGCAAATAGATCACAAGAAAATGAAAAAATTAGAATTTAAGTATGCAAAAAATTGAAAACAATAATAGATGTTGATGAAGAAAATTATTTCACGCACTAAAAATGAACACCAAAGTTTTGTTATCCATGTTAGGGAAATTCCACTAGTACAACCCCTAATAGCTTGGTGGAATTTTATAAGAAAGAGATTTCTAATTGAATCCTAACATATTTTAACTGTGGTGGATATGCATGTCTGAAACATGTTGAAGGAATGACCTAATGATCCAAAAATTTCAATGAGAATAAAAAATTAAATTCTCTAGTAAACATGCAGTGAGATATTTCTCAAAGCCCTTCAACACTATTTTTTGCCTATTTTACAAAAAGTGGACCACACAATCATAGATCATCGTAAAAGTTTTGATCGATTAACGATGTGTAATGGCTATAATTTTTTTTAGAAATTACTTTAGGTTTGGGAGTCAACACTCAGTAAAAAACGCCTCGCCCCGCGCCCCCCCCCCCCCCCCCCTCCCCGTTCCCTCTTTCGATGATTTCAAAACCCAATATATAAAAAACTAAAAGAATTTACAATCCTTAAAAATCACAGATACTTTTTTGAATTATCTCTCTCAGCATTTGTGCATTTCCACCTTGGATGTTCAATTTTTTTCAAATCCAAACTTGAGTTTTTACTCTCCCATTTTTATCGTAAACAAAAAGATGAGGCAAATATATCACTACAAAATGAAAATTTTAGAGTTTATGTAAGAAAAAATTGGAAAACTATAATAAATTTAAGTGAAGAAATTATTTCACGCACTAAAAATGAACACCAAAGTTTTTTTAAACATGTTTGGGAAATTCCACAAGTACAACCCCTAATAGCTTCGTGGAATTTTATAAGAAAGAGATTTCTAATTTGATCCTAACAAGTTTTAAATGTAGTGGATATGCAAGCCTTAAACATGTTGAATATGCAACTGACCTAATGATCTAAAAATTTCAAGGAGTAGAAAAAATTAAATTCTCAATTTAACGTGCTACGGAATATTTACCTGAGCCAAAAAACCCACTTTTTGCCAATTTTACATAAAGTGGACCTAACAATCATAGATCATCGTAAATGTTTTTGATTGATTAATGATGTTTAACGGCTATAATTTTTGTCAGAAATTAAATTCTCTAGTTAACGTGTGGTGGGATATTTACCAGAGCCATTCAACCCTACTTTTTGCCTATTTTACAAACGGTGGACCTCACAATCATAGATCATTGTAAACATTTAGATCGATTAATGATGTGTGGCCATAATTTTTGTTAGGAATGACTTATGGTTTGGGAGTCAACACTCAGTTGCAAATGCCCCCCCCCCCCCCCCCCCCCCTGCCCCCCCCCCCCCCCCCCCGCCCGTTTCGATGATTGCAAAACCCAATATATAAAAACTAAAAGAGTTTACAATCATTAAAAATCACAGATACTTTTTGGAATTATCTCTCTCAGCATTTGTGCATTTCCATTTTTGATGTTCAATTTTTTTTCAAATCCAAACTTGAGTTTTCACTCCCATTTTTCTCGTAAACAAAAAGATAAGAAAAATAGATCACAACACAATGAAAATTTTAGAGTTAATGTAATAAAAAATTGAAAACTAAAATAAATATAAGTGAAAAAAATTATTTCACGGACAAAAAATGAAAACCAAATTTTTTTATACATGTTTGGGAAATTCCACTAGTACAACCCCTAAAAGCTTGATGGAATTTTATAAGAAAGAGATTTCTAATTGATCCTAACAAGTTTTAAATGTGGTGGATATGCATGCCTAAAACATGTTGAAGATGCAACTGACCTAATGATCTAAAATTTTCAAGTAATAGAAAAAATTAAATTGAAAAGGTAACGTGCGATCGGATATTCACCTGAGCCAAAAAACCCACCTTTTGCCAATTTTACATAAGGTGGACCTAACAATCATAGATCATCATAAATTTTTTGATCGATTAATGATGTCTAAAGGCTATAATTTTTGTTAGAAATGACTTATGGTTCGGGAGTCAACACTCAGTTAAAAATGCCTCCTGCCACCCACCCCCCCCCCCTTTCATCTTCCGATGGTTGCAGAACCCAATATATATAAAAATAAAAAATTTTACAATCCTTAAATATCACAGATACTTTTTACAATTATCTCTCTCGGTATTTGTGCATTTCCATTTTGGATGTTCAATTTTCCCAATTTTATGTAGAGGTCATACCCAATTTTATGTAAAATATGCATAATTTTATATATATATATTATTTGATATATATTTTTTTTAAAGTTTTAAACGTACTCGAGCTCAATAACAATTTTAGGCTCGAGATGAGGCTTGGGTCAAAGCTCGGCTCTAAATATTTAAATCAAGCTCGGCTCGAACATAGGCAGGTTCGAGCTCGACTCAGCTCGATGCCATCTCTAGCTGAAACATGTAGAAGATGCAAATGATAAAAGAGTTTACAATCCATAAAAATCACAGATACTTTTTGAAATTATCTCTCTCAGCTTTTGTGCATTTACATTTTGGATGTTCTATTTTTTTCTAATCCAAACTTGAGCTTTCACACTCCCTTTTTTCTCGTTAACAAAAAGATCAGGCAAATAGATCGCAATAAATTGAAAATTGTAGAGTTTATGTATGTAAAAAATTGAAAAGCATAATAAATGTAAATGAAGAAAATTATTTGACGCACTAAAAATGAAGACCAAAGTTTTGTTATCAATGTTTGGGAAATTCAACTACTACGATGCCTAATAGCTTGGTCGAATTTTATAAGAAAGAGACCTCTAATTGAGTCCTAACATGTTTTAAATGTGGTGGATATGCATGCCTAAAACATATTGAAGATTCAAATGACTGATTGGTCAAAAAAATTCAAGGAGTAGAAAAAATTAAATTCTCAAATTAACGTGCGGTGGGATATTTACCTGAGCCATACAACCAACTTTTTGCCTATTTTACAAAAGTACACCCAACAATCATAGATCATCATAAATGTTTTGATCGATTAATGATGTGTAATGTCTATAATTTTTGTTAGAAATGACATATGGTTTTGGAGTCAACACTAAGTTAAAAATGCCACGCTCCGATGATTGCAAAACCCAATATATAAAAAACTAAAAGAGTTTACAATCCTTAAAAATCACAGATTCTTTTTGGAATTATCTCTCACAGCATTTGTGCCTTTCCATTTTGGAAGTTAAATTTTTTTTCAAATCCAAACATGAGTTTTCACTCTCCCATTTTCTCGTAAACAAAAAGATAAGACAAAAAGCCCACAACAAAATGAAAATTTTAGAGTTTATGTCTGCAAAAAATTGAAAACTATAATAAATGTAACTGAAGAAAATTATTTCACGCACTAAAAATGAACACCAAAGTATTGTTATCCATGATAGGGAAATTCCACTAGTACAACCCCCAATAGATGACTTATGGTTTGGGAGTCAAAACTCAGTTAAAAATGCCGCACCCCACCTCTTCCAATGATTACAAAACCCAATATATAAAAAACTAAAAGAGTTTACAATGCTTAAAAATCACATATACTTTTGGAATTATCGCTCTTAGAATTTGTGCATTTCCATTTTGGATGTTCAATTGTTTTTCAAATCCAAACTTGTGTTTTCGGTCTCCCTTTTTTCTCGTAAAAAAAAAGAAAAGGCAAATAGCTCACAACAAAATGAAAATTTTAGAGTTTACATGAGTTTTAAATGTGGTGGATATGCATGCCTGAAACATGTTGAAGATACAAATGACCTAATGATCCAAAAATTTGGAGTAGAAAAAATTAAATTCTCAAGTTAACGAGGGGTGGGATATTTACCAGAGCAAAACAACCCACTTTTTGCCTATTTTACAAAAAGTGGACCTAACAATCATAGAACATCGTAAATGTTTTGATCGATTAATGATGTGTAATGGCTATAATTTTTGTTAGCAATAACTTATAGTTTGGGAGTCAACACTCAGTTAAAAATGCCTCGCCCCCCTCTTCCGATGATTGCACAACACAATATATAAAAAAACTAAAAGAGTTTACCATCCTTAAAAAGCAAAGATACTTTTTAGAACTATCTCTCTCAGCATTTGTGCATTTCATTATTGGATGTTCAATTTTTTTTAAAATCCAAACTTGAGTTCTCACTCTCCCTTTTTTCTCGTAAACCAAAAGATATGGCATATAGATCAATACAAAATGAAAATTTTAGATTTTATGTATGCAAAAAATTGAAAACTAAATTAAATTCTAAGTGAAGAAAATTATTTCCCACACTAAAAAGCAACACCAAAGTTTTGTTATCAATGCTTGGGAAATTCCTCCGGTAAAACCCCGAATAGTATGGTGGAATTTTGTAAGAAAGAGATTTCTAATTGATCCTAATATGTTTTAAATGAGGTGGATATGAATGCTTGAAACGAGTTGAAGGTTTAAATGACCTAATGTCCAAAAATTTTGAGGAGTAGAAAAAATTAAATTCTCAAGTTAACGTGCAATGGGATATTTACTAGTGCCAAACAACCCACTTTTTGCCTTTTTTATTTAAAGCAGACCTAACAATCATAGATCATCGTAAATGTTTTGATCGATTAATGATGTGTAACGGCTATAATTTTTTTTGGAAATGACTTATGGTTTGGGAGTCAACACTCAGTTAAAAAGCCCACGTCCCCCTCTTCCTATGATTGCAAAACCCAACATATAAAAAACTAAAAGAGTTTTCATTCTTTAAAAATCATAGATACTTTTACGAATTATCTCTCTCAGCATTTCTGCATTTCCATTTTGGATGTTCAATTTTTTTTCAATTCCAAACTTGAGTTTTCACTTTCCCATTTTCTCATAAAGAAAAAGATAAGGCAAAGATCACAAAAAAATGAAAATTTTAGAATTTATGTCTGCAAAAAATTGAAAAATATAATAAATGTAAGTGAGAAAATTATTTCACGCAATAAAAATGAACACCAAAGTTTTGATATCCATGCTTGGGAAATTCCACTGATACAACCCCTAATAGTTTGGTGGAATTTTATAAGAAAGAGATTTCTAATTGATCCTAACATGTTTTAAATGTGGGGGATATGCATGCCTCAAACATGTTGAAGATGCAAATGACCTAATGATCCAAAAATTTCAAGGCACAGAAAAAATTGAATTCTCAAGTTAACGTGCTGTGGGATTTTAACCTGAGCAAAACAACCCATTTTTTGCCTATTTTACAAAATGCGGACCTAACAATCATAGATCATCGTAAATGTTTAGATCGATTAATGATGTGCAAAGGCTATATTTTTCTTTAGAAATGACTTATGGTTAGGGAGTCAAAACTCAGTTAAAAATTCCTCACCCCAGCTCTTCCAATGATAGCAAACCCCAATATATAAAAAACTAAAAGAGTTTACAACCCTTAAAAATCACAGATACTTTTTGGACTCATCTCACTTAGCATTTGTGCATTTCTATTTTGGATGTTCAATTTTTTTTCAAATCCAAACTTGTGTTTTCGGTCTCCCATTTTTCTCGTACACAAAAAGAAAAGGCAAATAGCTCACAACAAAAAGAAAATTTTAGAGTTTACATGAGTTTTAAATGTGGTGGATATGTATGCCTGAAATATGTTGAAGATGCCAATTGTCTAATGATCCAAAAATTTCAAGGAGTAGAAAAATAAAAATTCTCAAGTTAACGTCCGGTGGGATATTTACCAGAGCCAAACAACACACTTTTTGCCTATTTTAAAAAATGTTGACCAAACAATCATTGATCATCGTAAATTTTTTGATCGATTAATGATGTGTGACGACTATAATTTTTGTTAGAAATGACTTATGGTTTGGGAGTCAACAATCAATTGAAAATGCCTCGCCCCACTCTTCCGATGATTGCAAAACCCAAAATATAAAAAACTAAAAGATTTTACAATCCTTAGAAATCACTGATACTTTTTGGAATTATCTCTCTCAGCATTTGGCATTTCCATTTTGGATGTTCAATTTTTTTTCGAATACAAACTAGAGTTTTCTCTCTCCCATTTTTCCAGTAAAAAAAGATAAGGCAAAAAGATCACAACAAAATGAAAAATTTACAGTTTATGTATGCAAAAAATTGAAAACTATAATAAATGTAAGTGAAGAAAATTATTTCACGCACTAAAATTGAACACCAATGTTTTGTTATCCATGTTTGGGAAATTCGACTAGTGCAATCCTTCATAGCTTGGTGGAATTTTATAAGAAAGAGATTTCTAATTGATCCTAACATGTCTTAAATGTGGTGGATATGCTTGCCAGAAACATGTTGAAGATGTAATGATCCAAAATTTTCAAGGAGTAGAAAAAATTAAATTCTCAAGTTAACGTGTTGTGGGATATTTACCTGAGCCAAACAACCCACTTTTTCTCTATTTTACAAAAAGCGGACCTAAAAATCAAAGATCATCATAAATATTTTTATCAATTATTGATGTGTAACTGCTATAATTTTTGTTAGAAATGACTTACGGTTTGGGAGTCAACACTCAGATAAAAATGCCTCGCCCCCCTCTTCTGATGATTGCAAAACCCAATATATAAAAAAACTAAAAGAGTTTACTTTCTTTAAAAATCACAAATACTTTTTTGAATTATCACTCTCAGCATTTGTGCATTTCCATTTTGGATGTTCAATTTTTTTTCAAATCCAAACTTGAGTTTTCACTCTCCAATTTTTCTCGTTAACAAAAAGATAAGGCAAATAGATCACAACAAAATGAAAATTTAAGAATTTATGTAAGCAAAAAATAAAAAATATAATAAATGTAAGCGAGAAAATTATTTAATGCAATAAAAATGAACACCAAAGTTTTGTTATCCATGTTTCTGAAATTCCACTGGTACAAACCCTAACAGTTGGCTGGAATTTTATGAGAAAGAGATTTCTAATTGATCCTAACATGTTTTAAATGTGGTGGATATTCATGCCTCAAATATGTTGCAGATGCAAATGACCTAACGATCCAAAAATTTCAAGTAGTAGAAACAATTAAATTCTCAAATTAACGAATTGTGGGATATTTACCTGAGCCAAACAACCCACTTTTTGCCTATTTTACAAAATGTGGACCTAACAATCATAGATCATCGTAAATATTTTTATCGATTATTGATGTGTAACGGCTATAATTTTTGTTAGAAATGACTTAAGGTTTGGGAGTAACCACTCAGTTAAAAATGCCTCTCCCCCCTCTTCTGATGATTGCAAAACCCAATATATAAAAAACTAAAAGAGTTTACTTTCTTTAAAAATCAGATTACTTTTTTGAATTATCACTCTCAGCATTTGTGCATTTCCATTTTGGATGTTCATTTTTTTTTCAAATCCAAACTTGGGTTTTCACTCTCCCATTTTTCTTGTAAACAAAAAGATAAGGCAAATAGATCACCACAAAAAAAATTTAGAGTTTATTATATACGCAAAAAATAGAAAACTATAATAAAAATAAGTGAAGAAAATTATTTCATGCACTAAAAATGAACACCAAAATTTTGATATCCACGTTTGGGAAATTCCACTGGTACAACCCCTAATAGTTTGGTGAAATTTTATGAGAAAGAGATTTCTAATTGATCCTAACATGTTTTATATATGCTGGATATGCAAGCCCAAAACATGTTGAAGATGCAAATGACCTAATGATCCAAAATTTCAAGTAGAAGAAAAAATTAAATTCTCAAGTTAACGTGAGGTGGGATATTTACCAAAGTCAACCAACTATCTTTTAGCCAATTTTACAAAAAGCAGACGTAACAATCATAGATCATCATAAATGTTTTGATCAATTAATGATGGGTAATGACTAAAATATTTTTCAGAAATGACTTTTGGTTTGGGAGTCAAATCATAGTTAAAAATGCCTCACCCCCCTCTTTTGATGATTGCAAAACCCAAGATATAAAAAACTAAAAGAGTTTACAGTCCTTAAAAATCACAAATACTTTTTGGAATTATTTCTCTCAGCATTTGTGCATTTCCATTTTCGATGTTCAATTATTTTCAAATCCAAACTTGAGTTTTCACTTTCCAATTTTTCTCGTAAACAAAAAGATATGGCAAATAGATCACAACAAAATGAAAATTTTAGAGTTTATGTGTGAAAAAAATTGAAAAGTATAATAAATACAACCGAAGAAAAATGATTCACGCACTAAAAATGAACACCAAAGTTTTTTATCCATGTTTGGGAAATTCCACTGGTACAAGCCCTAATATCTTGATGGAATTTTGTAAGAAAGAGATTGCTAATTGATCCTAACATGATCTCAATGTGGTGGATATGCATGCCTGAAACATGTTGAAGATGCAAATCACCTAATGATCAAAAAATTTCGAGTAGAAAAAATTAAATTCTCAAGTTTACGTGCGGTGGGATATTTAACAAAGCCAAACAACCCACTTTTTGCTTATTTTACAAAAAGCAGGCCTAACAATCGTAGACCATCGTAAATGTTTTTATCAATTAATGATGTGTAATGGGTATAATTTTTGTTAGAAATGACTCATGATTTGGAAGTCAACACTCAGTTAAAAATGCCTCACCTCTCTTTTCGACGATTGCTAAACCCAATATATTAAAAACTAAAAGAGTTTACAATCCTTAAAAATCACAAATACTTGTTCGAATCATCTCTCTCTGCATTTGTGCATTTCTTTTTTGGCTGTTCAATATTTTTTCAAATCCAAACTTGAGTTTTCACTCTCTCAATTTTCTCGTTAACAAAAAGTTAAGTCAAATAGATCACAACAAAATGAAAATTTTAGAGTTTATGTATGCAAAAAATGGAAAACTATAATAAATGTAAGAGAACAAAAATTATTTTACGCACAAAAAATGAACACCAATGTTTTGTTATCTATGTTTGGGAAATTCCACAAGTACAACCCCTAATAGCTTGGTGGAATTTTGTCAGAAAGAAATTTCTAATTGATCCTAACATGTTTTAAATGTTGTGGATATGCATGCCTGAAACTAGTTGAAGATGTAAAAGACCTAATCTTCCAAAAATTTCGAGGAGTAGAAAAAATTAAATTCTCGAGTGAGCGTGCGATGGGATATTTACCAGTGCCAAACAACCCATTTTATGCCTAATTTACTTAAAGTGGACCTAACAATCATACATCACCGTATGCCTAATTTTTTATCGATTAATGATGTGTAATGGCTATAATTTTTGTTGGAAATGACATATGGTTTGGGAGTCAACACTCAGTTAAAAATGTCGCGCCCCCTTCTTCCTATGATTGCAAAACCAAATACATAAAAAACTAAAAGAGTTTATAATCCTTAAAAATCACAGATACTTTTTGCAATTATCTCTCTTAGCGTTTGTGCATTTCCATTTTGGATGTTCAAATTTTTTTCAAGTCCAAACTTGTGTTTTCGCTCTCCCATTTTATTTGTAAACAAAAAGAAAAGGCAAATATCTCAGAACAAAATGAAAATTTTAGATTTTACGTGAGTTTTAAATATGGTTGATATGCATGCCTGAAACATGTTGAAGAAGCAAATTATCTAATGATCCAAAAATTTCAAGAAGTAGAAAAATTAAAATTCTCAAGTTAATGTCCAGTAGGATTTTTACCAGAGCCAAATAACACACTTTTTGCCTATTTTAAAAAATGCGGACCAAACAATCATCGATCATCGTAAATGTTTTGATCGATTAATGATGTGTGACGGCTATAATTTTTGTTAGAAATGACTTATGGTTTGGGTGTCAACAATCAGTTAAAAATGCGTCACCCCCCTCTTTCGATGATTGCAAAACCCAATAAATAAAAAACTAAAAGAGTTTACAATCCTTAAAAATCACTGATACTCTTTTGAATTATCCCTTTCAGCATTTGCGCATTTCCATTTTGGATGTTCAATTTTTTTTCAAAGCCAAACTAGAGTTTTCCCTCTCCCATTTTTCTTGTAAACCAAAAGATAAGGCAAATAGATCACAACAAAATGAAAATTTAAGAGTTTATGTATGTAAAAAATTTAAAACTATAATAAATGTAAGTGAAGAAAATTATTTCACGCACAAAAAATGAACACCAAAGTTTTGTTATCTATGTTTGGGAAATTCCACTAGTACAACCCCTAATAGTTTTGTGGAATTTTTTAATAAAGAGATTTTTAATTCATCCTAACATGTTTTATATGTGGTGGATATGCTAGCCTAAAACATGTTGAAGACGCAAATGACATAATGATCCAAAATTTCATGGAGAAGAAAAAATTAAATTCTCAAGTTAACATACGGTGGGATATGTACCAGAATCAATCAACTCACTTTTTGCCAATTTTACAAAAAGTGGACATAACAATCATAGATCATAGTAAATGTTTTGATTGATTAATGATTGGTAACGGCTAAAATATTTTTCAAAAATAACTTATGGTTTGGGAGTCAAAACATAGTTAAAAATGCCTCACCCCCCTCTTTTGATGATTGCAAAACCCAATATATAAAAAATAAAAGAGTTTACAATCCTTAAATATCACAGATACTTTTTGGAATTATCTCTCTCAACATTTGTGCATTTCCATTTTCAATGTTAAATTTTTTTTCAAATTCAAACTTGAGTTTTCACTCTCCAATTTTTCTCGTAAACAAAAAGATAAGGCAAATAGATCACAACAAAATGAAAATTTTAGAGTTTTTGTATGCAAAAAATTGAAAACAATAATAAATGTAAGTGAGGAAAATTATTTCAAGCACTAAAAATGAACACCAAAGTTTTGTTATCCATGTGTGGGAAATTCCACTGGTGCAACCCCTAATAGCTTGGTGGAATTTTGTAAGAAAGATATTGCTCATTGATCCGAACATGTTCTAAATGTGGGGGATATGCATGCCTGAAATATGTTTAAGATGCAAAACACCTAATGATCCAAAAATTTCGAGTAGAAAAAATTTACTTCTCAAGTTTACGAGCGGTGGGATATTTACCATAGCCAAACAACCCACTTTTTGCCTATTTTACAAAAAGCGGGCCTAACAATCATAAACCATCGTAAATGTTTTTATCGCTTAATGATATGTAACTGCTATATTTTTTGTTACAAATGACTTTTGAATTGGGAGTGAACACTCAGTTAAAAATGCCTCACCTCCCTCTTCCGATGATTGCAAAACCCAATATATGAAAAACTAAAAGAGTTTACAATCCTTAAAAATCACAGATACTTTTTTGAATCATCTCTCTCTGCATTTGTGCATTTCTATTTTAGATGTTCAATATTTTTTCAAATCCAAGCATGAGTTTTCACTCTCCCATTTTTCTCGTTAACAAAAAGATAAGGCAAATAGATCACAACAAAATGAAAATATAAGAATTTATGTATGCAAAAAATTGAAAAATATAATAAATGTAAGTGTGAAAATATTTTTTATGCAATAAAAATTAACACCAAATTTTTGTTACCCATGTTTTGGAAATTCCACTGGGACAAACCCTAATAGTTTGGTGGAATTTTATGGGAAAGAGATTTCTAATTGATCCTAACATGTTTTAAATGTGGTGGATATGCATGCCTCAAACATGTTGAAGATGCAAATGATTTAATGATCCAAAAATTTCAAGTAGTAGAAAAAATTAAATTTTCAACTTAACGTGTTGTGGGATATTTACCTGAGCCAAACAACCCACTTTTTGCCTATTTTACAAAAGGCGGACCTAACAATCATATATCATCGTAAATGTTTTTATCGATTATTGATGTGTAACGGGTATAATTTTTGTTAGAAATGACTTATGGTTTGGGAGTTAACACTCAGTTAAAAATGCCTCGCCCCCCTCTTCTGATGAATCCAAAACCCAATATATAAAAAAATAAAAGTGTTTACTTTCTTTAAAAATCACATATACTTTTTTGAATTATCACTCTCAGCTTTTGTGCATTTCCATTTTGGATGTTTAATTTTTTTTCAAATCCAAACTTGGGTTTTCACTCTCCCATTTTTCTTGTAAACAAAAAGATAAGGCAAATAGATCACAACAAAAAGAAAATTTTAGAGTTTATATACGCAAAAAATTGAAAACTATAATAAACGTAAGTGAAGAAAATTATTTCACACACAAAAAATGAACACCAAAGTTTTGATATCCATGTTTGGGAAATTACACTAGTACAACCCCTAATAGTTTGGCGGAATTTTATAAGAAAGAGATTTCTAATTTTTCCTAACATGTTTTATATATGGTGGATATGCAAGCTTAGAACATGTTGAAGATGCAAATGACCTAATGATCCAAAATTTCAAGAAGAAGAAAAAATTAAATTCTCAAGTTAACGTGCGGTGGGATATTTACCAGAGTCAACCAACTATCTTTTAGCCAATTTTACAAAAAGCAGATGTAACAATCATAGATCATCATAAATGTTTTGATCGATTAATGATAGGTAACGGCTAAAATATTTTTCAGAACTGACTTTTGGTTTGGGAGTCAAATCATAGATAAAAATGCCTCACCCCCCTCTTTCGATGATTGCAAAACCCAAGATATAAAAAACTAAAAGAGTTTACAGTCGTTAAAAATCACAGATACTTTTTGGAAATATTTCTCTCAGCATTTGTGCATTTCCATTTTCGATGTTCAATTATTTTCAAATCCAAACTTGAGTTTTCACTCTCCAATTTTTCTCGTAACCATAAAGATATGGCAAATAGATCACAACAAAATGAAAATTTTAGAGTTTATGTATGCAAAAAATTGAAAACTATAATAAATATAACTGAAGAAAATTATTTCATGTACTAAAAATGAACACCAAAGTTTTGTTATCCATGTTTGGAAAATTCCACTGGTACAACCCCTAATATTTTGGAGGAATTTTGTAAGAAAGAGATTGCTAATTGATCCTAACATGATCTAAATGTAGTGGATATGCATACCTGAAACATGTTGAAGATGCAAATCACCTAATGATCAAAAAATTTCGAGTAGAAAAAATTAAATTCTCAAGTTTACGTGCGGTGGGATATTTACCAGAGCCAAACAACCCACTTTTTGCCTATTTTACGAAAAGCGGGCCTAACAATCATAGACCACCGTAAATGTTTTTATCGATTAATGATGTGTAATGGCTATAATTTTTGTTAGAAATGACTCATGATTTGGAAGTCAACACTCAGTTAAAAATGCCTCACCTCTCTCTTTCGATGATTGCTAAACCCAATATATTAAAAACTAAAAGAGTTTACAATCCTTAAAAATCATAGATACTTGTTGGAATCATCTCTCTTTGCATTTGTGCATTTCTTTTTTGGCAAATCAACATTTTTTCAAATCCAAACTTGAGTTTTCACTGTCCCATTTTTCTCATTAACAAAAAGTTAAGTCAAATAGATCACAACAAAATGAAAATTTTAGAGTTTATGTATCGAAAAAATGGAAAACTGTAATAAATGTAAGAGAATAAAAATTATTTCACGCACAAAAAATGAACACCAATGTTTTGTTATCTATGTTTGGGAAATTCCACAAGTATAACCCCTAATAGCTTGGTAGAATTTTGTCAGAAAGAGATTTTTAATTGATCCTAACATGTTTTAAATGTCATGGATATGCATGCCTGAAATGAGTTGAAGATGTAAATGACCTAATGATCCAAAAACTTCGAGGAGTGGAAAAAATTCAACTCTCAAGTTAGCGTGCGATGGGATATTTACCATTGCCAAAGAACCCATTTTTTGCCTATTTTACATAAAGTGGACCTAACAATCATACATCACCGTAAATGTTTTGATCGATTAATGATGTGTAATGGCTATAATTTTTGTTGGAAATGACATATGGTTTGGGAGTCAACACTCAGTTAAAAATGTCGCTCCCCATTCTTCCTATGATTACAAAACCCAATATATAAAAAACAAAAAGAGTTTATAATCCTTAAAAATCACAGATACTTTTTGGAATTATCTCTCTTAGCGTTTGTGCATTTCCATTTTGGATGTTCAAATTTTTTTCAAATCCAAAATTGTGTTTTCACTCTCCCATTTTTCTCCTAAACAAAAAGAAAAGCCAAATATCTCAGAACAAAATGACAATTTTAGAGTTTACGTGAGTTTTAAATATGGTTGATATGCATGCCTGAAACATGTTGAAGAAGCAAATTATCTAATGATCCAAAAATTTCAAGAAGTAGAAAAAATAAAATTCTCAAGTTAACGTCTGGAGGGATATTTACTAGTGCCAAACAACACACTTTTTGCCTTTTTTAAAAAATGCGGACCAAACAATCATCGATCATCATAAATGTTTTGATCGACTAATGATGTGTGACGGCTATAATTTTTGTTAGAAATGACTTATGGTTTGGGTGTCAACAATCTGTTAAAAATGCCTCGCCCCCCTCTTTCGATGATTGCAAAACCCAATATATAAAAATCTAAATGAGTTTACAATCCTTAAAAATCACTGATACTTTTTTGAATTATCCCTTTCAGCATTTGCGCATTTCCATTTTGGATGTTCAATTTTTTTTCAAATCCAAACTAGAGTTTTCCCTCTCCCATTTTTCTTGTAAACAAAATGATAAGGCAAATAGATCACAACAAAATGAAAATTTAAGAGTCTATGCAAAAAATTCAACACTATAATAAATGTAAGTGAAGAAAATTATTTCACGCACAAAAAATGAACACCAAAGTTTTGTTATCTATGTTTGGGAAATTCCACTAGTACAACCCCTAATAGTTTGGTGGAATTTTTTAATAAAGAGATTTTTAATTGATCCTAATATGTTTTATATGTGGTGGATATGCTAGCTTAAAACATGTTGAAGACACAAATGACCTAATGATCAAAAATTTCATGGAGAAGAAAAAATTAAATTCTCAAGTTAACATGCGGTGGGATATTTACTAGAATCAACCAACTCACTTTTTGCCAATTTTACAAAAACCGAACGTAACAATCATAGATCATAGTAAATGTTTTGATCGATTAATGACGGGTAACGTCTAAAATATTTTTCAGAAATGACTTACGGTTTGGGAGTCAAAACATAGTTCAAAATGCCTCACCCCCCTCTTTCGATGATTGAAAAACCCAATATATAAAAAAATAAAAGAGTTTACAATCCTTAAATATCACAGATACTTTTTGGAATTATCTCTCTCAACATTTGTGCATTTCCATTTTCGATGTTAATTTTTTTTTCAAATCCAAACTTAAGTTTTCACTCTCCAATTTTTCTCATAAAAAAAAATGAGGCAAATTGATCACAACAAAATGAAAATTTTAGAGTTTATGTATGCAAAAAATTGAAAACAATAATAAATGCAAGTGAGGAAAATTATTTCAAGCACTAAAAATGAACACCAAAGTTTTGTTATCCATGTTTGGGAAATTCCACTAGTGCAACCCCTAATAGCTTGGTGGAATTTTGTAAGAAATAGATTGCTAATTGATCCCAACATGTTCTAAATGTGGGGGATATGCATGCCTGAAATATGTTGAAGATGCAAAACACCTAATGATCCAAAAATTTTAAGTAGAAAAAATTAACTTCTCAAGTATACGAGCGGTGGGATATTTACTAGAGCCAAACAACCCACTTTTTGCCTATTTTACAAAAAGCGGGCGTAACAATCATAGACCATCGTAAATGTTTTTATCGATTAATGATGTGTAACGGCTATAATTTTTGTTACAAATGACTTTTGATTTGGGAGTGAACACTCAGTTAAAAATGCCTCACCTCCCTCTTCCAATGAATGTAAAACACAATATATAAAAAACTAAAAGAGTTTACAATCCTTAAAAATCACAGATACTTTTTCGAATTATGTCTCTCTGCATTTGTGCATTTCTATTTTGGATGTTCAATATTTTTTCAAATCCAAGCATGAGTTTTCACTCTCCTATTTTCTCGTTAAAGAAAAGATAAGGCAAATAGATCACAACAAAATGAAAATTTAAGAATTTAAGTATGCAACAAATTGAAAAAAGTAATAAATGTAAGTGAGAAAATAATTTTTACGCAATAAAAATGAACACCAAAGTTTTGTTATCCATGTTTTGGAAATTCCACTGGTACAAACCCTAATAGTTTGGTGGAATTTTATGAGAAAGAGATTTCTAATTGATCCTAACATGTTTTAAATGAGGTGGATCCGCATGCCTCAAACATGTTGAAGATGCAAATGACCTAATGATCCAAAAATTTCAAGTAGTAGAAAAAATTAAATTCTCAAGTTAACGTGTTGCGGGATATTTACCTGAGCCAAATAACCCACTTTTTGCCTATTTTACAAAAGGCGGACCTAACAATCATAGATCATCATAAATATTTTTATCGATTATTTATGTGTAACGGGTATAATTTTTGTTAGAAATGACTTATGGTTTGGGAGTCAACACTCAGTTAAAAATGCCTCACCCCCCTCTTCTGATGATTGCAAAACACAATATATAAAAAACTAAAAGAGTTTACTATCTTTAAAAATCACATATACTTTTTTGAATTATCACTCTCAGAATTTGTGCATTTTCATTTTGGATGTTTAATTTTTTTTGAAATCCAAACTTGGGTTTTCACTCTCCCATTTTTCTTGTAAACAAAAAGATGAGGCAAATAGATCACAACAAAAAGCAAATTTTAGAGTTTATATATGCAAAAAATTGAAAACTATAATAAACGTAAGTGAAGAAAATTATTTCACGCACTAAAAATGAACACCAAAGTTTTGATCTCCACGTTTGGGAAATTCCACTTGTACAAACCCTAATAGTTTGGTGGAATTTTATAAGAAAAAGATTTCTAATTTTTCCTAACATGTTTTATATATGGTGGATATGCAAGCCTAAAACATGTTGAAGATGCAAATGACCTAATGATCCAAAATCTCAAGAAGAAGAAAAAATTAAATTCTCAAGTTAACGCGCAGTGGGATATTTACCAGAGTCAACCAACTATCTTTTAGCCAATTTTACAAAAAGCAGACGTAATTATCAAAGATCATCATAAATATTTTGATCGATTAATGATGGGTAACGGCTAAAATATTTTTCAGAAATGACTTTTGGTTGGGGAGTCAAATCATAGTTTAAAATGCCTCACCCCCCACTTTCGTTGATTGCAAAACCCAAGATATAAAAAACTAAAAGAGTTTACAATCCTTAAAAATCACAGATACTTTTTGGAATTATGTCTCTCAGCATTTGTGCATTTCCATTTTCGATGTTCAATTATTTTCAAATCCAAACTTGAGTTTTCACTCTCCAATTTTTCTCGTAAACAAAAAGATATGGCAAATAGATCACAACAAAATGAAAATTTTAGAGTTTATGTATGCAAAAAATTGAAAACAATAATAAATGCAAGTGAGGAAAATTATTTCAAGCACTAAAAATGAACACCAAAGTTTTGTTATCCATGTTTGGGAAATTCCACTAGTGCAACCCCTAATAGCTTGGTGGAATTTTGTAAGAAATAGATTGCTAATTGATCCCAACATGTTCTAAATGTGGGGGATATGCATGCCTGAAATATGTTGAAGATGCAAAACACCTAATGATCCAAAAATTTTAAGTAGAAAAAATTAACTTCTCAAGTATACGAGCGGTGGGATATTTACTAGAGCCAAACAACCCACTTTTTGCCTATTTTACAAAAAGCGGGCGTAACAATCATAGACCATCGTAAATGTTTTTATCGATTAATGATGTGTAACGGCTATAATTTTTGTTACAAATGACTTTTGATTTGGGAGTGAACACTCAGTTAAAAATGCCTCACCTCTCTCTTTCGATGATTGCTAAACCCAATATATTAAAAACTAAAAGAGTTTACAATCCTTAAAAATCACAGATACTTGTTGGAATCATCTCTCTCTACATTTGTGCATTTCTTTTTTGGCTGTTCAATATTTTTTCAAATCCAAACTTGAGTTTTCACTCTCCCATTTTACTCGTTAACAAAAAGTCAAGTCAAATTGATCACAACAAAATGAAAATTTTAGAGTTTATGTATGCAAAAAATGGAAAACTGTAATAAATGTAAGAGAAGAAAAATTATTTCACGCACAAAAAATGAACACCAATGTTTTGTTATCTATGTTTGGGAAATTCCACAAGTACAACCCCTAATAGCTTGGTGGAATTTTTTCAGAAAGAGATTTCTAATTGATCCTAACATGTTTTAAATGTAGTGGATATGCATGCCTGAAACTAGTTGAAGATGTAAATGACCTAATCATCTAAAAAGTTCGAGGAGTAGAAAAAATTAAATTCTGAAGTGAGCGTGCGATGGAATATTTACCAGTGCCAAACAACCCATTTTTTGCCTAATTTACTTAAAGTGGACCTAACAATCATACATCACCGTAAATGTTTTGATCGATTAATGATGTGTAATGGTTATAATTTTTTTTGGAAATGACTTATGGTTTGGGAGTCAACACTCAGTTAAAAATGTCGTGCCCCCTTCTTCCTACGATTGCAAAACCCAATATATAAAAAACTAAAAGAGTTTATAATCCTTAAAAATCACAAATACTTTTTGGAATTATCTCTCTTAGTGTTTGTGCATTTCCATTTTGGATGCTCAAATTATTTTCAAATCCAAACTTTTGTTTTCACTCTCCCATTTTTCTAGTAAACAAAAAGAAAATGCAAATATCTCAGAACAAAATGAAAATTTTAGAGTTTACGTGAGTTTTAAATATGGTTGATATGCATGCCTGAAACATGTTGAAGATGCAAATTATCTAATGATCCAAAAATTTCAATAAGTTGAAAAATTAAAATTCTCAAGTTAATGTCCGGTGGGATATTTGCCAGAGCGAAACAACACACTTTTTGCCTATTTTAAAAAATGCGGACCAAACATTCATCGATCATCGTAAATGTTTTGATCGATTAATGATTGGTGACGGCTATAGTTTTTGTTAGAAATGACTTATGGTTTGGGTGTCAACAATCAGTTAAAAATGCCTTGCCCCCCTCTTTCGATGATTGCAAAACCCAATATATAAAAAACTAAGAGAGTTTACAATCCATAAAAATCACTGATACTCTTTTGAATTATCCCTTACAGCATTTGTGCATTTCCATTTTGGATGTTCAATTTTTGTTCAATTCCAAACTTGAGTTTTCCCTCCTCCTTTTTTCTTGTAAACAAAAAAGATAAAGCAAATAGATCACAAAAAATGAAAATTTAAGAGTTTATGTATGCAAAAAATTTATAACTATAATAAATGTAAGTGAAGAAAATTATTTCACGCACAAAAAATGAACACTATATTTTTGTTATCTATGTTTGGGAAATTCCACTAGTACAACCCCTAATCGTTTTGTTATCTAAGATTGTGGAATTTTTTAATAAAGAGATTTTTAATTGATCCTAACATGTTTTATATGTGGTGGATATGCTAGCCTCAAACATGTGGAAGGCGCAAATGACCTAATGATCCAAAATTTCATGGAGAAGAAAAATTTAAATTCTCAAGTTAACATGCGATGGGATATTTCCCAGAATTAACCAACTCACTTTTTGCCAATTTTACAAAAAGCGGACTTAACAATCATAGATCATAGTAAATATTTTGATCGATTAATGATGGTTAACGGCTAAAATATTTTTCAGAAATGACTTATGGTTTGTGAGTCAAAACATAGTTAAAAATGCCTCACCCCCCTCTTTCAATAATTGCAAAACCCAATATATAAAAAAATAAAAGAGTTTACAATCCTTAAATATCACAAATAATTTTTGGAATTATCTCTCTCAGCATTTGTGCATTTCCATATTCGATGTTAAATTTTTTTTCAAATCCAAACTTGAGTTTTCACTCTCCAATTTTTCTCGTAAACAAAAAAATTAGGCAAATAGATCACAACAAAATGAAAATTTTAGAGTTTATGTATGCAAAAAATTGAAAACAATAATAAATGTAAGTGAGGAAAGTTATTTCAAGCACTAAAAATGAACACCAAAGTTTTGTTATCCATGTTTGGGAAATTCCACTGGTGCAACCCCTAATAGCTTGGTGGAATTTTGTAAGAAAGAGATTGCTAATTGATCATAACATATTCTAAATGTGGGGGATACGCATGCCTGAAATATGTTGAAGATGCAAAACACCTAATGATCCAAAAATTTCGAGTAGAAAAAATTAACTTTTCAAGTTTACGAGCGGTGGGATATTTACTAGAGCCAAACAACCCACTTTTTGCCTATTTTACAAGAAGCGAGCCTAACAATCATAGACCATCGCAAATGTTTTTATCGATTAATGATGTGTAACAGCTATAATTTTTGTTACAAATGACTTTTGATTTGGGAGTGAACACTCAGTTAAAAATGCCTCACCTCCCTCTTCCGATGAATGCAAAACCTAATATATAAAAAACTAAAAAAGTTTACAATCCTTAAAAATCACAGATACTTTTTCGAATCATCTCTCTCTGCATTTGTGCATTTCTATTTTGGATGTTCAATATTTTTTCAAATCTAAGCACGAGTTTTCAATCTCCCATTTTTCTCGTTAACAAAAAGATATGGCAAATAGATCACAACAAAATGAAAATTTAAGAATTTATGTATGCAACAAATTGAAAAATATAATAAATGTAAGTGAGAAAATAATTTTTACACAATAAAAATGAACTCCAAAGTTTTGTTATCCATGTTTTGGAAATTCCACTGGTAGAAACCCTAATAGTTTGGTGGAATTTTCTGAGAAAGAGATTTCTAATAGATCCTAACATGTTTTAAATGTGGTGGATATGCATGCCTCAAACATGTTGAAGATGCAAATGACCTAATGAGCCAATAATTTCAAGTAGTAGAAAAAATTAAATTCTCAAGTTAACGTGTTGTGGGATATTTACCTGAGCCAAACAACCTACTTTTTGCCTATTTTACAAAAGGCAGACCTAACAATCATAGATCATCGTAAATGTTTTTATCGATTATTGATGTGTAACGGCTATAATTTTTGTTAGAAATGACTTATGGTTTGGGAGTCAACACTCAGTTAAAAATGCCTCGCCCCCTCTTTTGATGATTGCAAAACCCAATATATAAAAAACTAAAAGAGTTTACTTTCTTTAAAAATCACAGAAACTTTTTTGAATTATCACTCTTAGTATTTGTGCATTTCCATTTTGGATGTTCAACTTTTTTTCAAATCCAAGCTTGGGTTTTCACTCTCCCATTTTTCTTGTAAACAAAAAGATAAGGCAAATAGATCACAACAAAAAGAAAATTTTAGAGTTATATACGCTAAAAATTGAAAACTATAATAAACGTAAGTGAAGAAAATTATTTCACGCACTAAAAATGAACACCAAAGTTTTGATATCCACGTTTGAGAAATTCCACTAGTACAACCCCTAATAGTTTGGTGGAATTTTATAAGAAAGAGATTTCTAATTTTTCCTAAAATTTTTTATATATGGTGGATATGCAAGCCTAGAATATGTTGAAGATGCAAATGACCTAAGGATTGAAAATTCCAAGGAGAAAAAAAAATTAAATTCTCAAGTCAACATGCGGTGGGATATTTACCAGAGTCAACCAACTATCTTTTAGCCAATTTTACAAAAACCAGACGAAACAATCATAGATCATCGTAAATGTTTTGATCGATTAATGATGAGTAATGGCTAAAATATTTTTCAGAAATGACTTTTAGTTTGGGAGTCAAATCATAGTTAAAAATGCCTCACCCCCCTCTTTCGATGATTGCAAAACCCAAGATATAAAAAACTAAAAGAGTTTACAATCCTTAAAAATCACAAATGCTTTTTGGAATTATGTCTCTCAGCATTTGTGCATTATCATTTTCGATGTTCAATTATTTTCAAATCCAAACTTGCGCTTTCACTATCCAAATTTTCTTGTAAACAAAAAGATATGGCAAATAGATCACAACAAAATGAAAATTTTAGAGTTTATGTAGGCAAAAAATTGAAAACTATAATAAATATAATTGAAGAAAATTATTTCACGCACTAAAAATGAACACCAAAGTTTTGTTATCCATGTTTGGGAAATTCCACTGGTACAACCCCTAATATCTTGGTGGAAATTTGTATGAAAGAGATTGCTAATTGATCCTAACAGGATCTAAATGTGGTGGATATGCATGCTTGAAACATATTGAAGATGCAAATCACCTAATGATCAAAAGATTACGAGTAGAAAAAATTAAATTCTCAAGTTTACGTGCGGTGGGATATTTACCAGAGCTAAACAACCCACTTTTTGCCTATTTTAAAAAAAGCAGGCCTAACAATCATAGACCATCGTAAATGTTTTTATCGATTAATGATGTGTAATGGCTATAATTTTTGTTAGAAATGACGTATGATTTGGAAGTCAACACTCAGTTAAAAATGCCTCACCTCTCTCTTTCGACGATTGCCAAACCCAATATATAAAAAACTAAAAGAGTTTACAATCCTTAAAAATCACAGATACTTGTTGGAATCATCTCTCTCTGCATTTGTGCATTTCTTTTTTGGCTGTTCAATATTTTTTCAAATCCAAACTTGAGTTTTCACTCTCCCATTTTACTCGTTAATAAAAAGTTAAGTCAAATAGATCACAACAAAATGAAAATTTTAGAGGTTATGTATGCAAAAAAATGGAAAACTGTAATAAATGCAAGAGAAGAAAAATTATTTCAAGCACAAAAAATGAACACCAATGTTTTGTTATCTATGTTTGGGAAATTTCACAAGTACAACCCCTAATAGCTTGGTGAAATTTTGTCAAAAAGAGATTTCTAATTGATCCTAATATGTTTTAAATGTCGTGGATATGTATGCCTGAAACGAGTTGAAGATGTAAATGACCTAATGATCCAAAAACTTCGAGGAGTGGAAAAAATTAAATTCTCAAGTTAGCGTGCGATGGGATATTTACCAGTGCCAAACAACCCATTTTTTACCTATTTTACTTAAAGTGGACCTAACAATCATACATCACCATAAATGTTTTGATCGATTAATGATGTGTAATGGCTATTGTTTTTGTTGGAAATGACATACGATTTGGGAGTCAACACTCAGTTAAAAATGTCGCACCCCCTTCTTCCTATGATTGCAAAACCCAATATATAAAAAACTAAAAGAGTTTATAATACTTAAAAATTACAGATACTTTTTGGAATTATCTCTCTTAGAGTTTACGTGAGTTTTAAATATGGTTGATATGCATGCCTGAAACATGTTGAAGATGCAAATTATCTAATGATCAGAAAATTGCAAGAAGTAGAAAAATTAAAATTCTCAAGTTAACGTCCGGTGGGATATTTAGCAAAGCCAAACAACACACTTTTTGCCTATTTTAAAAATTGCGGACCAAACTATCATCGATCATCGTAAATGTTTTGATCGATTAATGATTGGTGACAGCTATGATTTTTTTTAGAAATGACTTATGGTTTGGGTGTCAACAATCAGTTAAAAATGCGTCGCCCCCCTCTTTCGATGATTGCAAAACCCAATAAATAAAAAACTAAAAGAGTTTACAATCCTTAAAAATTACTGATACTTTTTTGAATTATCCCTTTCAGCATTTGCGCATTTCCATTTTGGATGTTCAATTTTTTTTCAAATCCAAACTTGAGTTTTCCCTCTCCCATTTTTCTTGTAAACAAAAAGATAAGGCAAATAGATGACAACAAAATGAAAATTTAAGAGTTTATGTATGCAAAAAATTCAAAACTATAATAAATGTAAGTGAAGAAAATTATTTCACGCACAAAAAATGAACACCAAAGTTTTGTTATCTATCTTTGGGAAATTCCACAAGTGCAACCCCTAATAGTTTGGTGGAATTTTTTAATAAAGAGATTTTTAATTGATCCTAATATGTTTTATATGTGGTGGATATGCTAGCCTAAAACATGTTGAAGACACAAATGACCTAATGATCCAAAATTTCATGGAGAAGAAAAAATTAAATTATCAAGTTAACATGCGGTGGGATATTTACCAGAATCAGCCAACTTACTTTTTGCTAATTTTATAAAAAGCGGACATAAAAATCATAGATCATAGTAAATGTTTTGATCGATTAATGATGGGTAACGGCTAAAATATTTTTCAGAAATGACTTATGGTTTGGGAGTCAAAACAATAGTTAAAAATGCCTCACCCCCCTCTTTCGATAATTGCAAAACCCAATATATAAAAAAATAAAAGAGTTTAAAATCCTTAAAAATCAGAGATACTATTTGGAATTATCTCTCTCAGCATTTGTGCATTTCCATTTTCGATGTTAAATTTTTTTTTCAAATCCAAACTTGAGTTTTCACTCTCCAATTTTTCTCGTAAACAAAAAATAAGGCAAATAGATCATAGCAAAATGAAAATTTTAGAGTTTATGTATGCAAAAAATTGAAAACAATAATAAATGTAAGTGAGGAAAATTATTTCAAGCACTAAAATTGAATACCAAAGTTTTGTTATCCATGTGTGGGAAATTCCACTGGTGCAACCCCTAATAGCTTGGTGGAATTTTGTAAGAAAGAGATTGCTAATTGATCCTAACATGTTCTAAATGTGGGTGATATGCATGCCTGAAATATGTTTAAGATGCAAAACACCTAATGATCCAAAAATTTCGAGTAAAAAAAATTAACTTCTCAAGTTTACGAGCGGTGGGATATTTACCAAGGCCAAACAACCCACTTTTTGCCTATTTGACTAAAAGCGGGCCCAACAATCATAGACCATCGTAAATGTTTTTATCGCTTAATGATGTGGAACGGCTATAATTTCTGTTACAAATGACTTTTGATTTGGGAGTCAACACTCAGTTTAAAATGCCTCACCTCCCTCTTCCGATGATTGCAAAACCCAATATCTAAAAAACTAAAAGAGTTTGCAATCCTTAAAAATCACAGATACTTTTTCGAATTATATCTCTCTGCATTTGTGCATTCTATTTTGGATGTTCAATATTTTTTCAAATCCAACCATGAGTTTTTACTCTCCCATTTTTCTTGTTAACAAAAAGATAAGGCAAATAGATCACAACAAAATGAAAATTTAAGAATTTATGTATGCAAAAAAATTAAAAATAAAATAAATGTAAGTGAGAAAGTAATTTTTACGCAATAAAAATGAACACCAAAGTTTTGTTATCCATGTCTTGGAAATTCCACTGGTACAAACCCTAATAGTTGGGTGGAATTTTTTGAGAAAGAGATTTCTAATTGATCCTAACATGTTTTAAATGTGGTGGATAGGCATGCCTCAAACATGTTGAAGATGCAAATGACCTAATGATCCAAAAATTTCAAGTAGTAGAAAAAATTAAATTCTCAAGTTAAAGTGTTGCGGGATATTTACCTGAGCCAAACAACCCACTTTTTGCCTATTTTACAAAAGGCGGACCTAACAATCATAGATCATCGTAAATGTTTTTATTGATTATTTATGTGTAACAGCTATAATTTTTGTTAGAAATGACTTATGGTTTGGGAGTCAACAATCAGTTCAAAATGCCTCGCCCCCCTCTTCTGATGATTGCAAAACACAATATATAAAAAAGTAAAAGAGTTTACTTTCTTTAAAAATCACAGATACTTTTTTGAATTATCACTCTCAGCTTTTGTGCATTTCCATTTTGGATGTTCAATTTTTTTTCAAATTCAAACTAGCGTTTTTACTCGCCCATTTTTATTGTAAACAAAAAGATAAGGCAAATAGATCACAACAAAAAGAAAATTTTAGAGTTTATATTCGCAATAAAATGAAAACTATAATAAAAGTAAGTGAAGAAAATTATTTCACGCACTAAAAATGAACACCAAAGTTTTGATATCCCGTTAGTGAAATTCCACTGGTACAACCCCTAATAGTTTGGTAGAATTTTATAAGAAAGAGATTTCTAATTTTTCCTAACATGTTTTATATATGGTGGATATGCAAGCCTAAAACATGTTGAAGATGCAAATGACCTAATGATCCAAAATTTCAAGGTGAAGAAAAAAATAAATTCTCTAGTTAACGTGCGGTGGGATTTTTACCAGAGTCAACCAACTATCTTTTAGCCAATTTTACAAAAAGCAGACGTAACAATCATAGATCATCGTAAATGTTTTGATTGATTAATGATGGGTAACAGCTAAAATATTTTTCAGAAATGACTTTTGGTTTGGGAGTCAAATTATAGTTAAAAATGCCTCACCCCCCTCTTTCGATGATTGCAAAACCTAAGATATAAAAAAATAAAAGAGTTTACAGTCCTTAAAAATCACAGATACCTTTTGGAATTATTTCTCTCAGCATTTGTGCATTTCCATTTTCGATGTTCAATTATTTTCAAATCCAAACTTGAGTTTTGACTCTCCAATTTTTCTCGTAAACAAAAAGATATGGCAAATAGATCACAACAAAATGAAAATTTTAGAGTTTATGTATGCAAAAAATTGAAAACTATAATAAATATAACTGAAGAAAATTATTTCACGCACTAAAAATGAACACCAAAGTTTTGTTATCCATGAAAATTCCACTGGTACAACCCCATATCTTGGTGGAATTTTGTAAGAAAGAGATTGCTAATTGATCCTAACATGATCTAAATGTGGTGGATATGCATGCCTGAAACATGTTGAAGATGCAAATCACCTAATGATCAAAAAATTTTGAATATAAAAAATTAAATTCTCAAGTTTACGTGCGGTGGGATACTTAACAGAGCCAAACAACCCACTTTTTGCCTATTTTACAAAAAAGCGGCCTAACAATCATAGACCATCGTAAATGTTTTTATCGATTAATGATGTGTAATGGCTATAATTTTTGTGAGAAATGACTCATGATTTGGAAGTCAACACTCAGTTAAAAATGCCTCACCTCTCTCTTTCGACGATTGCTAAACCCAATATATTAAAAACAAAAAGAGTTTACAATCCTTAAAAATCACAGATAATTGTTGGAATCATCTCTCTCTGCATTTGTGCATTGCTTTTTTGGCTGTTCACTATTTTTTCAAATCCAATCATGAGTTTTCACTCTCCCATTTTTCTCGTTAACAAAAAGTTAAGTCAAATAGATGACAACAAAATGAAATTTTTAGAGTTTATGTATGCACAAAATGGAAAACTGTAATAAATGTAAGAGAAGAAAAAATATTTCACGCACAAAAAATGAACACCAATGTTTTATTATCTATGTTTGGGAAATTCCACAAGTACAACTCCTAATAGCTTGGTGGAATTTTTTCAAAAAGATATTTTTAATTGATCCTAACATGTTTAAATGTCGTGGATTTGCATGCCTGAAACTAGTTGAAGATGTCTAATGATCCGAAAATTTCGAGGAGTAGAGAAAATTAAATTCTCAAGTGAGCGTGCGATGGGATATTTACCAGAGCCAAACAACACACTTTTTGCCTATTTTAAAAAATGCGGACCAAACAATCATCGATCATCATAAATTTTTTGATCGATTAATGATGTGTGATGGCTATAATTTTTGTTAGAAATGACTTATGGTTTGGGTGTCAACAATCAGTTAAAAATGCCTCGCCCCCCTCATTCGATTATTGCAAAACCCAATATACAAAAAACTAAAAGACTTTACAATCTTTAAATATCACTGATACTTTTTTGAATTATCCCTTTCAGCATTTGCGCATTTCCATTTTGGATTTTCAATTTTTTTTCAAATCCAAACTTGAGTTTTCCCTCTCCCATTTTTCTTGTAAACAAAAAAATAAGGCAAATAGATCACAACAAAATGAAAATTTAAGAGTTTATGTATGCAAAAAATTCAAAACTATAATAAATATAAGTGAAGAAAATTATTTCACGCACAAAAAATGAACACCAAATTTTTGTTATCTATGTTTGGGAAATTCCACCAGTACAACCCCTAATAGTTTGGTGGAATTTTTTAATAAAGAGATTTTTAATTGATCCTAACATGTTTTATATGTGGTGGATATTCTAGCCTAAAACATGTTGAAGACGCAAATGACCGAATGATCCAAAATTTCATGGAGAAGAAAAAATTAAATTCTCAAGTTAACATGTGGTGGGATATTTACCAGAATCAACCAACTCACTTTTTGCCAATTTTATGAAAACTGGATGTAACAATCATAGATCATAGTAAGTGTCTTGATCGATTAATGATGGGTAACGGCTAAAATTTTTTTCAGAAATGACTTATGGTTTGGGAGTCAAAACCTAGTTAAAAATGCCTCACCCCCCTCTTTCGATGATTGCAAAACCCAATATATAAAAAAACAAAAGAGTTTACAATCCTTCAAAATCACAGATACTTTTTGGAATTATCTCTCTCAGCATTTGTGCATTTCCATTTTTTATGTTAATTTTTTTTTCAAATCCAAACTTGAGTTTTTACTCTCCAATTTTGGTCGTAAACAAAAAGATAAGGCTAATAGATCGCAACAAAATGAAAATTTTAGAGTTTATGTATGCAAAAAATTGAAAACAATAATAAATTTAAGTGATGAAAATTATTTCAAGCACTAAAATGAAGACCAAAGTTTTGTTATCCATGTTTGGGAAATTCCACTGGTGCAACCCCTAATAGCTTGGTGGAATTTTGTAAGAAAGAGATTGCTAATTGATCCTAACATGTTCTAAATGTGGTGGATATGCATGCCTGAAACATGTTGAAGATTCAAAACACCTAATGATCCAAAAATTTTGAGTAGAAAAAATTAACTTCTCAAGTTTACGGGCGGTGGGATATTTACCAGAGCCAAACAACCCACTTTTTGCCTATTTTACAAAAAGCGGGCCTAACAATCATAGACCATCGTAAATATTTTTATCGAATAATGATGTGTAATGGCTATAATTTATGTTACAAATGACTTTCGATTTGGTAGTCAACACTCAATTTAAAATGCCTCACCTCCCTCTTCCGATGACTGCAAAACCCAATATATAAAAAACTAAAAGAGTTTATAATCCTTAAAAATCACAGATACTTTTTCAAATCATCTCTCTCTGCATTTGTGCATTTCTATTTTGGATGTTCAATATTTTTTCAAATCCAAGCATGAGTTTTCACTCACCCATTTTTCTCGTTAACAAAAAGATAAGGCAAATAGATCACAACAAAATGAAAATTTAAGAATTTATGAAAAAATTGAAAAATATAATAAATGTAAGTGAGAAAATTATTTCATGCAATAAAAATGAACCCCGAAGTTTTGTTATCCATGTTTTGGAAATTCCACTGGTACAACCCCTAATAGTTTGGTGGAATTTTATTAGAAAGAGATTTCTAATTGATCCTAACATGTTTTAAATGTGGATGATATGCATGCCTCAAACATGTTGAACATGCAAATGACCTAATGGTCCAAAAATTTCTAAGTAGTGGAAAAAATTATATTCTCAAGTTAACGTGTTGAGGGATATTTACCTGAGCCAAACAACCCACTTTTTGCCTATTTTACAAAAGGCAGACCTAACAATCATAGATCATTGTAAATGTTTTTATATATTATTAATGTATAACGGCTATAATTTTTGTTAGAAATGACTTATGGTTTGGGAGTCAACACTCAGTTAAAAATGCCTCGCCCCCCTCTTCTGATGATTGCAAAACCCAATTTATAAAAATCTAAAAGAGTTTACTTTCTTTAAAAATCACTGATACTTTTTTGAATTATCACTCTCAGCATTTGTGCTTTACCATTTTGGATGTTCAATTTTTTTTCAAATCCAAACTTGGGTTTTCACTCTCCCATTTTTCTTGTAAACAAAAAGATAAGGCAAATAGATCACAACAAAAAGAAAATTTTAGAGTTTATATACGCAAAAAATTTAAAACTATAATAAACCTATGTGAAGAAAATTATTTCACGCACTAAAAATGAACACCAAAGTTTTGATATCCTCGTTTTGGAAATTCCACTGGTACAACCCCTAATAGTTTGGTGGAATTTTATAAGAAAGAGATTTCTCATTTTTCCTAACATGTTTTATATATGGTGGATATGCAAGCCTAAAACATGTTGAAGATGCAAATGACCTAATGATCATAAATTTCAAGGAGAAGAAAAAATTAAATTCTCAAGTTAACGTGCGGTGGGATATTTACTAGAGTCAACCAACTATCTTTTAGCCAATTTTACAAAAAGCAGACGTAACAATCATAGATCATCCTAAATGTTTTGATCGATTAATGATGGGTAACGGCTAAAATATTTTTCAAAAATGACTTTTGGTTTGGGAGTCAAATCATAGTTAAAAATGCCTCACCCCCCTCTTTCGATCATTGCAAAACCCAAGATATAAAAAACTAAAAGATTTTACAGTCCTAAAAAATCACAGATACTTTTTGGAATTATGTCTCTCAGCATTTGTGCGTTTCCATTTTCGATGTTCAATTATTTTCAAATCCAAACTTGAGTTTTCATTCTCCAATGTTTCTCAGAAACAAAAAGATATGGCCAACAGATCACAAAAAAATGAAAATTTTAGAGTTTATGTATGGAAAAAATTGAAAACTATAATAAATATAACTGAAGAAAATTATTTTACGCACTAAAAATAAACACCAAAGTTTTGTTATCCATGTTTGGCAAATTCCACTGGTACAACCCCTAATACCTTGGTGGAATTTTGTAAGAAAGAGATTGCTAATTGATCCTAACATGATCTAAATGTGGTGGATATCCTGAAACATGTTGACCTAATGATCAAAAAATTTTGAGTAGAAAAAATTAAATTCTCAAGTTTACGTGCGGTGGAATATTTACCAGAGCCAAACAACCCTCTTTTTGCCTATTTTACAAAAAGCGGGCCTAACAATCATAGACCATCGTAATGTTTTTATCGATTAATGATGTGTAATGGCTATAATTTTTGTTAGAAATGACTTATGATTTGGAAGTCAACACTCAGTTAAAAAAGCCTCACCTCTCTCTTCCGAACATTGCAAAACCCAATATTTAAAAAACTAAAAGAGTTTACAATCCTTAAAAATCACAGATACTTGTTCGAATCATCTCTCTCTGCATTTGTGCATTTCTTTTTTGGCTGTTCAATATTTTTTTAAATCCAAACTTGAGTTTTCACTCTCCCATTTTTCTCGTTCACTAAAAGTTAAGTCAAATAGATCACAACAAAATGAAAATTTTAGAGTTTATGTATGCAAAAAATGGAAAACTGTAATAAATGTAAGAGAAGAAAAATTATTTCACGCACAAAAAATGAACACCAATGTTTTGTTATCTATGTTTGGGAAATTCCACAAGTACAACCCCTAATAGCTTGGTCGAATTTTGTCAGAAAGAGATTTCTAATTGATCCTAACATGTTTTAAAAGTCGTGGATATGCATGCCTGAAACGAGTTGAAGATGTAAATGACCTAATGATCCAAAATTTTTGAGGAGTACAAAAAATTAAATTCTCAAGTTAGTGTACGGTGGGATATTTACCAGTGCCAAACAACCCATTTTTTGCCTATTCTACTTAAAGTGGACCTAACAATCATATTTTGATCAATTAATGATGTGTAATGGCTATAATTTTTGTTGGAAATGACATATGGTTTGGGAGTCAACACTCAGTTAAAAATGCCATGCTCCCCCTCTTCCGATGATTGGAAAAAGCAATATATAAAAAACTAAAAGAGTTTATAATCTTTAAAAATCACAGATACTTTTTTGAATTATCTCTCTCAGCATTTCTGCATTTCCATTTTGGATGTTCAATTTTTGTTTTTAATCCAAATTTGTGTTTTCACTCTCCCATTTTTCTCGTAAACAAAAAGAAAAGGCAAATAGCTCACAACAAAATGAAAATTTTAGAGTTTACGTGAGTTTTAAATGTGGTGGATATGCATGCTTGAAACATGTTGAAGATGCAAATTATCTAACGATCCAAAAATTTCAAGAAGTTGAAAAATTAAAATTCTCATGTTAACGTCCAATGGGATATTTACCAGAGCCAAACAACACACTTTTTGCCTATTTTAAAAAATGCAGACCAAACAATCATTGATCATCGTAAATGTTTTGATTGATTAATGATGTGTGTTGGCAATAATTTTTGTTAGAAATGACTTATGGTTTGGGAGTCAACAATCAGTTAAAAATACCTCACCCCCCTCTTCTGATGATTGCAATACCCAATATATAAAAAACTAAAAGAGTTTTCAATCCTTAAAAATCACTGATACTTTTTGGAATAATCTCTCTTAGCATTTGCGCATTTCCATTTTGGATGTTCAATTTTTTTTTGAATCCAAACTAGAGTTTTCTTTCTCCCATTTTTCCCGTAAACAAAAAGATAAGGCAAACAGATCACAACAAAATGAAAAATTAAAAGTTTATGTATTCAAAAAATTTAAAACTATAATAAATTTAAGTGAAGAAATTTATTGCACTCACTAAAAATGAACACCAAAGTTTTGTTATCCATGTTTGGGAAATTCCACTAGTACAACCCCTCATAGCTTGGAGGAATTTTATAAGAAAATGATTTCTAATTAATCCTAATATGTTTTAAATGTGGTGCATATGCTTGCCAGAAACATGTTGAGAATGCAAATGACCTAATGATCCAAAAATTTCAAGGAGTAGAAAAAATTAAATTCTCAAGTTAACGTGTTGTGAGATATTTACCTGTGCCAAACAACCCACTTTTTGCCTATTTTACAAAAGGCAGACCTAACAATCATTGATCATCGTAAATGTTTTGATCGATTATTGATGTGTAACGGCTACAATTTTTGTTAGAAATGACTTATGGTTTGGCAGTCAACACTCAGTTAAAAATGCCTCGCCCCCCTCCTCTGATGATTGCAAAACCTAATATATAAAAAACTAAAAGTGTTTACTTTCCTTAAAAATCACAGATACTTTTTTGAATTATCTCTCTCAGCATTTGTACATTTCCATTTTGGATGTTCAATTTTTTTTCAAATCCAAACTTGAGTTTTTACTCTCCCATTTTTCTTGTAAACAAAAAAATAAGGCAAAAAGATCTCTAGAAAACAAAATTTTAGAGTTTATGTATGCAAAAAATTGAAAACTATAATAAATGTAAGTGAAGAAAATAATTTCACACACTAAAAATGAACACCAAAGTTTTGTTATCCATGTTTTGGAAATTCTAGTTGTACAACCCCGAATAGTTTGGTGGAATTTTATTAGAAAGAGATTTCTAATTGATCTTGACATGTTTTATATGTGGTGGATATGCAAGCCTAAAACTTGTTGAAGATGCAAATGACCTATTGATCCAAAATTTGAAGGAGAAGAAAAAATTAAATTGTCAAGTTAACGTGCGGTGGGATATTTACCAAAGTCAACCAACTCACTTTTTGCCAATTTTACAAAAAGCGGACGTAACAATCATAGATCATAGTAAATATTTTGATCGATTAATGATGGGTAATGGCTAAAATATTTTTCAGAAATGACTTATGGTTTGGGAGACAAAAACTAGTTAAAAATGCCTCACCTCCCTCTTTCAATGATTGCAAAACCCAATATATAAAAAACTAAAAGAGTTTAAAATCCTTAAAAATCACAGATACTTTTTGGAATTATCTCTCTCAGAATTTGTGTATTTCCATTTTGGATGTTCAATTTTTTTTCAAATCCAAACTTGAGTTTTCACTCTCCCATTTTTCTTGTAAACAAAAAGATAAGGCAAAAAGATCACAAAAAAATAAAAATTTTAGAGTTCATGAATGCAAAAAATTGAAAACTATAATAAATGTAAGTGAAGAAAATTTTTTCACACACTAAAAATGAACACCAAAGTTTTGTTATCCATGTTTGGGAAATTCCACTGGTACAACCCCTAATAGCTTGGTGGAATTTTGTAAGAAAGAGATTGCTAATTGATCCTAACATGTTCTAAATGTGGTGGATATGCATGCCTGAAACATATTGAAGATGCAAATCACCTAATGATCCAAAAATTTCGAATAGAAAAAATTAAATTCTCAAGTTTACGAGCGGTGGGATATTTACCAGAGCCAAACAATCCATTTTTTGCCTTTTTTACAAAAAACGGGCCTAACAATCATAGACCATCGTAAATGTTTTTATCGATTAATGATGTGTAATGGCTATAATTTTTGTTACAAATGACTTATGGTTTGGGAGTCAACACTCAGTTAAAAATGCCGCACCCCCCTCTTCCGTTCATTGCGAAACCCAATATATAAAAAACTAAAAGAGTTTACAATCCTTAAAAACAACAGATACTTTTTGGAATCATCTCTCTCTGCATTTGGGCATTTCTATTTTAGATGTTCAATATTTTTTCAAATCCAAACATGAGGTTTCACTCTTCCATTTTTCTCGTTAACAAAAGATAAGGCAAATAGAGCACAAGAAAATGAAAATTTAAGAGTTTATGTATGCAAAAAATTGAAAACAATAATAAATGTAAGTGAAGAAAATTATTTCACTCACAAAAAATGAACACCAAAGTTTTGTTATCTATGTTTGGAAAATTCCACTAGTACAACCCCTAATTTCTTAGTGGAATTTTTTCAAAAAGAGATTTCTAATTTATCCTTACATGTTTTAAATGTGGTCGATATGCATGCCTCAAACATGTTGAAGATGCAAATGACATAATGATCCAAAAAATTCAAGGAGTAGAAAAAATTAAATTCTCAAGTTAACGTGTGGTGTGATATTTACCATAGCCAAACAACCCACTTTTTGTGTATTTTACGAATAACGGACGTAACAATCATTGATCATCGTAACTGTTTTGATCCATTAATGATGTATAACGGCTATAATTTTTTTTAGAAATGACTTATGGTTTGGAGTCAACACTCAGTTCAAAATGACTCACCCCCTCTCTTCCGATGATTGCAAAACCCAATTTATAAAAAACTAAAAGTGTTTACAATCCTTAAAAATTACAGACACTTTTTGGAATTATTTCTCTCAGCATTTGTGAATTCCTATTTTGGATGTTCAATTTTTTTTCAAATCCAAACTTGAGTTTTCACTCTCCCATTTTTCTCGTAAACAAAAAGATAATGCAAATTGATCACAACAAAATGAAAATTTTAGAGCTTATGTATACAAAAAATAGAAATCTATAATAACTGTAAGTGAAGAAAATTATTTCACGCTCTAAAAAGAACACCAAAGTTTTGTTATCCATGTTTAGGAAATTCCACTGTTACAACCCCTAATAGCTTGGTGGAATTTTGTACGAAAGAAATTTTTAATTTATCCTTACATGTTTTAAATGTGGTGGATATGCATGCCTGAAACATGTTGAAGATGCAAATGACCTAATGTTCAAAAAATTTCAAGGAGTAAAAAAAATTAAATTCTCATGTTAACGTGCGGTGGGATATTTATCAGTGCCAAATAACCAATTTTTTTGCCTATTTTACTTAAAGCGGACCTAACAATCATACATCATCGTAAATTTTTTGATCGATTAATGATGTGTAATGGCTATAATTTTTGTTGGAAATGCCTTATGGTTTAGGAGTCAACACCCAGTTAAAAATGTTGTGCCCCCTTCTTTCTATGATTGCAAAACCCAACAAATAAAAAACTAAAAGTGTTTACAATCCTTAAAAATCATAGATACTTTTATATATTGTCTCTCTTAGCATTTTTGCATTTCCATTTTGGATGTTCAAATTTTTTTCAAATCCAAACTTATGTTTTAAATTTCCAATTTTTCTCATTAACAAAAAGATAAGGCAAATAGATCACAACAAAATGAAAATTTAAGAATTTATGTATGCAAAAAAGTCAAAATTATAATAAATGTATGAGAGTAAATTATTTCACGCAATAAAAATGAACACCAAAGTTTTGTTATCCATGTTTGGGAAATTCCACTAGTACAACCCCTAATATATTGGTGGAATTTTATAAGAAAGTGATTTCTAATTGATCCTAACACGTTTTAAATGTGGTGGATATGCATGCCTGAAACATGTTGAAGACGCAAATGACCTAATGATCCAAAAATTTCAAGGAGTAGAAAAAATTAAATTCTCAAGTTAACGTGCTGTGGGATTTTAACCTGAGCAAAACAACCCACTTTTTGCCTATTTTACTAAAAGCGGACCTAACAATCATAAATCATCTTAAATTTTTTGATCGATTAGTGATGTGTAACGGCTAAATTTTTTTATAGAAATGAGTTATGGTTTGGGAGTCAACACTTAGTTAAAAATGCCTCACCCCACCTCTTCCGATGATTGCAAAACCCAATTTATAAAAAACTTAAAGAGTTTACAATCCTTAAAAATCACATATACTTTTTGGAATTATGTCTCTCAGCATTTGTGCATTTCCATTTTGGATGTTCAACTTTTTTTCAAATCCAAACTTGTGTTTTCACTCTTCCATTTTTCTTGTAAACAGAAAGAAAAGGCAAATAAGCCCACAAAAAAAAGAAAATTTTAGAGTTTACGTGAGTTTTAAATGTGGTGGATATGCATACCTGAAATTTTTTGAAGATGTAAATTATCTAATGAGCCAAAAATTTTCAAGGAGTAGAAAAATTAAAATTCTCTAGTAAACGTCCGGTGGGATATTTGCCAGAGCCAAACAACACACTTTTTGCCTATTTTACAAAATGTGGACCAAACAATCATTGATCATCATAAATGATTTCATCTATTAATGATGTGTGATGGCTATAATTTTTGTTAGAAATGACTTATGGTTTGGGAGTCAACAATCAGTTAAAAATGCCTCACCTCCCTCTTCCGATGATTGTAAAACCCAATATATAAAAAACTAAAAAAGTTTTCAATCCTTAAAAATCACAGATACTTTTTGGAATCATCTCTCTCTGTATTTGTGCATTTCTATTTTGCATGCTCAATTTTTTTTGAAATCCAAACGTGAGTCTTCACTATCCCATTTTTCTCTTGAACAAAAAGATAAGGCAAATAGATCACAACAAAATGAAAATTTTAGAATTTATGTATACAAAAAATTTAAAACTATAATAAATGTAAGTAAAGAAAACAATTTCACGCACAAAAAATGAACACCAAAGTTTTGTTATCTATGTTTGGGAAATTCCACTTGTACAACCCCTAATAGCTTGGTGGAATTTTGTCAGAAAGTGATTTCTAATTGATCCTTACATGTTTTAAATGTGGTTTATATGCATGCTTGAAACATGTTGAAGATGCAAATGTCCAGATGACCCAAAAATTTCAAGGAGTAGAAAAAAATAAATTCTCAAGTTAACGTGCGGTGGGATATTTACCAGAGCAAAAAACCCCACGTTTTGCGTATTATACGTAAAGCGGACCTAACAATCATTGATCATTGTAAATGTTTTGATCGATTAATGATGTCTAACGGCTATAATTTTGTTAGGAATGACATATGGTTAGGGAGTCAACACTCGGTTCAAATGCTTCACTCCCCCTCCCCCCCCCCCCCCCCCTCCCTTTTGCCGATGATTGCAAAACCCAATTTATAAAAAACTAAAAGATTTTACAATCATTAAAAATCACAGATACTTTTAGGAATTATCTATCTCAGCATTTGTGCATTCCCATTTTGGATGTTCAATTTTTTTCAAATCCAAACTTGAGTTTACATTCTCCCATTTTTCTCGTAAACAAAAAGACAATGCAAATAGATCACAACAAAATGAAAATTTTAGAGTTTATGTAAGCAAAAAATTGAAAACTTTAATAAATTTAAGAGAAGAAAGTTATTTTACGCACTAAAAATGAACACCAAAGTTTTGTTATCCATGTTTGTGAAATTCCACTAGTACAACCCCTAATAGCTTGGTGGAATTTTATAAGAAAGATATTTCTAATTGATCTTAACAGGTTTTAAATGTGCTGGATATGCATGCCTGAAACGTGTTCAAGATACAAATGACCAAATGATCCAAAAATTTCAAGGAGTAGAAAAAATTAAGTTCTCAAGTTAACATGTGGTGGGATATTTACCAGAGCCAAACAACCCACTTTTTGCCTATTTTACAAAACGCAGACCAAACAATCATTGATGATCATAAATGTTTTGATCGATTAATGATGTATAATGGCTATAATTTTTGTTAGAAATGACTTATGGTTTGGGAGTCAATACTCAATTAAAAAAGCCCCCCCCCCCCCCCCCCCCCCCCCCCCCCCCCGTGTCTTCCGATGATTGCAACACCCAATATATAAAAAAAATTAAAAGTGTTTACAATCCTTAAAAATCATAGACACTTTTATGAATTATCTCTCTCAACATTTGTACATTTCATTTTGGATGTTCAATTTTTTTTCAAATCCAAACTTGAGTTTTCATTATCCCATTATTCTCGTAAACAAAAAGATAATGCAAATAGATCACAACAAAATGAAAATTTTAGAGTTTATGTAAGCAAAAATTTGAAAATTTTAATAAATGTAAGAGAAGAAAGTTATTTTACGCACTAAAAATGAACACCCAAGTTTTGTTATGCATGTTTGTGAAATTCCGCTAGTACAACCCCGAATAGCTTGGTGGAATTTTCTGAGAAAGATTTTTCTAATTGATCGTAACAGGTTTTAAATGTGGTGGATATGCATGTCTGAAACATGTTGAAGATGCAAATGACCTAATGATCCAAAAATTTCAAGGAGTAGAAAAAATTAAATTCTCAAGTTAACGTGCGGAGGGATATTAACTTGAGAAAAACAATCCACTTTTTGCCTTTTTTACAAAGAGTGGACCTAACAATCATAGATCATCGTAAATGTTTTGATCAATTAATGATGTGTAACGTCTATTATTTTTTTTAGAAATGGCCTATGGTTTGGGACTCAACACTCAGTTAAAAAATGTCTCACCCCACCTCTTCCGATGATTGCAAAACCCAATATATAAAAAACTAAAAGAGTTTACAATCCTTAAAAATCACAGATACTTTTTGGAATTATCTCTCTCAGAATTTTTGCATTTCCGTTATGGATGTTGTATTTTTTTTTCATTTCGAAACTTGTGTTTTCACTCGCCCATTTTTCTCGTAAAAAAAAAGGCAAATAGCTCACAACAAAATGAAAATTTTAGTGTTTATGTATGCAAAAAATTGAAAACTATTATAAATGTAAATGAAGAAAATTATTTCACTCACTAAAAATGAACACCAAAGTTTTGTTATCCACGTTCTGGAAATTCCACTAGTACAACCCGTAATATCTTGGTGGAATTTTATAAGTAAGATATTTCTAATTGATCCTAACATGTTTTAATAGAGGTGGATAGGCATGCCCAAAACATGGTGAAGATGAAAATGATCTAATGATCCAAAAATTTCAAGAAGTAGAAAAAATTAAATTCTCAAGTTAACGTGTGGTGGGATTTTACAAGAGACAAAGAACCCACTTTTTGCCTATTTTACAAAAAGCGGACCTAGCAATCATAGATCATCGAAAATTTTTTGATCGATTAATGATGTGTAACGGCTATAATTTTTGTTAGAAATGACTTATGGTTTGGGAATCAACACTCAGTTTAAAATTCTTCACCCCCTCTCTTCTTATGATTGCAAAACCCAATATATAAAAAACTAAAACTGTTTACCATTGTTAAAAATCACAGATACTTTTTGGAATTATCACTCTCAGCATTTTTGCATTTCCTTTTTTATGTTCTATTTTTTTTCAAATCCAAACTTGAGTTTTGACTCTCCCATTTTTCTCGTAAACAAATAGATTAGACAAATAAATCACAACAAAATGAAAACTTTAGAGTTTTTCAACGCTAAAAATTGAAAACTATAATAAATGAAAGTGAAAAAAATTATTTCACGCACTAAAAATGAACACCAAAGTTTTGTTATCCATGTTTGGGAAATTCCACTTGTATAACCTCTAATAGCTTGGGGGAATTTTATTTGAAAGAGATTTCTAATTGATTCTAACATGTTTTAAATGTGGTGGATATGAATGCCTGAAACATGTTAAAGATGCACACGACCTAAGGATCCAAATATTTCGAGTAGAAAAAAATTAAATTCTCAAGTTAACATGCAGTGTCATATTTACTAGAGCCAAACAGCCCACTTTTACGCTATTTTACAATGATCAAACCTAAAAATCATAGATCATCGTAAATGTTTTGATCGTTAATGATGTGTAATGGCTAAAACATTTGTTAG
The DNA here is from genome assembly GCF_029961685.1 of Aristolochia californica. Classification (NCBI taxonomy): domain Eukaryota; kingdom Viridiplantae; phylum Streptophyta; class Magnoliopsida; order Piperales; family Aristolochiaceae; genus Aristolochia; species Aristolochia californica. Next base: position 12,746,975 of record NW_027181771.1, read on the forward strand.
AAATGACTTATGGTTTGGGAGTCAACACTCAGTAACAAATGCATCACCCCCCCCCCCCCCCCCACCCCCCCTCTTCTTAATGCAAAACCCATTATATAAAAAACTAAAAGAGTTTACCATCCTTAAAAATAATAGATACTTTTTGGAATTATTTCTTTCAGCATTTGTACATTTCCATTTTGGCTATTCAATTTTTTTTCAAATCCAAACTTGAGTTTTCACTCCCCTATTTTTCTCGTAAACAAAAAGATTAGGCAAATAGATCACTACAAAATGAAAATCTTAGAGTTTATGTAAGTAAAAAATTGAATACTATAATAAATTTAAGGGAAGAAAATTATTTCACATACTAAAAATGAACACCAAAGTTTTGTTATTCATGTTTGGGAAATTCCACTAGTACAACCCCTAATAGCTTGGTGGAATTTTATAAGAAAGAGATTTCTAATTGATCCAAACATGTTTTAATTGTGGTGGATATGCGTGCCTGAAATGTGTTGAAGATGCAATTGACCTAATGATCCAAAAATTTCGCATAGAAAAAATTAAATTCTCAAGTTAACGTGCGGTGGGATATTTACCATAGCCAAACCACCCACTTTTTGCCTATTTTACAAAAAGCGGACCAAACAATCATTGATCATCATAATTGTTTTGATTGATTAATGTTGTGTAACGGCTAAATTTTTTGTTAGAAATGACTTATGGTTTGGGAGTCAACACTCATTTAAAAATGCCTCGCCCCACGTCTCCCAATGATAACAAAACCCAATATATAAAAAAATAAAAGAGTTTATACTCCCCAAAAATCAGAGATACTTTTTGGAATTATCTCTGTCAGCATTTGAGCATTTCCATTTTGGATGTTCATTTTTGTTTTGCTTGAAACATGGTAAAGATGCAAATGACCTATGGGATCCAAACCACATTAAATTCTCAAGTGAATGTGCGGTGGGATATTTACCCGAGTCAAACAAGCCATTATTTTGCCCAATTACAAAAAGCTTACCTAACAATCATAGATGATTGTAAAGTGATTTATAGGTCAATCATGCATAACAGGCTATATGTTTTTCTAAGAAATGAATTATGGATTAGGAATCAACACTCAGTTTACAATCCCCCACCTCCCCCTTTTAATGACGATTGTGAAACCTTAATATATAAAAACTTGAAAGAGTTTGCAATCCCTAAAAATTTTGGACACTTTTTGGAATTATCTCTCTCTACATTTGTGCATGTCCATTTTAGACGTATACATTTTTCTTAAACATAACTTGAATGTTCACTTTTAATTTTATCTCGTAAGCAATGAGATAAAAAGGCAAGTAAATCACAACAAAATAAAAATTTTAGAGTTTATGTATGCAAAAAATTTAAAACAACAACAAAAGTATGTAAAGAATATGTATTCAAACTCCACAAATGAACACAAAAGTTTTGATATCAAAGTTTGGGAAATTCCACTAGTTCAACCCTAATAGCTTGGAATTTTATAAGAAAGAGATTTCTAATTTATCCTATCATGTATAGAATATGGATAAGGATGCTTGAAACAGGTTTAAGATGCAAATGACCTATGGGATCCAGACCTCATTAAATTCTCAAGTGAACATGCGGTGGGATATTTACCCGAGTCAAACAATCCATTATTTTACCCATTTACGAAAAAGGTAACCTAGTATTCATAGATAATTGTAAAGTGATTTATCGGTCAATCATGTGTAATGGGATATATTTTTTTAAGAAATGACTTATGGATTGAGAGTCAACACTCAGTTAAAAATCCCCTGCCTCCCCCTTTTCCCTATGATTGCGAATCGAATATATAAAAACTAGAAAGATTTTGCAATCCATAAAAATTATAGACACTTTTTGGAATTATCTCTCTCTACATTTGTCCATTCCCATTTTAGATGTATACTTTTTCCTTAAATCAAAACTTGAGTTTTCACTTTTCCCTTTATCTCATAAACAAAGAGATAAAAAGGCAAAGAGATCACAACAAAATGAAAATTTTACAATTAATGTATGCGAAAAAATTTAAAACAACATCAAATGTAAGTACAAAATATTTATTCACACATCACAATTGAACACAAAAGTTTAGATATCCAAGTATGGGAAAGTCTACTAGTTCAGCCCTAATCGCTTGGAATTTTATTAGAAAGAGATTTCTAATTGGTCATACACATGTTTTAAATATGGATATGAATGCTTGAAACATGTTAAAGATGCAAATGATCTGTGGGATCTAAACCACATTAAATTCTCTAGTGAACGTGGGGTGGGATATTTACGCGAGTTAAACAAGCTATTATTTTACCCAGCTGCCAAAACCTTACCTTACAATCATTGATGATTGTAAAGTGATTTATCGGTCAATCATGTGTAACGGATTATAGTTTTGTAAGAAATTACTTATGGATTTTGAGTAAACACTCAGTTAAAAATCCACTCCCTCACCCTTTTCCCGACGATTGTGAAACATAATATATAAAAACTAGAAAGAGTTTGCAATCTCTAAAAATTATGGACAATTTTATGAATTATCTCTCTCTAAATTTGTTCATTTCCATGCTAGATGTATACTTTTTTCTTAAATGTAAACTTGAGTTTTCACTTTTCCCTTTATCTCGTAAACAAAGAGATAAAAAGGCAAATAGATCACAAAAAAATAAAAAAAATTGAATTTAAGTATGCAAAAAATTTGAAACAACAACAAATGTAAGTAAAGAAACTTTATTCACACACCACAAATGAACACAAAAGTTTGCATATCCAAGTTATGGAAACACATGTTTTAAATATCCATATGCCTGACTTAAACATGTTAAAGATGCAAATGATCTACGGGATCCAAACCTCATTAAATTCTCAAGTGAACATGCGGTGGAATATTTACCCCGAGTTAAACAAGCCATTATTTTGCCCACATATAAAAAAACTGACCTAACAATCGTATATGATTGTAAAGTGATTTATCAGTCAATCATGCATAATGGGATATACTTTTGTAGGAAATGACTTATGAATTTGCAATCAACACTCAGTTAAAAATTCCCCGCCTCCCCCTTTTCCCAACTATTGCGAAACCTAATATATAAAAACTAGTAAGCATTTGCAATCCCTAAAAATTCGGGCAACTTTTCTAAATTATCTCTCTCTACATTTCTGCATTTCCATTTGAGATGTATACTTTTTTCTTAAATAAAAACTTGAGTTTTCACTTGTCCCTTTATCTCGCAAAGAAAAAGATAAAAAGGCAAATGGATCACAACAAAATGAAAATTTTACAATTTATGTATGCAAAAAAATTTAAAAAAACAATAAATGTAAGTAAAAAAAATTATTCACACTACAGAATTGAACACAAAAGTTTGGATATCCAAGTTTGGGAAATTCCACTAGTTCAACCCTAATAGCTTGGAATTTTATAAAAGAGAGATTTCTAATTGATCCTACACATGTTTTAAATATGGATATGCATGCTTGAAACATTTTAAAGATGCAAATGACATATGGGATCCAAACCACATTAAATTCTAAAGTGAACATGCGGTGGGATATTTACCTGAGTCAAACAAGCCATTATTTTGCCCATTTACAAAAAAATTACCTAATAATCATGAGTGATTGTAAAGTGATTTATCGGTCAATCATGCATAATGGGCTATATGTTTTGTAAGAAATGACTTATGGATTGGGAATCAACACTCATAAAAATCCTTCGTGTCCCTCTTTTCCCGACGATTGCGAAACCTAGTATATAAAAACTAGAAAGATATTGCAATCCCTAAAAATTGTGGCTACTTTTTGGAATTATCTCTTTCTGTATTTGTGCATTTCCATTTTAGATGTATACTTTTTTCTTAAACCAAACTTGAGTTTTCACTTTTCTTATCTCATAAATAACGAGATAAAAAGGCAAATAGATGACAACAAAATGAAAATTTAAGACTTTATGTATGCAAAAAATTTAATACAACAACAAAGGCATTTTCATTTTGGATGTTCAAATTTGTTTTCAGATCCAAACTTGAGTTTTCAGTCTCCCATTTTTCTCGTAAACAAAAAAGATATAAGGCATAACAAAATGAAAATTTTAGAGTTCATGTATGCAATGAAAACATTTCAAAATTATTTCAGGCACTAAAAATGAACTCCTTGGTTTTGTTATCCATGTTCGGGAAATTCCACTAGTACAGCGCTTAATAATAAGCTTGGTGGAATTTTATATTAAAGGGATTTGTAACTGATCCAAACATGCTTTAAGTGTGGTGGATATGCACGCCAGAAACATGTTGAGGATGCAAGTGCACCTAATGATCCAAAAATTTCAAGGAGTAGAAAAAATCAATTCTCAAGTGGTTGGAACTTTATCATGGCCAAACAACCCACTTTTTGCCTATCCTTAAAAATCACAGATACTTTTTGGAACTATCTCTCTCAGCATTTGTGCATTTTCATTTTGGATGTTCAAATTTATTTTCAGATCCAAACTTGAGTTTTCACTATCCCATTTTTCTCGTAAAAAAAAAAGATAGAAGGAATAACAAAATGAAAATTTTAGAGTTCAGATATGCAAAAAAAAAAAAATTCAAAATTATTTCAGGCACTAAAAATGAACTCCAAGGTTTTGTTATCCATGTTCTTGAAATTCCACTAGTACAGCCCCTAATAATAAGCCTAGTGGAATTTTATAGGAAAGGGACTGGTAACTGATCCTAACATGCTTTAAGTGTGGTGGATATGCATGCCAGAAAAAAGTTGAGGACGCAAGTGGACCTAATGATCCAAAAATTTCAAGGAGTAGAAAAAATCAAATTTTCAAGTGGTTGGATATTTACCATGGTCAAACAACCCACTTTTTGCCTATCTTAAAAATCATAGATACTTTTTGGAACTATCAATCTCAGCATTTGTGCATTTTCATTTTGGATGTTCAAATTTCTTTTCAGATCCAAACTTGAGTTTTCACTCTCCAATTTTTCTCGTAAACAAAAAAGATATAAGGAATAACAAAATAAAAATTTTAGAGTTCATGTATGCTAAAAAAAAAAATTTCAAAATTATTTCAGGCACTCAAAATGAACTCCAAGGTTTTTTTATCCATGTTCTGGAAATTCCACAAGTACAACCTCTAATAATAAGACTGGTGGAATTTTATAGGCAAGGGAATTGCAACTGATCCTAACATGCTTTAAGTGTGGTGGATATGCATGCCAGAAACATGTTGAGGATGCAAGTGGACCTAATGATCAAAAAATTTCAAGGAGTAGAAAAAATCAAATTCTCAAGTGGTTGGATATTTACCAGGGCCAAACAACCCACTTTTTGCCTATCCTTAAAAATCACAGATACTTTTTGGAACTATCTCTCTCAGCATTTGTGCATTTCCATTTTGGATGTTCAAATTTGTTTTCAGATCCAAACTTGACTTTTCACACTCCCATTTTTCTCGTAAACAAAATAGATAGAAGGCTTAACAAAATGAAAATTTTAGAGTTCATGTATGCAAAAAAAAAAAAATTTAAAATTATTTCAGGCACTAAAAATGAACTCCATGGTTTTGTTATCCATGTTCTAGAAATTCTACTAGTACATCCCTTAATAATAAGCTTGGTGGAATTTTATATGAAAGGGACTTGTAACTGATCTGAACATGCTTTAAGTGTGGTGGATATGCACGCCAGAAACATGTTGAGTATGCAAGTGGACCTAATGATCCAAAAATTTAAAGGAGTAGAAAAAATCTGTTCTCAAGTGGTTGGATATTTACCAGGGCTAAACAACCCACTTTTTGCCTATCCTTAAAAGACACAGATACTTTTTGGAACTATCTCCCTCAGCATTTGTGAATTTCCATTTTTGATGTTCAAATTTGTTTTCAGATCCAAACTTGAGTTTTTACTCTCCCATTTTTCTTGTTAACAAAAAAGATGTAAGGCATAAAAAAATTATAATTTTAGAGATCATATATGCAAAAAAAAAAATTTCAAAATTATTTCAGGCACTAAAAAAGAACTCCAAAGTTCGGTTATCCATGTTCTGGAAATTCCTCTAGTACAGCCCCTAATAATAATAAGCCTGGTGGAATTTTACAGGAAAGGGACTGGCAACTGATCCTAACATGCTTTAGGTGTGGTGGATATGCATGCCAGAAACAAGTTGAGGATGCAAGTGGACCTAATGATCCAAAAATTTCAAGGTGTAGAAAAAATCAAATTCTCAAGTGGTTGGATATTTGTTTTTAGATCCAAACTTGAGTTTTCACACTCCCATTTTTCTCATAAACAAAAAAGATATAAGGTATAACAAAATGAAAATGAACTCCAAGGTTTTGTTATCCATGTTCTTAAAATTCCACAAGTACAACCCCTAATAATAAGCCTGGTGGAATTTTATAGGCAAGGGAATTGTAAGTGATCCTAACATGCTTTAAGTGTGGTGGATATCCATGCCAGAAACATGTTGAGGATGCAAGTGGACCTAATGATCCAAAAATTTTAAGGAGTAGAAAAAATAATATTCTCAAGTGGTTGGATATTTACCAGGGCCAAACAACCCACTTTTTGCCTATCCTTAAAAATCCCAAATACTTTTTGGAACTATCTCTCTCACCATTTGTGCATTTCCATTTTGGACGTTCAAATTTGTTTTCAGATCCAAACTTGAGTTTTCACACTCCCATTTTTCTCGTAAACAAAAAAGATATCAGGCATAATATAATGAAAATTTTAGAGTTCATGTATGCAAAAAAAAAAATTTCAAAATTATTTCAGGCACTAAAAATGAACTTCATGGTTTTGTTATCCATGTTCTGGAAATTCCACTAGTACAGCACCTAATACTAAGCTTGGTGGAATTTTATATGAAAGGAACTTGTAACTGATCCTAACATGCTTTAAGTGTGGTCGATTTGCACGCCAGAGACATGTTGAGGATGCAAGTGGACCTAATGAGCCAAAAATTTCAAGGAGTAGAAAAAATCAATTCCCATAAAATTTCACCAGGCTTATTATTAGGGGTTGTACTAGTGGAATTTCAAGAACATGGATAACAAAACCTTGGAGTTAATATTAAGTGCCTGAAATAATTTTGAAATGTTTTTCTTTGCATACAAGAAATCTAAAATTTTCATTTTGTTATGCCTTATATCTTTTTTATTTACGAGAAAAATGGGAGAGGGAAAACTCAAGTTTGGATCTGAAAAAAATTTTGAACATCCAAAACGGAAATGCACAAATGCTAAGAGAGAGAGTTCCAAAAAGTATCTGTGATTTTTAAGGATAGGCAGAAAGTGGGTTGTTTGGCCCTCGTAAATATCCAACCACTTGAGAATTTTATTTTTTCTATTCCTTAAATTTTTGGATCATTAGGTCCACTTGATTCCTCAACATGTTTTTGGCATGCATATCCACCACACTTAAAGCATGTTAGGATCAGTTACAAGTCCCTTTCCTATTAAATTCCACTAAGCTTATTATTAGGGGCTGTACTAGTGGAATTTCCAGAACATGGATAACAAAACCTTGGAGTTTATTTTTAGTGCCTGAAATAATTTTGAATTTTGTTTTTTGCATACATGAACTCTAAAATTTTCATTTTGTTATGCCTTATTTATTTTTTGTTTACGAGAAAAATGGGAGAGTGAAAACTCAAGTTAGGATCTGAAAACACATTTGAACATCCAAAATGGAAATGCGCAAATACTGAGAGAGATAGTTCCAAAAATTATATCTGATTTTTAACGATAGGCAAAAAGTGGGTTGTTTGGCACTGGTAAATATCAAACCACTTGAGAATTTGATTTTTCCTACTCCTTGAAATTTTTGGATCATTAGGTCCACTTGCATCCTGAACATTTTTCTGGCATGGATATCCACCACACTTAAAGCAAGTTAGGATCAGTTACAGTCCCTTTCCTATAAAATTCCACCAGGCTTATTATTTGGGGTTGTACTAGTGGAATTTCCATAACATGGATAACAAAACCTTGGAGTTCATTTTTAGTGCCTGAAATAATTTTGAAATTTTTTTTTTTGCATACATGAACTAAAAAATTTTTTTTGTTATGCCTTATATCTTTTTTGTTAACGAGAAAAATGGGAGAGTGAAAACTCAAGTTTGGATCTGAAAAAAATTTTGAACATCCAAAATGGAAATGCACAAATGCTTAGAGAGAGAGAGTTCCAAAAAGTATCTGTGATTTTTAAGCATAGGCAAAAAGTGGGTTGTTTGGCCCTGGTAAATATCCAACCACTTGAGAATTTGATTTTTTCTACTCGAAATTTTTGGATCATTATATCAACTTGTATCCTCAACATGTTTCTGGCATGCATATCCACCACACTTAAAGCATGTTAGGATCAGTTACAAGTCCATTTCCTATAAAATTCCACCAAGCTTATTATTAGGGGTTGTACTAGTGGAATTTCCAGAACATGGATAACAAAAACTTGGAGGTCATTTTTAGCGCCTAAAATAATTTTAAAAATTTTTTTTTGCATAATTGAACTCTAACATTTTAATCTTGTTATGCCTTATATCTATTTTGTTTATGAGAAAATTGGGAGAGTGAAAACTGAATTTGAACATCCAAAAGGGAAATGCTCAAATGCTAAGAGAGATAGTTCCAAAAAGTATCTGTGATTTTTTAGGATAGGCAAAAAGTGAGGTTTTTGGCCCTGGTAAATATCCAACCACTTGACAATTTGATATTTTCTACTCCTTGAAATTTTTGGATCATTAGGTCCACTAGCATCCTCTACATGTTTCCGGCACGCATATTCACCACACAAAGCCTGTTAGGATCAGTTACAAGTCCCTTTCCTATAAAATTCCACTAGGCTTATTATTAGGGGCTGTACTAGTGGAATTTCTTGAACATGGATAACAAAACCTTGGAGTTCATTTTTAGTGCCTAAAATAATTTCGAAATTTTTTTTTTCATAGATGAACTCTAAAATTTTCATTTTGTTCTTCCTTATATCTATTTTATTTACGAGAAAAATGGGAGAGTGAAAACTCAAGTTTGGATCTGAAAACAAATTTGAACATCCAAAATGGAAGTGCACAAATGCTGAGAGAGATAGTTCGAAAAAGTATCTATGATTTTTAAGGATAGGCAAAAAGTGGGTTGTTTGGCCTTGGTAATCTTGCATGCATATCCACCACATTTAAAACATTTTAGGATCAATTAGAAATCTCTTTCTTATAAATTCCACCAGGCTATTAGGGGTTGTACTAGTGGAATTTCCCACACATGGATAGAAAAACTTTGGAGTTCATTTTTAGTACATGAAATAATTTTCTTTACTTAAATTTATTATAGTTTTCAATTTTTTTTGCATACATGAACTCTAAAATTTTAATTTTGATGTGATCGTTTTGTTAATGAGGAAAGTGGGACAAGTTTGGATTTGAAAAAATCAAACATCCAAAATGGAAATGGGCAAATGCTGAGAGAGTTAATTCCAAAAAGTATTTGTGATTTTGAAGAATAGGCAAAAAGTGGGAAGTTTGGCAAATGTAAATATCCAACCACGCGTTAACTTGAGAATTTTTTTTTTTTTTCTCCATGAAATTTTTGGATCACTAGGTCATTTGCATCTTCAACATGTTTCCCAAGCTATTAGGGGTTGTACTAGTCGAATTTCCCAAACATGGATAGCAAAACTTTGGAGTTCATTTTTCGTGCGTCAAAAATAATTTTCTTTTTGGATCATTAGGTCATTTGCATTTTCAACATGTTTCGTGCATGCATATCGACCACAATTAAAACATGTTAGGATCAATTCAAATCTCTTTCTTATAAAATTCTACCAAGCTATTAGGGGTTGTACTAGTGGAATTTCCCACACATGGATAACTAAACTTTGGAGTTCATTTCAAGTGAAGGAAATAATTTTCTTCACTTACATTTATTATAGTTTTCAAATTGTTTTGCATACATGAACTCTAAAATTTTCATTTTTTTGTGATCGTTTTGTATACGAGAAAAGTTGGACAAGTTTGGATTTTTTTAAAAATTGAACTTCCAAAATGGAAATGCACAAATGCTGAGAGAAATAATTCCAAAAAGTCTCTTTGATTTTGATAGATAGGAAAAAATTGGGTTGTTTGGCTTTGGTAAATATCCGACCACACCATAACCAGAGAATTTACTTTTTTTCTACTCGAAATTTTTGATCATTAGGTCATTCGCAACTTCAACATGTTTCTGCCATGCATATCCGCCACATTTAAAACATGTTAGGCTGAATTAGAATTCACTTTCTTATCAAATTCCACCAAGCTATTAGGGGTTGTACTAGTGGAATTTCCATAATATGGATAATAAAACTTTGGAGTTCATTTTTAGTGAATGAAATAATTTGCTTCACTTACATTTATTATAGTTTTCAAATTATTTTGCATACATGAACTCGAAAATTTTCATTTTGTTGTGATGGTTTTTTTTACGAGAAAAGTGGGACAAGTTTGGATTTGAAAAAAAATTGAATATCCAAAATGGTACTGTACAAATTCTTAGAGAGATTATTCCAAAAAGTATCTCTAATTTTGAAGGATAGGCAAAAAGTGGGTTGTTTGGCTCTGGTAAATATCCAACCACACGTTAACTTGAGAATTTAATTTTTTTTTCTCCTTAAAAATTTTGGATCATTTGGTCATTTGCAACTTCAATATGTTTCTGCCATGCATATCCGCCACATTTAAAACATGTTAGGATGAATTAGAAATATCTTTCTTATAAAATTCCACCAAGCTATTAGGGGATGTAGTAGTGGAATTTCCCGAACATGGATAACAAAACTTTGGAGTTCATTTTTAGTGCATGAAACAATTTTCTTCACTTACATTTATTATAGTTTTGAAATTTTTTAGCATACATGAACTCTAAAATTTTCGTTTTGTTGTGATCGATTTTTTTACGAGAAATGTGGCACAAGTTTGGATTTCAAAAAAAATCGAAGATCCAAAATGAAAATGGACAAATGCTGAGAGAGATAATTCCAAAAAGTATCTGTGATTTTGAAGGATAGCCAAAAGGTGGGTTGTTTGGCTCTGGTAAATATCCAACCACGCGTTAACTTGACAATTTAATTTTTTTCTAGTCCATGAAATTTTGAATCATTAGGTCATTTGCTTCTTCAACATGTTTCTGGCGCATACCAACCACATATAAAACATGTTAGGATCAATTAGAAATCTCTTTCTTATAAAATTCCACCAAGCTATTAGGAGTTGTACTAGTGGAATTTTCCAAACATGGATAACAAAACTTTGGAGTTCATTTTTAGTGCGTGAAATAATTTTCTTCACTTATATTTATTATAGTTTTTAATTTTTTTTGCATACATGAACTCTCAAATTTTCATTTTGTTGTGATCATTTTGTTTACGAGAAAAGTGGGACAAGTTTGGATTTGAAAAAAAATCGAACATCCAAACTGGAAATGCACGAATGCAATGGGAGATAATACAAAAACGAATCTGTGATTTTGAAGGATAGGCAAAAAGTGGGTTGTTTGGCTCTGGTAAATATCGAGCAACACGTTAACTTGAGAATTTAATTTTTTTCTACTCCTTGAAATTTTTGGAGGATTAGGTCATTTGCATCTTCAACAAATTTTTGGCTTGCATATCCCCCACATTTAAAACATGTTATGATCAATTAGAAATCTCTTTCCTATAAAATTCCACCAAGCTATTTGAGGTTGTACTAGTGGAATTTCCCAAACATGGATACCAAAACTTTGGAGTTCATTTTTAGTGCGTGAAATAATCTTCTTCACTTACATTTATTGTAGTTATCAAATTTTTTTGCATTCATGAACTCTAAAATTTTCATTTTCTTGTGAATGTTTTGTTTATGAGAAAAGTGGGACTAGTTTTGATTTTTAAATAACAATCAAACATCCAAAATGGAAATGCACAAATGCTGAGAAAGATAATTCCAAAAAGTATCTTTGATTTTGAACGTTAGGATAAAAGTGGGTTGTTTGGCTCTTGTAAATATCCAACCACACATTAACTTGAGAATTTAATTTTTTTCTACTCTTCGAAATTTTTGGATCATTAGGTTTTTTGCATCATCAACATGTTTATGGCATGCATATTAACTACATTTATGACATGTTAGGATCAATTAGAAATCTTTTTCTGATAAAATTCCACCGAGCTATTAGGGGTTGTACTAGTGGAATTTCCCAAACATGGATAACAAAACTTTGGAGTTCATTTTTAGTGCATGAAATAATTTTCTTCACTTACATTTATTATATTTTTCAATTTTTTTTGCATACATGAACTCTAAAATTCTCCTTTTGTTGTGATCATTTTGTTTACGAGAAATGAGGCACAAGTTTGGATTTGAATAAAAATCGAACATCCAAAATGAAAATGCACAAATGCTTAGAGAGATAATTCCAAAAAGTATTTGTGATTTTGAAGGATAGCCAAAATGTGGGTTGTTTGGCCCTGGTAAATATCCAACCATGCGTTAACTTGAGAATTTAACTTTTTTCTACACCTTGAAATTTTTGGATCATTAGGACATTTGCATCTTCAACATGTTTCTAGCATGCATATCAACCACATTTAAAACAAGTTAGGATGAATTAGAAATCTCTTTCTTATAAAATTCCACCAAGCTATTAGGGGTTGTACTAGTGGAAATTCCCAAACATGGATAACAAAACTTTGGAGTTCATTTTTAGTGCGGGAAATAATTTTCTTCACCTATATTTATTATAGTTTTCAAAAAAAATTTCATACATAAATTCTAAAATTTTCATTTTGTTGTGATCGTTTTGTTTACGAGAAAAATGGAACAAGTTTGGATTTGAAAGAAAATCGAACATCCAAAATGGAAATGCATAAATGCTGAGAGAAATAATTCCAAGAAGTATCTGTGATTCTGAAGGAAAGGAAAACAGTGGGTTGTTTAGCTCTGGTAAATATCCAACCGCACCTTAGCTTGGTAATTTAATTTTTCACTACTCGTAATTTTTTATCATTAGGTCATTTGCATCTTCATCATGTTTCTAGCAAGCATATCCACCACATTTAAAACATGCTAGGATCAATTAGAAATCTCTTTCTTATAAAATTCCACCAAGCTATTAGGGGTTGTACTAGTGGAATTTCTCAAACATGGATAACAAAGCTTTGGAGCTCATTTTTAGTGCGTGAAATAATTTTCATCACTTACATTTATTATGGTTTTCAATTTTTTTTGCAAACATGAACTCTAAAATTTTGTTTGTGTTGTGGTCTTTTTGTTTCTGAGAAAAGTGGGACAAGTTTGGATTTAAAAAAAAATCGAACATAAAAAATGGAAATGCACAAATGCTGAGAGAGATAATTCCAAAAAAGTATTTGTGATTTTGAAGGAAAGGCAATAAGTCGGTTGTTTGACTTTGGTAAATATCCAACCAAGTGTTAACTTGAAATTTTCATTTTTTCTACTCCTTGAAATTTTTGTATCGTTAAGTCATTTGCATCTTCAACATGTTTCTGGCACGCATATTCACCATATTTAAAACATGTTAGGATCAATTAGAAATCTCTTTCTTACAAAATTCCACCAAGCTATTAGGGGTTGTACTAGTAGAATTTCCTAAACATGGATAACAAAACTTTGGAGTTCATTTTTAGTGCGTTAAATAATTTTCTTCTCTTACATTTATTATCGTTTTCAAATTTTTTTGCATACATGAACTCAAAAATTTTCATTTTGTTGTGATCATTTTGTTTACGGGAAAAATGGGACAAGTTAGGATTTGAAAAAAAATGGAACATCCAAAACGGAAATGCACAAATGCTGAGAGAGATAATTCCAAAAAGTATCAGTGATGTTGAAGGAAAGGCAATAAGTTGGTTGTTTGGCTGAGGTAAATATCCAACCAAGCGTTAACTTGAAAATTTAATTTTTTTCTACTCCTTGAAATTTTTGGATCATTAGGTCATTTGCATCTTCAACATGTTTCTGGCATGCATATCCACAGCATTTAAAACATGTTAGGATCAATTAGAAATCTCCTTCTTATAAAATTCCACCAAGCTATTAGGGGTTGTACCAATGGAATTTCCCAAACATGGATAACAAAACTTTGGAGTTCATTTTGAGTGAATGAAATAATTTTCTTCACTTACATTTATTATTGTTTTCAAGTTTTTTTGCATACATGAACTCTAAAATTTTCATTTGTTTTGATCGTTTTGTTTACGAGAAAAGTGGGACAAGTTTGGATTTGAAAAAAATTGAACATCCAAAATAGTAATGTACAAATTCTTAGAGAGATAATTCAAAAAAGTATTTGTGATTTTGAAGGATAGGGAAAAACTGGGTTGTTTGGCTCCGGTAAATATCCAACCACGCATTAACTTGAGAGTTCAATTTTTTTCTACGCCTTAAAAATTTTGGATCATTAGGTCATCACAACTTCAACATGTTTCTGCCATGCATATCCGCCACATTTAAAACATGTTAGGATCTATTAGAAATCTCTTTCTTATACAATTCCACCAACCTATTAGGGGTTGTACTAGTGGAATTTCCCAAACATGGATAGCAAAACTTTGGTGTTCATTTTTAGTGTTTTCAAATTTATTATGGTTTTCAAATTTTTTTCCATACATGAACTCTAAAATTTTAATTTTGGTTTGATCCTTTTGTTAACGAGAAAAGTGGGACAAGTTTGGATTAGAAAAAAATTGAACATCCAAAATGGAAAAGCAAAAATGCTGAGAGATAATTCCAAAAAGTATCAATGATTTTGAAGGATAGGCAAAAAGTGGGTTGTTAGGCTTTTGTAAATATCCAACAACTCGTTAACTTGAGAATTTAATTTTTTTTTACTCCTTGAAATTTTTGGATCACTAGGTCATTTGCATCTACATCATGTTTCTGGCATGCATATCCCCCACATTTAAAACATGTTAGGATCAATTGGAAATCTCTTTCATATAAAATTCCACCAAGTTATTAGGGGTTGTACTCATGAAATTTCCCAAACATGGATAACAAAACATTAGAGTTTATTTTTAGTGAATGAAATAATTTTCTTCACTTATATTTATTATTGTTTTTAATTTTTTTTGCATACATGAACTCTAAAATTTTCATTTGTTGTGATCGTTTTGTTTACGAGAAAAGTGGGACAAGTTTTGATTTGAAAAAAAATCGAACATCCAAAATGGAAATGTGCAAATACTGAGAGAGATAATTCCAAAAGGTATCTGTGATTTCGAAGGATAGGCGAAAAGTGGGTTGTTTTTCTCTGGTAAATATCCAACCACGCGTTAACTAGAAAATTTAATTTTTTTCTACTCCCTAAAATTTTTGGATGATTAGGTCTTTTGCATCTTCAACATGTTTCTGACATGCATATACTTAACATTTAAAACCTGTTAGGATGAATAAGAAATCTCTTTCTTATTAAATTCCACCAAGCTATTTGGGGTTGTACTAGTGCAATTTCCCAAACATGCATAACAAAACTTTGGTCTTCATTTTTTGTGCGTGAAATAATTTTCTTCCCTTACATTTACTATAGTTTTCAATTTTGTTGTGATCGTTTTGTTTACGAGAAAATTGGGAAAAGTTTGGATTTAAAAAAAAATCGAACATCCAAAATGGGAATGCACAAATGCTGAGAGAGATAATTTCTAAAAGTATCTGTGATTTTGAAGGGGAGTCAAGATGTGGATTGTTTGGCTCTGGTAAATATCCCACCACGCATTAACTTGAGAATTTAATTTTTTTCTACTCCTTGAAATTTTTGGAGCATTACGTCATTTGCATCTTCAACATGTTTCTGACATTCATATCCCCTCTTTTAAAACATGTTAGGATCAATTAGAAATCTCTTTCTTATAAAATTCCACCAAGCTATTAGGGGTTGTACTAGTGGAATTTCCCAAACATGGATAACAAAACTTTGGAGTTCATTTTTAGGGCGTGAAATAATTTTCTTCACTCACATTTATTATAGTTTTCAAATTTTTTTTCGTACTTCACCTCCAAAATTTTCATTTTGTTGTGATTGTTTTGTATACGAGAAAAGTGGGACAAGTTTGGTTTTGGAAAAAAATCGAACATCCAAAATGGAAAAGCACAAATACAAAGAGAGATAATTCCAAAAAGTATCTGTAATTTTGAAGGATAGGCAAAAAGTGGGTTGTTTGGCTCTAGAAAATATCCAACCACGCGTTTAACTTGAGAATTTAATTTTTTTCTACTCCTTGAAATTTTTGGATCATTAGGTCATTTGCATCTTCAACATGGATCTGACATGCATATCCACCACATTTAAAACATGTTAGGATCAATTCGAAATCTCTTTCTTATAAAATTCCACCAAGCTATTTAGGGTTGTACTAGTGGAATTTCCCAAACTTGGATAACAAAAATTTGGAGTTCATTTTTGGTGCGTGAAATAATTTTTTTCAGTTACATTTATTATAGTTTTCAAAATTTTTTGCATACATGAAGTTTAAAATTTTCATTTTGTTGTGGTCGTTTTGTTTTCAAGAAAAGTGGGACAAGTTTGAATTTGAAAATAAATCGAACAACCAAAATGAAAATGCACAATTTCTGAGAGAGATAATTCAAAAAAGTATCTGTGATTTTGAAGGGTAGGCAAAAAGTGGGTTGTTTGGCTCTAGTAAATTTCCAACCACACGTTAACTTGAGAATTTAATTTTTTTCTACTCCTTAAAATTTTGGGATCATTAGGTCGTTTCCATCATCAACATGTTTCTAGCATGCATATCCACTACATTTAAAACATGTTAGGGTCAATTAGAAATCTTTCTTATAAAATTCCACCAAGCTATTAGGGGTTGTACTAGTGGAATTTCCCATACATGGATAGTAAAACTTTGCAGTTCATTTTTAGTACATGAAATAATTTTCTTCACTTACATTTATTATAGTTTTCAAATTTTTTTGCATACTTGAACTCTAAAATTTTAATTTTGTTGTAATCGTTTTGTTAACTAGAAAAGTGGGAAAAGTTTGAATTTGAAAAAAAATCAAACATCCAAAATGAAAATGAAAAAATGCTGAGAGAAATAATTCCAAAAAGTATCTGTGATTTTGAAGGATAGGCAAAAAGTGGGTTGTTTGGCTTTGGTTAATATCTAGCCACACGTTAACTTGAGAATTTAATTATTTTCTACTCCTTGAAATTTTTGGATGATTAGGTCATTTGCATCTTCATTATGTTTCTGGCAAACATATCCACCACTTTTATAACATGTTTGGATCAATTAGAAATCTTTTTCAGATAAAATTCCCCCTAGCTATAAGGGTTTGTACTAGTGGAATTTCCCAAACATGGATAACAAAACTTTGGAGTTCATTTTTAGTGCGTGAAATAATTTTCTTCAACTACAATTATTATTGTTTTAAAATTTTTTTGCATACATGAACTCTAAAATTTTCATTTTGTTGTGATCGTTTTGTTTACGAGAAAAGTGTTTCAAATTTGGAATTGAAAAAAAATCGAACATCCAAAATGAAAATGCACAAATGCTGAGAGAGATAATTCCAAAACGTATTTGTGATTTTGGTGGATAGGCAAAAAGTGGGTTGTTTGGCTCTGGTAAATATCTAACTAAGTGTTAACTTGAGAATTTAATTTTTTTCTACTCCTTGAAATTTTAGGATCATTAGCTGATTTGCATCTTCAACATGTTTCTGGCAGGAATATCCACCACATTTAAAATATGTTAGGAGCAATTAGAGATCTCTTTCTGAAAAAATTCCACCAATCTATTTGGGGTTGTACTATTGGAATTTCCCAAACATGGACAAAAAAACTTTGGAGTTCATTTTTAGTTCGTGAAATAATCTTCTTCACTTACATTTATTATAGTTTTCTAATCTTTTTGCGTTCGTGCACTCTAAAATTTTCATTTTGTTGTGATCGTTTTTTTTTACGAGAAAAGAGGGACAAGTTTGGATTTGAAAAAATCGAACATCCAAAAAGGAAATGGACAAATGCTGAGAGTAATAATTCCAAAAAGTATCTGTGATTTTGAAGGAAAGGCAATAAGTGCATTTTTTGGCTCTCGTAAATATACCACCAAACGTTAACTTGAGAATTTAATTATTTTCTACTCCTTGAAATTTTTGGATCGTTAGGTCATTTACGTCTTCAACATGTTTCTGGCATGCATATCCACCACATTTAAAACTTGTTAGGATCAATTAGAAATCTCATTCTTATAAAATTCCACCAAGCTATTAGGGGTTGTATTAGTAGAATTTCCCAAACATGGATAACAAAACTTTGGAGTTCATTTTTAGTGCGTGAAATAATTTTCTTCTCTTACATTTATTATAGTTTTCAAATTTTTTATCATACATGAACTCTAAAATTTTCATTGTGTTGTGATCATTTTGTTTACGGGAAAAGTGGAACAAGTTAGGATTTGAAAAAAAAATGGAACATCCAAAACGGAAATGCACAAATTCTGAGAGAGATAATTCGAAAAAGTATCTATGATTTTGAAAGATAGGCAAAAAGTGGGTTGTTTGGCTCTGGTAAATATCCAACCACGCGTTAACTTGAGAATTTAATTTTTTGTGCTCCTTGAAAATTTTCTATCCTTAGGTCATTTGCATCTTCAACATGTTTCTGGCATGCATTTCCACTACATTTAAAACTTGTTAGGATCACAATTAGAAATCTCTTTCTTATAAAATTCCACCAAGCTATTAGGGGTTGTACTAGTGGAATTTCCCAAACATGGATAACAAAACATTGGAGTTCATTTTTGGGGCATGAAATAATTTTCTTCTCTTACTTTTATTATAGTTTTTAAATTTTTTTGCATACATGAACTCCAAAATTTTCATTTTGTTATGATCGTTTTGTTTACAAGAAAACTGGGAGAAGTATGGATTTGAAAAAAAATTGAACATCCAAAATGAAAATGCACAAATGTTGAGAAAGATAATTCCAAAAAGTATCTGTGATTTTGAAAGATAGGCAAAAAATGGGTTGTTTGTCTCTGGTAAATATCCAACCATGCGTTAACTTGAGAATGTAATTTTTTGTGCTCCTTGAAAATTTTGGATCATTAGGTCATTTGCATCGTCAACATGTTTCTGGCATGCATTTTCGCCACATTTAAAACATGTTAGGATCAATTAGAAATATCTTTCTTATAAAATTCCTCAGAGCTATAAGGGGTTGTACTAGTGGAATTTCGCAAACTTGGATAACAAAAGTTTGGAGTTCATTTTTAGTGCGTGTAATAATTCTCTTTACTTACATTTTTCAAATTTTTTTGCACACATGAACTCTAAAATTTCCATTTTTTTGTGATCGTTTTGTATACGAGAAAAGTGGGACAAGTTTGGATTTGTTAAAAAATTAAACTTCCAAAATGGAAATGCACAATTGTTGAGAGAAATAATTCCAAAAAGTCTCTGTGATTTTGATGGATAGGCAAAAAGTGGCTTGTTTTCCTTTGGTAAATATCCGACCACACGTTAACTTGAGAATTTAATTTTTTTCTACTCCTTGAAATTTTTGATCATTAGGTCATTTGCAACTTCAACATGTTTCTGCCATGCATATCCGCCACAATTAAAACATATTAGGCTGAATTAGAATTCTCTTTCTTATCAAATTCCACCAAGCTATTAGGGGTTGTATTAGTAGAATTTCCCAAACATTGATAACAAAACTTTGGAGTTAATTTTCAGTGCAAGATATAATTTTCTTCACTTACATTTATTATAGTTTTGAAATTTTTTTGCATACGTGAACTCCAAAATTTTAATTTTGTTGTGATCGTTTTGTTTACGAGAAAAGTAGGACAAGTTTGGATTTGAAAAAAAATCGAACATCCAAAATGGAAATGCACAAATGCTGAGAGAGATAATTCCAAAAAGTATCTGTGATTTTGAAGGATAGGCAAAAAGTGGATTGTTTGGTGTTGGTAAATATCCAACCACGTGTTAACTTGAGAATTTAATTTTTTTCTACTTCTTGAAATTTTTGGATCATTAGGTCATTTGCATCTTCAACATGTTTCTGGCATGCATATCCACGACATTTATAACATGTTAGGATCAATTAAAAAATTTTTTCTTATAAAATTCCACCAAGCTATTAGGGTTGTACTAGTGGAATTTACATAACATGGATAATACATCTTTGGAGTTCATTTTTAGTGAATGAAATAATTTGCTTCACTTACATTTATTATAATTTTCAAATTTTTTTGCATACATGAACTCTAAAAGTTTCATTTTTTGTGATCGTTATGTTTACTAGAAAAGTGGGACAAGTTTGGATTTGAAAAAAAATTGAACATCCAAAATGGTAATGTACAAATGCTTAGAGAGATAATTCCAAAAAGTATCTGTGATTTTGAAGGATAGGCAAAAAGTGGGTTGTTTGGATCTGGTAAATATCCAACCACGCGTTAACTTGGGAATTTAATTTTTTTCTACTCCTTAAAAATTTTCTATCTTTAGGTCATTTGCAACTTCAACATGTTTCTGCCATGCATGTCCGCCTGATTTAAAATTTGTTAGGATCAATTAAAAGTATCTTTCTTATGAAATTCCACCAAGCTATTAGGGGTTGTACTAGTGGAATTTTCCAAACTTGGATTGCAAGACTTTGGAGTTCATTTTTAGTGAATGAAATAATTTTCTTCACATATATTTATTATTGTTTTCAATTTTTTTTGCATACATGAACTCTAAAATTTTCATTTGTTGTGATCGTTTTGTTTAAAAGAAAAGTGGGACAAGTTTTGATTTGAAAAAAATTCGAACATCCAAAAAAAATGTACAAATACTGAGAGATATAATTCCAAAAAGTATCTGTGATTTCGAAGGATAGGCAAAAAATGGGTTGTTTTTCTATGGTAAATATCCAACCACGCGTTAACTAGAAATTTTTTTTTTCTACTCCCTAAAATTTTTGGATGATTAGGTCATTTGCATCTTCAACATGTTTCTGACCTGCATATCCTCCACATTTAAAACATGTTAGGATGAATAAGAAATCTCTTTCTTAAAAAATTCCACCAAGCTATTAGGGGTTGTACTAGTGGAATTTGCAAAACATGCATAACAAAACTTCGGTGTTCATTTTTTGTGATTGAAATAATTTTCTTCACATACATTTATTATAGTTTTCTCATTTTTTTGCATACAGGAACTCTAAAATTTTCATTTTGTTGTGATCGTTTTGTTGCCGAGAAAATTGGGACAAGTTTGGATTTGAATAAAAATCGAACATCCAAAATGGGAATGCAAAAATTCTGAGAGAGATAATTTCAAAAAGTATCTGTGATTTTGAAGGACATGCAAGATGTGGATTGTTTGGCTATGGTAAATATCCCACCACGCGTTAATTTGAGAATTTAATTTTTTTCTACTCCTTGAAATTTTTGGATCATTAGGACATTTACATCTTCAACATGTTTCTGGCATTCATATCCCCCACATTTAAAACATGTTAGGATTAATTAGAAATCTTCTTTTTATATAATTCCACCAAGCTATTAGGGGTTGTACTAGTGGAATTTCCCAAACATGGATAACAAAACTTTGGAGTTCATTTTTAGGGCGTGAAATAATTTTCTCACTCACATTTATTATAGTTTTCAAATTTTTTTTGGTACATCACCTCCAAAATTTTCTTTTTGTTGTTATCGTTTTGTATACGAGAAAAGTGGGACAAGTTTGGTTTTGAAAAAAAATCGAACATCCAAAATGGAAAAGCACAAATGCTGGGAGAGATAATTCCAAAAAGTATCTGTGATTTTGAAGGATAGGCAAAAAGTGGGTTGTTTGGCTCTGGAAAATATCCAACCACGCGTTAACTTGAGAATTTAATTTTTTCTACTTCTTGAAATTTTTGGATCATTAGGTCATTTGCATCTTCAAGATGGATCTGGCATGCATATCCACCACATTTAAAACATGTTAGGATCAATTAGAAATCTCTTTCTTATAAAATTCCACCAAGCTATTAGGGGTTGTACTAGTGGAATTTCCCAAACATGGTTCACAAAACTTTGGAGTTCATTTTAAGTGCGTGAAATAATTTTCTCCACTTACATTTATTATAGTTTTCAATTTTTTTTGCATACATGAACTCTGAAATTTTCATTTTGTTGTGATCGTTTTGTTAACGAGAAAAGTGGGAAAAGTTTGGATTTGAAAAAAATCGAACATCCAAAATGGAAATGAGAAAATGCTGAGAGAGATAATTCCAAAAATTATGTGTGATTTTGAAGGATAGGCAAAAAGTGGGTTGTTTGGCTCTGGTAAAAATCCAACCACGCATTAACTTGAGAATTTAATTTTTTTTTACTTTGTGAAATTTTTGGATTATTAGGCCGTTTCCATCTTCAACATGTTTCTAGCATGCATATCCACCACATTTAAAACATGCTAGGATAAATTAGAAATCTCTTTCTTATAAACTTCCACCAAGCTATTAGGGGTTGTACTAGTGGAATTTCCTAAACATGGATAACAAAACTTTGGAGTTCATTTTTAGTGCGTGAAATAATTTTCTTCACTTACATTTATTATAGTTTTCAAATTTTTTTGCATAGATGAATTCTAAAGTTTTCTTTCTTTTGTGATCGTCTTGTTTACAAGAAAAGTGGGACAAGTTTGGATTTGAAAAAAAATTGAACATAAAAAATGGAAATGCACAAATGTTGAGAGAGATAATTCCAAAAAGTATGTGTGATTTTGAAGGATAGGCAAAAAGTGGGTTGCTGGGCTCTAGTAAATATCCAACCACAAGTTAATTTGTGAATTTTTATTTTTTTTTACTCCTTGAAATTTTTGGATCATTAGGTCATTTGCCTCTTCAACATGTTTCTGGCATGCATATCCACTACAATTAAAACATGTTAGGGTCAATTAGAAATCTCTTTCTTATAAAATTGCACCATGCTATTAGGGTTGTACTAGTCGAATTTCCCAAACATGGATAACAAAACTTTGGAGTTCATTTTTAGTGCGTGAAATAATTTTCTTCACTTACATATAGTGTAGGTTTAAAATTTTTATGCATACATGAACTCTAAAATTTTCATTTTGTTGAGATCATTTTGTTTACGAAAAAAGTTGGACAAGTTTGGATTTCAAAAAAATTGAACATCCGAAATGGAAATGCACAAATGCTGAGAGAGATACTTCCAAAAAGTATCTGTCATTTTGAAGGATAGGCAATAAGTGGGTGGTTTGGCTTTGATAATTATCCAACCTCACGTTAACTTGAGATTTTAATTTTTTTCTACTCTTTGAAATTTTTGGATCATTAGGTCATTTGCATCTTCAACATGTTTCTGGCATGCATATCCACCACATTTAAAACATTTTTGGATCAATTTGAAGTCTCTTTCTTATAAAATTCCACCAAGTTATTAGGGGTTGTACTAGTGGAATTTCCTAAACATGTATACCAAAACTTTGGAGTTCATTTTTAGTGCATGAAATAATTTTATTCACTTACATTTATTATAGTTATCAAATTTTTTTACATTCATGAACTCTAAAATTTTCATTTTCTTGTGATTGTTTTGTTTACGAGAAAAGTGGGACTAGTTTGGATTTTAAAAAAAAAAAACATCCAAAATGGAAATGCACAAATGCTGAGAGATATAACTCCAAAAAGTATCTTTGACTTTGAAGGATAGGCAAAAAGTGGGTTGTTTGGCCCTGTTAAATATCCAAGCACGCGTTAACTTGCGAATATAATTTTTTTCTACTCCTTGATATTTTTTGAGTATTACGTCATTTGCATCTTCAACATGTATGTGGCAAGCATATCCACCACATTTATAACATGTTAGGATCAATTAGAAATCTTTTTCTTATAAAATTCCACCGAGCTATTAGGGGTTCTACAAGTGGAATTTCCCAAACATGAATAACAAAACTTTGGAGTTCATTTTTAGTGAATGAAATAATTTGCTTGACTTACATTTATTATAGTTTTCAAATTTTTTTACATACATGAACTCTTAAATTTTCATTTTGTTGTGATCGTTCTGTTTACGAGAAATGTGGCACAAGTTTGGATTTGAAAAAAAATTGAAAATCCAAAATGGAAATGTACAAATGCTGAGAGAGATAATTCCAAAAAGTATATGTGATTTTGAAGGATAGGCAAAAAGTGGGTTGTTTGGCTTTGGTAAATATCCAACCACGTGTTAACTTAAGAATTTAATTTTTTTCTACTCCTTAAAAAATTAGGATCACTAGGTCCTTTGCAACTTCAACATGTTTCTGCCATGCATATCCGCCACATTTAAAACATGTTAGGATGAATTAGAAATCTCTTTCTTATAAAATTCCACCAAGCTATTAGGGGTTGTGCTAGTAGAATTTCCCAAACATGGATAACAAAACATTGGAGTTCATTTTTAGTGCATGAAATCATTTTCTTCACTTACATTTATTATAGTTTTCAAATCTTTTTGCATACATGAACTCTAAAATTTCCATTTCGTTGTGATTGTTTTGTTTATGAGAAAAGTGGGACAAGTTTGGATTTGAAAAAAAATCGAACATCCAAACTGGAAATGCACGAATGCTGTGAGAGATAATTCGAAAAAGTATCTATGATTTTGAAGGATAGGCAAAAAGTGAGTTGTTTGGCTTTGGTAAATATCGAGGCACATGTTAACTTGAGAATTTAATTTTTTTTCTACTCCTTGTAATTTTTGGATGATTAGGTCATTTGCATCTTCAACTAGTTTCTGGCTTGCATATTCACCACATTAAAAACAAGTTACGATCAATTAAAAATCTCTTTCTTATAAAATTCCAAAAAGCTATTTTGGATTGTATTGGTGGAATTTCCCAAACATGGATAACAAAACTTGGGAGTTCAGTTTTAGTGCGTGAAATAATTTTCTTCACAAACATTTATTATAGTTTTCAATTTTTGTTGCATACATGAACTCTAAAATTTTCATTTTGTAGTGATCATTTTCTTTACGAGAAAAGTTGGACAAGTTTGGATTTAAAAAAAATTCGAACATCCAAAATGGAAATACAAAAATGCTCAAAGAGATAATTCCAAAAAGTATCTGTGATTATGAAGAATAGGCAAAAAGTGTGTTGTTTGGCTCTGGTAATTATCCAACCATGCGTTAACTTTAGAATTTAATTTTTTTCTACTCCTTGAAATTTTTGGATCATTAGGTCATTTGCATCTTCATCATGTTTCTGGCAAGCATATCCACCATATTTATAACATGTTAGGATCAATTAGAAATCTCTTCCAGATAAAATTTCCCCTAGCTATAAGGGTTGTACTAGTGGAATTTCCCAAACATGGATAACAAAACTTTGGAGTTCATTTTTAGTGCGTGAAATATTTTTCTTCTCCTACAATTATTATTTTTTTCAAATTCTTTTCAAATTATTTTCGTACATGAACTCTAAAAATTTCATTTTGTTGTGATCGTTTTGTTTACGAGAAAAGTGGGAAAAATTTGGATTTGAAAAAAAATCGAACATTCAAAATGAAAATGCACAATTGCTGAGAGAGATAATTCCAAAAAGTATATGAGATTTTGGAGGATAGGCAAAGAGTGGGTTGTTTGGCTTTGGTAAATATCTAACCTAGGGTTAACTTGAGAATTAAATTTTTTTCTACTCCTTCAAATTTTAGGATCATTAGCTGATTTGCATCTTCAACATGTTTCTCACATGTATATCCACCACATTTAAAACATTTTAGGATCAATTAGAGATCTCTTTCTGAAAAAATTCCACCAATCTATTAGGGGTTGTACTAGTGGAATTTCCCAAACATGGATAACAAAACTTTGGAGTTCATTTTTAGTGCGTGAAATAATTTTCTTCACTTACATTTATTATAGTTTTCAAATTTTTTTCCAGTCAGGCACTCTAAAATTTTCATTTTGTTGTGATCGTTTTGTTTACGAGAAAAGAGTGACAAGTTTGGATTTGAAAAAAATCGAACATCCAAAAAGGAAATGCACAAATGCAGAGAGAGATAATTCCAAAAATTATCTGTGATTTTGAAAGATAGGCAAAAAGTGGGTTGTTTGGCTCTAGTAAATATCCAACCACGCGTTAACTTGAGAATTTAATTTTTCTACTCGAAATTTTTGGATCATTAGGACATTTGCATCTTCAACATGTTTCTGGCGCGCATATCCACCACATTTAAAACATGTTAGGGATCAATTAGAAATCTCTTTCTTATATAATTCCACCAAGCTATTTGGGGTTGTACTAATGGAATTTCTCAAACAAGGATAACAAAACTTTGGAGTTCCTTTTTAGTGCGTGAAATAATTTTCTTCACTTACATTTATTATAGTTTTCAAATTTTTTTGCATACTTGAACTCTAAAATTTTCATTTCGTTGTGATCGTTTTGTTTACGAGAAAAGTGGGCCAAGTTTGGATTTGAAAAAAAATCAAACATCCAAACTGGAAATGCACGAAAGTTGTGAGAGATAATTCGAGCCACACGTTAACTTGAGAATTTAATTTTTTTCTACTCCTTGAAATTTTCTTATGATTAGGTTATTTGCATCTTCAACAAGTTTCTGGCTTGCATATCCACCACATTTAAAACATGTTACGATGAATTATAAATCTCTTTCTTATCAAATTCCACCAAGCTATTTGGGGTTGTACTAGTGGAATTTCCCAAACATGGATAACAAAACATTGGAGTTCATTTTTAGTGAGTTAAATAATTTTCATCACTAACGTTTATTATAGTTTTCAATTTTTTTTGCATACATGAACTCTAAAATTTTCATTTTGTAGTGATCATTTTGTTTACGAGAAAAGTGGGACAAGTTTGGATTTGAAAAAAATCGAACATCCAAAATGGAAATGCAAAAATGCTGAGAGAGATAATTCCAAAAAGTATCTGTGATTATGAAGGATAGGCAAAAAGTGGGTTGTTTGGCTCTGGTAAATATCCAACCACGCGTTAACTTGAGAATTTAATTTTTTTCTACTCCTTCAAAATTGTTGATCATTAGGTCATTTGCATCTTCATCATGTTTTTGGCAAGCATATCCACCACAGTTATAACTTGTTAGGATCAATTAGAAATCTCTTTCAGATAAAATTCCCCCTAGCTATAAGGGGTTGTACTAGTGGAATTTCCCAAACATGGATAACAAAACTTTGAAGTTCATTTTTAGTGCATGAAATATTTTTCTTCACCTACAATTATTATTGTTTTCAATTTTTTTTGCATACATGAACTCTAAAATTTTCATTTTGTTGTGATCGTTTTGTTTACGAGAAAAGTGTTTCAAATTTGGAGTTGAAAAAAAATCAAACATCCAAAATGAAAATGCACAAATGCTGAGAGAGATAATTCCAAAATGTATATGTGATTTTGGATGATAGGCAAAGAGTGGGTTCTTTGGCTCTAGTAAATATCTAACCAAGAGTTAACTTGAGATTTTAATTTTTTCCTACTCCTTGAAATTTTAGGATCAATAGCTGATTTGCATCTTCAATATGTTTCTGGCATGAGTATCCACCACATTTAAAACATGTAAGGATCAATTAGAGATCTCTTTCTGAAAAAATTCCACCAATCTCTTTAGGGTTGTACTAGTGGAATTTCCGAAACATGGATAAAAAAACTTTGGAGTTCATTTTTAGTGCATGAAATAATTTTCTTCACTTACTTTTATTATAGTTTTCAATTTTTTTTGCATTCGTGCACTTTAAAATTTTCATTTTGTTGTGATCGTTTTGTTTACGAGAAAAGAGGGACATGTTTGAATTTGAAAAAAAATCGAACATCCGAAAAGGAAATGCACAAATGCTGAGAGAGATAATTCCAAAAAGTATCTTTGATTTTGAAAGATAGGCAAAAAGTGGGTTGTTTGGCTATGGTAAATATCCAATCACGCGTTCACTTGAGAATTTTTTTTTTTTCTAATCCTTGAAATTCTTGGATCATTAGGTCATTTGCATCTTCTACATGTTTCTGGGATGTATATCCACCATATTTAAAACATGTTAGGATCAATTAGAAATCTCTTTCTGATAAAATTTGACCAAGCTATTAGGGGTTGTACTAGTGGAATTTCCCAATCATGGATAACAAAACTTTGGAGCTCATTTTTAGTGTGTGAAATAATTTTCATCACTTACATTTATAATAGTTTTCAAATTTTTTTGCATACATGACCTTTAAAATTTTAATTTTGTACTGATCATTTTGTTTACAAGAAAAGTGGGACAAGTTTGGATTTGAAAAGAAATCGAACATCCAAAATGAAAATGCATAAATGCTGAGAGAAATAATTCCAAAAAGTATCTGTGATTTTGAAGGATAGGCAAAAAGTGGGTTGTTTGGCTCTGGTAAATATCAACCCTTGCGTTAACTTGAAAATTCAATTTTTTTCTACTCCATGAAATTTTTGGATCATTAGGTCATTTGCATCTTCTACATGTTTCTGGCATGCATATCCACCACATTTAAAACATGTTAGGATCAATTACAAATCTCTTTCTTATAAAATTCCACCAAGCTATTAAGGGTTGTACTAGTGGAATTTTACGAACATTGATAACAAAACATTGGAGCTCATTTTTAGTGCGTGAAATAATTTTCATCACTTATATTTATTATAGTTTTCAAATTTTTTTGCTTACTTGAACACTAAAATTGTCTTTTTATTGTGATCATTTTGTTTTTGAGAAAAGTGGGACAAGTTTGGATTTGAAAAAAAATTGAACATCCAAAACGGAAATGCACAAATGCTGAGAAACATAATTCCAAAAAGTATCTGTGATTTTGGAAGATAGGCAAAAAGTGGGTTGTTTGGCACTGGTAAATATCCAACCACGCGTCAACTTGAGAATTTAATTTTTTCTGCTCCTTGAAATTTTTGGATCATTAGGTCAATTGCATCTTCAACATATTTCTGCCATGCATTTCTAGCACATTTAAAACATGTTAGGATCAATTAGAAATCTCTTTCTTATAAAATTCCTCCAAGCTATAAGGGTTTGAACTAGTGGAATTTTGCAAACTTGGATAACAAAACTTTGGAGTTCATTTTTAGTGCGTGAAAAAATTCTATTTTCTTACATTTATTATAGTTTCAAATTTTTTTGCATACAAGAACTCTAAAATTTTCATTTTGTTGTGATCGTTTTGTTCATTAGAAAAGTGGGACAATTTTGGATTTGAAAAAAAAACGAACATCCAAATTGGAAATGCACAAATGCTGAGAGAGATAAGTCCAAAAAGTATCTGTGATTTCGAAGGATAGGCAAAGAGTGGGTTGTTTGGCTCTGGTAAATATCAAACCACACGTTAACTTTAGAATTTAATTTTTTTCTGCTCCTTGAAATTTTATGATCATTAGGTCATCTGCATCTTCTACATGTTTCTACAATGCATATCCTCCACATTTAAAACATGTTAGATCAATTAGAAATCTCTTTCTTATAAAATTCCAACAAGCTAATAGGGGTTGTACTAGTGGAATTTCAAAAAATGCATAACAAAACGTTGGAGCTCAATTTTAGTACGTGAAATAATTTTCTTCACTTACATTTGTTATAGTTTTCATATTTTTTAGCATACATGAACTCTAAAATTTTCTTTCCGATGTGATCGTTTTGCTTCCGATAAAAGTGGGACAAGTTTGGTTTTGAAAAAAAATCAAACATCCAAAATGGAAATGCAAAAATGCTGAGAGAGATAATTTCAAAATGTATTTGTGATTTTGAAGGATACGCAAAAAGTGAGTGGTTTGGCTCTGGTAAATATCCAACCTCACGTTAACTTGAGAGTTTAATGTTTTTCTACTCCTTGAAATTTTTGGATCATTAGGTCATTTGCATCTTCAACATGATTCTTACATGCATATCCACCACATTTGAAACAAGTTAGGATCACTTAGAAATCTCTTTCTTATAAAATTCCACCAAGCTATTACGGGTTGTACTACTAGAATTTCCCAAAAATGGATAACAAATCTTTGGAATTCATTTTTAGTGCGTGAAATATTTTTCTTTACTAACATTTATTATTTTTTTCAAATTGTTTAGCAAACATGAACTCTAAAATTTTCATTTTTTTGTGATCGTTTTGTTTACGAGGAAAGTGGGACAAGTTTGGATGTGAAAAAAAATCGAACATCCATAACAGAAATGCACAAATGCTGAGAGAGATAATTCCTAAAAGTATCTATGATTTTAAAGGATAGGAAAAAAGTGGGTTGTTTGGCTCTGGTAAATATCTAACCACGCGTTAACTTGAGAATTTAATTTTTTCTAGTCCAAATTTTTGGATCATTAGGTCATTTGCATCTTCAACATGTTTCTGGCAAGCATCTCCACCACATTTAAAACATGTTAGGATCAATTAGAAATCTCTTTCTTATAAAATTCCACCAAGCTATAATGGTTTGTACTAGTGGAATTTCCCAAACATGGTTAACAAAACTTCGGAGTTCATTTTTAGTGCGTGAATAATTTTCTTCACTTACATTCGTTAGTCTTCAAATTTTTTTGCACACATGAACTCTAAAATTTTCATTTTGTTGTGATTGTTTTGTTTATGAGAAAAGTGGGAGAAGTTTTAATTTGAAAAAATTTCGAACACCCAAAACAGAAATGCACAAATGCAGAGAGAGATAATTCCAAAAAGTATCTGTGATTTAGAAAGATCAGCAAAAAGTGGGTTGTTTGGCAGAGGTAAATATCCGACCAAGCGTTAACTTGAGAATTTAATTTTTTTTCTGCTCTATAAAATTTTTGGATCATTAGGCCATTTGCATCTTGAACATGTTTCTGGCATGCGTTTCCACCACATTTAAAACATGTTAGGATCAATTAGAAATCTTTTTCTTATAAAATTCTACCAAGCTATATGGGGTTGTACTAGTGAAATTTCGTAAAGTTGGATACCAAAAGTTTGGAGTTCATTTTTAGTGCGTGAAATAATTTTCTTCACTTACATTTATTATAGTTTACAAATTTTTTTGCATACAAGAACTCTAAAATTTTCGTTTTGTTGTGATCGTTTTGTTGTCAAGAAAAGTGGGACAAGTTTGGATTTGTAAAAATATCGAACATCCAAAATGGAAATGCACAAATACTGAGAGAGATAATTTCAAAAAGTATCTGTGATTTTGAAGGATAGGGAAAAAGTAGGTTGTTTGGCTTTGGTAAATATCCAATCACACTTTAAATTCAGAATTTAATTTTTTTCTACTCCTCGAAATTTTTGGATCATTAGGTCATTTGCATCTTCTACATGTTTCTGGCATGCATATCCACCACATTTAAATGGATAACAAAACATTGGAGCTCATTTTTAGTACGTGAAATAATTTTGTTCACTTATATTTGTTGTAGTTTTCAAAATTTTTAGCATAGATGAACTCTAAAATTTGTATTCCGTTGTGATCATTTTGTTTCCGAGAAAACTGCGGCAAGTTTGGATTTGAAAAAAAATCGAACATCGAAAATGGAAATGCACAAATGCTGAGAGAGATAATTTAAAAAAGTATAAGTGAATTTGAAGGATAGGCAAAAATTGGGTTGTTTGGCTCTGGTAAATATCCAACCACACGTTAACTTGAGAATTTAATTTTTTTTCTACTCGCAATTTTTTTATTATTAGGTTATTTGCATCAATAACATGTTTCTGGCACACATATCCACCACATTTACGTTCAATTAGAAATCTCTTTCTTATAAAATTCCACCAAGCTATTAGGAGTTGTACTAGTGGAATTTCCCAACATTGATAACAAAACTTTGGAGTTCATTTCTAGTGTGTGAAATAATTTTCTTCACAAAATTTATTATACTTTTCAAATTTTTTTGCATACATGAAGTCTAAAATTTTAATTTTGTTGTGATCATTTTGTTTCCGAGAAAAGAGGGACAAGTTTAGATTGGAAAAAAAACCGAACATCCATAACGGAAATGTACAAATGCTGAGAGAGATAATTCAAAAAAGTATCTGTGATTTTGAAGGATAGGGAAAAAGTGGGTTGTTTGGCCATGGTAAATATCCAACCAAGCGGAAACTTGAGAATTTAATTTTTTCTACTCGAAATTTTTGGATCATTAGGTCATTTGCATCTTCAACATGTCTCTGGCAAGCCTATCCACCACATTTAAAACATGTTAGGATCAATTAGAAATCTCTTTCTCATAAAATTCCACCAAGATAGAAGGGGTTCTACTAGTGGAATTTCCCAAACACGGATAACAAAACTTTGGAGTTCATTTTTAGTGTGTGAAATAATTTTCTTCACTTTCATTTGTTATTTTTTTAAAAATTTTTTGCATACTTGAACTCTAAAATTTTCATTTTGTTGTGAACGTTTTGTTTACGAGAAAAGAAGGAGATGTTTGGATTTGAAAAAAAATCAAATATCCAAAATGAAAATGGACAAATGCTGAGAGAGATAATTCTAAAAAGTATATGTGATTTTGAAGGATAGGCAAAAAGTCAGTTGTTTGGTTCTGGTAAATATAAACCCACGCGTTAACTTGAGAATTTAATTGTTTTCTACTCTTTGAAATTTTTGGATCATTAGGTAATTTGCATCTTCAACATATTTCTGGCATGTATATCCACCACATTTAAATCATGTTAGGATCAATTAGAAATCTCTTTCTTATTAAATTCCACCAAGCTATTTGGGGTTGTTCTAGTAGAATTTCCCAAACATGGACAACAAAACTTTGGAGTTCATTTTTAGTGCGTGAAATAATTTTCTTCACATACATTTATTATTGTTTTCAAATTTTTTTGCATACATGAACTCTAAAATTTTCTTTTTGTCGTGATCGTTTTGTTTACGAGAAAAGTGGACAAGTTTGGATTTGAAAAAAAGTCGAACATCCAAAATGGAAATGCACAAATGCTGAGAGATAATTCCAAAAAGTATCTATGATTTTTAAGGATAGGTAAAAAGTCGGTTGTTTGGCTCAGGTAATTATCCAACCACATGTTAACTTGAGAATTAAATTTTTTTCTACTCTTTGAAATTTTTGGATCAATAGGTCATTTACATCTTCAACATGTTTCTAGCATGCATATCCACCACATTTAAAACATGTGAGGATAGATTAGAATTCTCTTTCAGTTGAAATTCCACCATGCTATTCGGGGTTGTACTAGTGGAATTTTCTAAACATGGATAACTAAACTTTGGAGTTCATTTTTAGTGCGTGAAATTATTTTCTTCACTTACTTTTATTATCTTTTTCAAGTTTTTTTGCATACATGAACTTTAAAATTTTCATTTTGTTGTGATCGTTTTGTTTACGAGAGAAGTGGGACAAGTTTGGATTTGAAAAAAAATCGAACATCCAACAGGGAAATGCACATATTCTGAGAGAGATAATTCCAAAAAGTATCTGTCATTTTGAAGGATAGGGAAAAATTGGGTTGTTTGGCTTTGGTAAATATCCAACCACGCATAAACATGAGAATTTAATTTTTTTCTACTTGAAATTTTTGGTTCATTAGGTCATTTGCATCTTCAACATGTTTTTGGCATGCATATCCACCACATTTAAAACATGTTCAAATCAATTAGAAATCTCTTTCTTATAAAATTATGCCAAGCTATAAGGGGATGTACTAGTGGAATTTCGCAAACTAGGATAACAAAACTTCGGAGTTCAATTTTTGTGAGTGAAATAATTTTCTTCACTTAAATTTATTATAGTTTTTAAATTTTTTTGCATACATGAACTCTAAAATTTTCATTTTGTTGTGTTCGTTTTGTTTCCAAGAAAAGTGGGACAAGTTTGGATTTGAAAAAAAATCCAACATCCAAAATGGAAATGCACAAATGCTGAGAGAGATAATTAAAAAAAGTATCTGTGATTTTGAAGGATAGGCAAAAAGTGGGTTGTTTGCCTCTGGTAAATATCCAACCACACATTAACTTGAGAATTTAATTTTTTCCAACTCCTTGAAATTTTTTGATCATTAGGTCATTCGCATCTTCAACATGTTTCTGGCATGCATATTCACCACATTTAAAACATGTTACGATCAATTAGAAATCTCTTTCCTAGAAAATTCCACCTAGCTATTAGGGTTGTACTAGTAGAATTTCCAAAATATGGATAATAAAACTTTGGAGTTCATTTTTAGTTCCTGAAATAATTTTCTTCACTTACATTTATTATTGTTTTTAAATTTTTTTGTATACATGAACTCTAAAATTTTCATTTTGTTGTGATCGTTTTGTTGACGAGAAAAGTGGGACAAGTTTGGATTTGACAAAAAATTGAACATCCAAAACGGAAATGCACAAATGCTGAGAGAGATAATTAATAAAAGTATATGTGATTTTGAAAGATAGGCAAAAAGTGGGTTGTTTGGCTCTGGTAAATATCCAACCACGCGTTAACTTGAGAATTGAATTTTTTTTTGCTCCTTGAAATTTTTGGATCATTAGGTCATTTGCATCTTCAACAAGTTTCTGGCATGCAGTTCGACCACATTTAAAACATGTTAGGATACATTAGAAATCTCTTTCTTATAATATTCCTCCAAGCTATAAGGGGTTGTACTAGTGGAATTTCGCAAACTTGGATAACATAACTTTGGAGTTCATTTTTAGTGCGCGAAATAATTCTCTTCACTTACATTTATTATAGTTTTCAAATTTTTTTGCGTACAAGAACTCTAAAATTTTCATTTTGTTGTTAGCATTTTGTTTACGAGAAAAGTGGGACAATTTGGATTTGAAAAAAAATAGAACATCCAAAATTGAAATGCACAAATGCTGAGAGAGATAATTCCAAAAAGTATTTGTGATTTTGAAGGAATGGCAAAAAGTGTGTTGTTTGGCTCTGGTAAATATCCAACCACGCGTTAACTTCAGAATTTAATTTTTTTCTACTCCTTGAAATTTTTGGATCACTAGGTCATTTGCATCTTCTACATATTTCTGGCATGCATATCCTCCACATTTAAAACATGTTAGGATCAATTAGAAATATTTTCTCATAAAATTTCACCAAGCTATTAGGGGTTGTACTAATGGAATTTCCAAAAAATGGATAACATAACTTTGGAGCTCATTTTTAGTACGTAAAATAATTTTCTTAACTTACATTTATTATAGTTTTCAAATTTTTTAGCAGACATGAACTCTAAAATTTTCAATTTGTTGTGATCGTTTTGTTTACGAGATAAGTGGGACAAGTTTGGATTTGAAAAAAAAACGAACATCCAAATTTGAAATGCACAAATGCTGAGGGAGATAATTCCAAAAGGTATCTGTGATTTTGAAGGGAAGGCAACAAGTGGGCTGTTTGGCTCTGGTATATATCCAACCACACGCTAACTTGAGAATTTAATTCCTTTCTACTCGAAATTTTTGGATCATTAGGTCATTTACATCTTCAACATGTTTCTGGCATGCATATCCACCAAATTAAAAACATATTAGGAGCAATAAGAAATCTCTTTCAGATAAAATTCCACCATGTTATTAGGGGTTGTACTAGTGGAATTTCCCAAAAAAGGGTAACAAAATTTTGGAGTTGATTTCTAGTGCATGAAAAAAATTTCTTCACAAACATTTATTATAGTTTTAAAATTTTTTTCCATACATGAACTCTAAAATTTTCATTTTGTTGTGATCGTTTTGTTTACAAGAAAAGAGGGAGAAGTTAGGATTTCAAAAAAAAATTGAACATAAAAAATGGAAATGCACAAATTCTGAGAGAGATAATTCCAAAAAGTATCTGTGATTTTGAAGGATAGGGAAAAAGTGCGTTATTTGGCTAAGGAAAATATCCAACCACGCGTTAACTTGAGAATTTAATTTTTTTCTACTCGAAATTTTTGGTTCATTAGGTCATTTGCACCTTCAACATGTTTCTGGCATGGATATCCACCACATTTAAAACATGTTAGGATCAATTAGAAATCTCTTTCTTATAAAATTCCACCAAGCTATAAGAGGTTGTACTAGTAGAATTTCCCAAACATAGATAACAAATCTTTGGAGTTATTTTTTGTGTGTGAAATAATTTTCTTCACTAACATTTATTATAGTATTAATTTTTTTTTCATACCTGAACTTTAAAATTTTGATTTTGTTGTGATCATTTCGTTTACGAGAAATGTGGGAAGAGTTTGGATTTGGGAAAAAAATGAAGATCCAAAATGGAAATGCACAAATGCTGAGAGAGGTAATTCCGAAATGTATATGTGATTTTAAAGGATAGGCAAAAAGTGGGTTGTTTGGCTCTGGAAAATATCCAACCACATGTTAACTTGAGATTATAAGTTTTTTCTACTCCTTGAAATTTTTGGATCATTAGGTCATTTGCATCTTCAACATGTTTCTGGCATGCATATCCACCACATTTAAAACATGTTAGGATATATTAGAAATCTCATTCTTATAAAATTCCACCAAGCTATTAGGGGTTGTACGAGTGGAATTTCCCAAACATGGATAACAAAACTTTTAAGTTCATTTTTAGTGCTTGAAATAATTTTCTTCACTTAAATTTATTATAGTTTTCAAAATTTTTTGCTTACAAGTACTCTAAAAATTTATTTTTGTTATAATTTTTTTGTTTACGAGAAAAGTGGGACAAGTTTGGATTTGAAAAAAAAACGAACATCCAAAATGGAAATGCACAAATGCTGAGAGAGATAATTCCAAAAAGTATCTGTGGTTTTGAAGGATAGGCAAAAAGTGGGTTGTTTGGCTCTGGTAAATATCCAACCACGCTTTAACTTGAGAATTTAATTTTTTTTCTACTCGAAATTTTTGGATCATTAGGTTAATTGCATCTTCAACATGTTTCTAGCATGCATATCAACCTCATTTAAAACATGTTGCAATCAATTAGAAATGGCTGTCTTATAAAATTCCACCAAGCTATTAGGGGTTGTACTAGTGGAATTACCCAAACATGGATAACAAACTTTGGAGTTCGTTTTTAGTGCATGAAATAATTTTCTTCATTTCCGTTTGTGATAGTTTTCAATTTTTTTTGCATATATGAACTCCAAAATTTTCAATTTGTTGTGATCGTTTTGTTTACGAGAAAAGTGGGACCGGTTTGGATTTGAAAAAAATTGAACGTCAGAAATTGAAATGGAAAAATGGTGAGGGAGATAATTCCAAAAAGTATATGTGATTTTGAAGGATAGGCAAAAAAGAGGTTGTTTGGCTCAGGTAAATATCGAACCACGTGTTAACTTGAGATTTTTTTCTAGTCCTTCAAATTATTGTATCATTAGGTCATTTGCATCTTATATATGTTTCTGGCATCCATATCCACCACATTTAAAACATGATAGGATCAATTAGAAATCTCTTTCTTTTAAAATTCCTCCAAGCTATTAGGGGATGTACTAGTGGAATTTCCCAAAAAAGGATAACAAAACATTGGAATTCATTTTTAATGCGTGAATTAATTTTATTCACTTAAATTTATTATAGTTTTCAAATTTTTTAGCATACATGAACTCTACAATTTTCATTTTGTTATAATCGTTTTGTTTACGAGAAATGTGGGAAAGTTTGGATTTCAAAAAAAAATCGAACATCCAAAATTTAAATGCACAAATGCTGAGAGAGATAATTCCGAAAAGTATTTGTGATTTTGAAGGATAGGCAAAGAGTGGGTTGTTTGGTTCTCGTAAATATCCAACCACTGGTTAACTTGAGGATTTAATTTTTTTCTACTCCTTGAAATTTTTTTATCATTAGGTCATTTACATCTTCAACATGTTTCTGGCATGCATATCTACCGCATTTAAAAAATGTTAGGATAAATTAGAAATCTCTTTCAGATAAAATTCCACCATGCTATTCGGGGGTTGTACTTGTGGAATTTCCCAAACATGGATAACAAAATTTTGGAGTTCATTTTTAGTGCGTGAAATAATTTTCTTCTCTTACATTTATTATATTTTTCAAATTTTTTTGCATACATGAACTCTAAAATTTTCATTTTTTTGTGATCATTATGTTTACGAGAAAAGTGGGAAAAGTTTGGATTTGAAAAAAAATCGAACATCCAAAATGGAAATGCACAAATTCTGAGAGAGATAATTCCAAAAAGTATCTTTGATTTTGAAGGATAGGGAAAAAGTGAGTTGTTTGGCTCCGGCAAATATCCAACCACGCGTTAACTTGAGAATTTAATTTTTTTCTACTCCTTGAAATTTTTGGTTCATTAGGTTGTTTGCATCTTCAACATGTTTCTGGCATGCATATTCACCACATTTAAAACATGTTAGGATCAATTAGAAATCTCTATCTTATAAAATACCACCAAGCTATAAGGGGTTGTACTAGTGCAATTTTGTAAACTTGGATAACAAAACTTTGGAGTTCATTTTTAGTGCGTGAAATAATTTTCTTCACTTACATTTATTATAGTTTAGAAATTCTTTTGCATTCAAGAACTCTAAAATTTTCATTTTATTGTGATCGTTTTGTTTACAAGAAAAGTTAGACAAGTTTGGATTTGAAAAAAAGTCGAACAACCAAAATGGAAATGCACAAATGCTGATAGAGATAATTCCAGAAAGTATCTACGATTTTGAAGGATAAACAAAAAGTGGGTTATTTGGCTCTTGTATCCAACCACGCGTTAACTTGAGAATTTAATTTTTTTCAACTCCATGAAATTTTTGGATCATTATGTCATTTGCATCTTCAACATGTTTGTGGCATGCGTATCCACCACATTTAAAACTTGTTACGATCAATTAGAAATCTATTTCTTATAAAATTCCATCAAACTATTAGGGGTTGTACTAGTGGAATTTCCCAAACTTGGATAACAAAACTTTGGAGTTCATTTTTAGTGTGTGAAATAATTTTCTTCACTTACATTAATTATAGCTTTCAAATTTTTTTGCATACATGAACTCTAAAATTTTCATTTTGTTGTGATCGTTTTGTTTACGAGAAAAGTGGGAAGTGTTTGGATTTGAAACAAAATCGAACATCCAAAATGGAAATCCACAAATGCTGAGAGAGATAATTCCAGAAAGTATCTGTGATTTTGAAGGATAGGCAAAAAGTGGGTAGTTTGGCTCTTGTATATATCCAACCCCACATTAACTCGAGAATTTAATTTTTTTCTACTCGAAATTTTTGGATCATTAGGTCATTTGCGTCTTCAACATGTTTCTGGCATGCAAATCCACCTCATTTAAAACTTGTTACGATCAATTAGAAATCTATTTCTTATAAAATTCCACCAAGCTATTTGGGTTGTACTAGTGGAACTTCCCAAACAAGGATAACAAACTTTGGAGTTCATTTTTAGTGCGTGAAATAATTTTCTTCATTTACTTTTTTTATAGTTTTAAAAAAAAATTTCATACAAGAACTCTAAAATTTTCATTTTGTAGTGATCGTTTTGTTTACGAGAAAAGTGAGACAAGTTTGGATTTGAAAAAAAATCGAACATTAAAAATGGAAATGCAAAAATGCTGAGACAGATAATTCCATAAAGTATTTGTGATTTTGAAGGATAGGCAAAAAGTGGGTTGTTTGGCTCTGGTATATATCCATCCACGCATTAACTTGAGAATTTATTTTTTTTCTACTCGAAATTTTTGGATCATCAGGTCATTTGCATCTTCAACAAGTTTTTGGCATGCATATCCACCACTTTTAAAACATGTAAGGATCAATTAGAAATCTCTTTCTTATAAAATTCCACAAAACTATTAGGGGTTGTACTAGTGGAATTTCCCAAACAAGGAAACCAAAACTTTGGAGTTCATATTTAGTGCGTGAAATAATTTTCTTCCCTTACATTTAATATAGTTTTCACATTTTTTTGCATACATGAACTCTAAAATTTTAATTTTGCTGTGATCGTTTGGTTTACGAGAAAACTAAAAAATGTTTGGATTTGAAAAAAAATAGAATATCCAAAATGGAAATTAACAAAAGCTGAGAGAAATAATTCAAAAAAATTTCTGTGAATTTAAAGGATAGGCAAAACGTGGTTTGTTTGGCTCTGGAAAATATCCAACCACACGTTAACTTGAGAATTTAATTTTTTTCTACTCATTCAAAATTTTGGATCATTAGGTCATTTTCATCTTCAACATATTTCTGGCATGCAGATCCACCACATTTAAAACATGTTAGGATCAATTTTAAATCTTTTTCTTATAAAATTCCACCTAGTTATTAGGGGTTGTACTACTGGTATTTCCGTAACATGGATAAAAAAACTTTGAGGTCATTTTTAGTGTGCAAAATAATATTATTACCTTCTATTTATTATATTTTTCAATTTTTATTGCATACATTAAGTCTAAAATGTTCATTTTGTTGTGATTGTTTTGTTTACGAGAAAAGTGGGACAAGTTTGGATTTGAAAAAAAATTGAACATCCAAAATATAAAAGCACAAATGCTGAGAGATACTATCCCAAAAATTATCTATGATTTTGAAGGTCAGGCAAAAAGTTGGATGTTTGGCTCTCGAAAATATCCAACCACGCATTAACATGAGAATTTAATTTTTTTCTACACGTTGAAATTTTTGGATCATAAGGTCATTTGCATCTACAACATGTTTCTGGCATGCATATCCACCACATGTAAAACATGTTAGGATCAATTAGAAATCTCTTTCTTATAAAATTCCACCAATTTATTAGGGGTTGTGCTAGTGAATCTCCCAAACAAGGATAAGAAAACTTTGGAGTTTATTTTTAGTGCGTGAAATAATTTTCTTCACTTACATTTATTATAGTTTTCAAAATTTTTTCCATACATGAACTCATAAATTTTAATTTTGTTGTGAACGATTTG
The DNA here is from genome assembly GCF_029961685.1 of Aristolochia californica. Lineage (NCBI taxonomy): Eukaryota > Viridiplantae > Streptophyta > Magnoliopsida > Piperales > Aristolochiaceae > Aristolochia > Aristolochia californica. Next base: position 12,787,820 of record NW_027181771.1, read on the forward strand.
TTTACGAGAAAAGTGGGACAAGTTTGGATTTGAAAAAAAATCGAACATCCAAAATGGAAATGCTGAAATGCTGAGAGAGATAATTCCAAAAAGTATCTGTGATTTTGAAGGATAGGCAAAAAGTGGGTTGTTTGGCTCTGGTAAATATCGAACCACGCGTTAACTTGAGATTTAATATTTTTCTACACGAAATTTTTGGATCATTAGATCATTTGCATCTTCAACATGTTTCTGGCATGCATATCCACCACATTTAAAACATGCGAGGATCAATTAGAAATCTCTTTCTTATAAAATTCCCCAGTGCTATTAGGGGTTGTACAAGTGGAATTTCCCAAACAGGGATAGCTCATTTTTAGTGCTTGAAATAATTTTCTTCACATACATTTATTATAGTTTTCAAATTTTTTTGCATACGTGAACTCTTAAATTTTCATTTTGTTGCGATCGTTTTGTTTACGTGAAAAGTGGGACAAGTTTGGATTCAAAAAAAAAATCGAACAGCAAAAATGGAAATGCACAAATGCTGAGAGAGATAATTCAAAAAAGTATCTGTGATTTTGAAGGATAGGCAAAAAGTGGGTTATTTGGCTCTAGTAAATATCCAACCACGCGTTAACTTGACAATTTAATTTTTTTCTACTCGAAATTTTGGGATCATCAGGTCATTTCCATCTTCAATACGTATATCCACCACATTTAAAACATGTTAGGATCAATTAGAAATCTCCTTCTTATAAAATGCCACATAACTATTAGGGGTTGTACTAGTGGAATTTCCCCATCATGGATAACAAAACTTTTGAGTTCATTTTTAGTGCATGAAATAATTTTCCTCTCTTACATTTATTATAGTTTTCGAATTTTTTTGCACACATGAACTCTAAAATTTTCTATTTGTTATGATCGTTTTGTTTAGGAGGAAAGTGGGACAAGTTTGGATTTGAAAATAAATCAAGCATCCAATATGGAAATGCAATAATGCTCCAAGAGATAATTCCAAAAAGTATTTGTGATTTTGAATGATACGCAAAAAGTGGGTTGTTTGCCTCTGGTAAATATCCAACCACACGTTAACTTGAGAATTTAATTTTTTTCTACTCGAAATTTTTGGATCTTTTGGTCATTTGCATCTTCAACATGTTTCTGGCAAGCATATCTACCACATTTAAAACATGTCAGGATCAATTTTAAATCTCTTTCTTATAAAATTCCTCGAGGCTATTAGGGGTTGTACTAGTGGTATTTCCACAACATGGATAACAAAACTTTGGAGTTCATTTTTAGTGCGCAAAATAATTTTATTCCCTTACATTTATTATAGTTTTCAATTTTTTTTGCATACATGAAGTCTACAATTTTCATTTTGTTGTGACCGTTTTGTTTACGAGAAAAGTGGGAAGGGTTTGAATTTGAAAAAAATCGAACATCCAAAATTGAAATGCACAAATGCTGAAAGATATTATTCCAAAAAGTATCTATGATTTTGAAGGATTGGCAAAAAGTAGGTTGTTTGGCTCTAGTAAATATCCAACCACACGTTAACTTGAGAATTTAATTTTTTTCTACTTCTTGAAATTTTTGGATCATCTGGTCATTTGCATTTTCAACATGTTTCTGGCATGCATATCCACCACATTTAAAACATGTTTGGATCAATTAGAAATCTCTTTCTTATAAAATTCCACAAAACTATTATGGGTTGTACTAGTGGAATGTCCCATACATGGATAACAAAACTTTGGAGTTCATTTTTAGTGCGTGAAATAATTTTCTACTCTTACATTTATTATAGTTTTCAAATTATTTTTCATACATGAACTCTTAAATTTTTATTTTGTTGTGATCGTTTTGTTAATGGGAAAATTGGGATGTGTTTGGATTTGAAAAACAATCGACCATCCAAAATGGAAATCCACAAATGCTGAGAATGATAATTCTAAAAAGTATCTGTGATTTTAAAGGATAGGCAGAAAGTGCGTCCGTTGGCTATGGTAAATATCCAACCACGCGTTAACTTGAGAATTTAATTTTTTTCTACTCCTTGAAATGTTTGGATAATTAGGTCATTTGTATCTTCAACATGTTTCTGGCATGCATATCCACCACATTTAAAACAAAATAGGATCAATTAAAAATCACTTTCCTATAAAATTCCACCCACCTATTAGGGTCGCACTAGTGGAATTTCCAAAAATTGGATAACAAAACTTTTTAATTCATTTTTAGTGTGTGAAATAATTTTCTTCATATACATTTATTACTGTTTTCAAATTTCTTTGCATACATAACTCATAAATTTTCATTTTTTTGTGATCATTTTGTTTACGAGAAAACAGGGACAACTTTGGATTTGAAAAAATATCGAACATCAAAAATGGAAATGCACAAATGCAGAGAGAGATAATTCCAAAAAGTATATGTGATTTTGAAGGATAGGCAAAAAGTGGGTTGTTTGGCTCTGGTAAATATCCAACCACACATTAACTTGAGAATTTAATTTTTCTCTATTCAAAAGTTTTGGATCATCTTGTCATTTGCATCTTCAACATGTTTCAGGCATGCATATCCACCACATTTAAAACATGTTCGGATCAATTAGAAATCTCTTTCTTATAAAATTCCACAAAACTATATGGGGTTGTACTAGTGGAATTTCCCAATCATGGATAACAAAACTTTGGAGTTCATTTTTAGTGCTTGAAATAATTTTCATCTCTTACATTTCTTACAGTTTTGAATTTTTTTGCATACATGAACTCTAAAATTTTAATTTTGCTGTGATCGTTTTGTTTACGAGAAAATAGGGAAGTGTTTGCATTTGAAAAAAAAATGAACATCCAAAATGGAAATCCACAAATGCTGAGAGAGATAATTCCAAAAAGTATTTGTGGTTTTAAAGGATAGGCAGAAAGTAAGTTCTTTGGCTCTGGTAAATATCCAACCACGTGTTAACTTGACAATTTATTTTTTTTCTACTCCTTGAAAGTTTTGGATCATTAGGTCATTTGCATCTTCAGCATGTTTCTGGCAGGCATATCCACCACATTTAAAACATGATAGGATCAATTAGAAATCTCTTTCTTATAAAATTCCACCAAGCTAATAGGTGTTGCACTAGTGGAATTTCCCAAACATAGATAACAAAACTTTTCAGTTCATTTTTAGTGCGTGAAATAATTTTCTTCACATACATTAATTGTAGTTTTCAAATTTTTGGCATACATGAACTCTTAAATTTTGATTTTGTTGTGATCGTTTTGTTTACGAGAAAAGTGGGACAAGTTTGGATTTGAAAATAAATCGAACATTAAAAATGGATATGCAAAAATGCTGAGAGAGATAAATCCAAAAAGTATCTGTGATTTTGAAGGATAGGCAAAAAGTGGGTTGTTTGGATTTGGGAAATATCCAACCACGCGTTAACTTGAGAATTTAATTTTTTTCTACCCCTTGAAATTTTTGGATCTTTAGGTCATTTGCATCTTCAACTTGTTTGTTAGGATCAATTAGAAATCTCTTTCTTATAAAATTCCACCAAGCTATTAGGGGTTGTACTAGCGGAATTTCCCAAACATGCATAACAAAACTATGGAATTCATTTTTAGTGCGTGAAATAATTTTCTTCTCTTACATTTATTATAATTTTCAAATTTTTTTTGCACACATGAACTCTAAAATTTTCATTTTGTTGTGATCATTTTGTTTACGAGAAAAGTTGGACAAGTTTGGATTTGAAAATAAATCGAACATCCAAAATGGAAATGTAAAAATGCTCCGAAAGATAATTCCAAAAAGTATCTGTGATTTTAAAGGATAGGCAAAAAGTAAGTTCTTTGGCTCTGCTAAATATCCAACTACACGTTAATTTGAGAATTTAATTTTTTTCTACTCCATGAAATTTTTGGATCATTAGGTCATTTGCATCTTCAACATGTTTCTAGCATGCATATCCTCCACATTTAAAACATGATAGGATCAATTAGAAATCTCTTTCTTATAAAATTCCACGAAGCTATTAGGGGTTGCACTAGTGGAATTACCCAAACATAGACAACAAAACTTTTTTGTTCATTTTTATTGCGTAAAATAATTTTCTTCACATACATTTATTATAGTTTTCAAATTTTTTTGCATACATGAACTCTTAAATTTTCATTTTGTTGTGATTGTTTTGTTTACAAGAAAAGTGGGACAAGTTTAGATTTGAAAAACAATTGAACATAAAAAATGGAAATGCACAAATGCTGAGAGAGATAATTCCAAAAAGTATCTGTGATTTTGAAGGATAGGCAAAAAGTGGGTTGCTTGGGTCTGGTAAATATCCAACCACACTTTAAATTGAGAATTTAATTTTTTTCTACTCGAAATTTTTGGATCATCAGGTCATTTGCATCTTCAACATGATTCTGGCATGCATTTCCACCACATTTAAAACTTTCTAGGATCAATTAGAAATCTCTTTCATATAAAATTCCACTAAGGTATTAGGGGTTGTACTTGTGGAATTTCCCAAACATGGATAAAAAAACTTTGGAGTTCATTTTTGTGCGTGAAATAATTTTCTTCACATACATTTATTGTAGTTTTCAATTTTTTTTGCTTACATGAACTCTAAAATTTTCATTTTGTTGTGATCGTTTTGTTTACGAAAAAAGTGGGACAAGTTTGGATTTGAAAAAAAATTGAACATCCAAAATTGAAATGCACAAATTCTAAGAGAGATAATTCCAAAAGGCATCTGTGAATTTAAAGGATAGGTAGAATGTGGGTTGTTTGGCACTGGTAAAAATCTAACCACGCGTTAACTGGAGAATTTAATTTTTTTATACTCGAAATTTTTGGATCATTTGGTCATTTTCACCTTCAACATGTTTCTGGGATGCATATCCACCACATTTAAAACATGTTAGGTTCAATAAGAAATCTCTTTCTTATAAAATTCTACAAGCTATAAGGGGTTGTACTAGTGAAATTTCCCAAACATAGATAACAAAACTTTGGAGTTCATTTTTGGTGCGTGAAATAATTTTCTTGACTAACATTCATTATAGGTTTGAAATTTTTTTACATACATGAACTATAAAATTTTCATTTTGTTGTGATCGTTTTGTTTACTAGAAAAGTGGGACAAGTTTGGATTTGAAAAAAAATCGAACATCGAAAATGGATAAGCAAAAATGAGGAGAGAGATAATTGCAAAAAGCATCAGTGATTTTGGAGGATGGGAAAAAAATGGGTTGTTTGGCTCTTGTAAATAGTCAACCACGTGTTAACTTGAGAATTTAATTTTTTTCTACTCCTTGAAAATTTTGGATATTTAGGTCATTTGCATCTTCAACATATTTCTGGCATGCATATCCACCACTTTTGAAACATGTTTGGATAAATTAGAAATCTCTTTCGTATAAAATTCCACCAAGCTATTAGGGGTTGTACTAGTGGAATTTCCCAAACATGATAACAAAACTTTGGAGTTCATTTTTAGTGCGAGAAATAATTTTCTTCACATACATTTATTATAGTTTTCAAATTTTTTTGCACACATGAACTCTAAAATTTTTATTTTGTTGTGATCGTTTTGTTTACGAGAAAAAGTGGGACAAGTTTGGATTTGAAAATAAATCGAACATCTAAAATGGAAAGGCAAAATTCTATGAGAAATAATTACAAAAAGTATTTATGATTTTGAAGGATAGGCAAAAAGTGGGTTGTTTGCCTCTTGTAAATATCCAACCACACGTTAACTTGAGAATTTAATTTTTTTCTACTCCTTGAAATTTTTGGATCTTTAGGTCATTTGCATCTTTAACATGGATAAAAAACTTTGGAGTTCATTTTTAGTGCACGAAATAATTTTATTCCCTTACATTTATTATAGTTTTCAAATTTTTTTGCATACATGAAGTCTAAAATTTTCATTTTGTTGTGATCGTTTTGTTTACGAGAAAAGTGGGACAAGTTTGGATATGAAAAAAAATCGAACATCCAAAATGGAAATGCACAAATGCTGAGACAGATAATTCCAAAAAGTGTTTGTGATTTTGAAGGATAGGCAAAAAGTGGGTTGTTTGGCTCTTCTAAATATCCAACCACTCGTTAACTTGAGAATTTAATATTTTCTATTCGAAATTTTTGGATGATTAGGTCATTTGCATCTTCAACATGTTTCTGGCATGCATATCCACCACATTAAAAACATGTTTGGATCAATTAGAAATCTCTTTCTTATAAAATTACACAAAACTATTATGGGTTGTACTAGTGGAATTTCCCAAACATGGATAACAAAACTTTGGAGTTACATTTTTAGTGCGTAAAATAATTTTCTACACTTACATTTATTTTAGTTTTCAAATATTTTTTCAAACATGAACTCTAAAACTTTTCTTTTGTTGTGATCGTTTTGTTTATGAGAAAATTGGGAAGTGTTTGGATTTGAAAAAAAAATCAAACATCCAAAATGGAAATCCACAAATGCAGAGAGTGATAATTCCAAAAAGTATCTGTGATTTTAAAGGATAGGCAGATAGTGGGTTCTTTGGCTTTGGTAAATAACCAACCACGCGTTAACTTGAGAATTTATTTTTTTTCTACTCCTTGAAATGTTTGGATCATTAGGTCATTTGCATCTTCAGCATGTTTCTGGCATGCATATCCACCACATTTAAAACATGATTGGATCAATTAAAAATTTCTTTCTTTTAAAATTCCACCCAGCTATTAGGGGTTGCACTAGTGGAATTTCCAAAACTTGGATAACAAAAATTTTTATTTCATTTTTAGTGCGTGAAATAATTTTCTTCACTTATATTTATTATAGTTTTCAATTTTTTTTGTGTCCATATCTCTTAAATTTTCATTTTTTTGTGATCGTTTTGTTTACGAGAAAAGTGGGGCAAGTTTGGATTTTAAAAAAAATCGAACATAAAAAATTGAAATGCACAAATGCAAAGAAAGATAATTTCAAAAAGTATCTGTGATTTTGAGGGATAGGCAAAAAGTGGGTTGTTTGGCTCTGGTAAATATCCAACCACGCATTAACATGAGAATTTAATTTTTTTCTACTCCTTTAAATTTTTGGATCATCAGGTCATTTTCATGTTCAATATGTTTTTGGCATGCATATCCACCACATTTAAAACATGTTCAGATCAATTAGAAATCTCTTTCTTATAAAATTCCACAAAACTATATGGGGTTGTACTAGTGGAATTTCCCAAACATGGATAACAAAACTTTGGAGTTCATTTTTGGTGCATGAAATTATTTTCTTCCCTTACATTTATTATAGTTTTAGAATTTTTTTGCATACACAAACTCTAAAACTTTAATTTTTCTGTGATCGTTTTTTTTTTACGAGAAAACAAGGAAGTGTTTGGATTTGAAAAAAAATTGAACCTCGAAAATGGAAATCCACAAATGTTGAAAGAGATAATTCCAAAAAGTATCTGTGATTTTAAAGGATAGGCAAAAAGTGGGTTCTTAGGCTCTAGTAATTATCCAACCACACGTTAACATGAGAATTTAATTATTTTCTACTCGAAATTTTTGGATCATTAGGTCATTTGCATCTTCAACAAGTTTTTGGCATGCATATCCACCACATTTAAAACATGTTTGGATCAATTAGAAATCTCTTTCTTATAAAATTCCACAAAACTATTATGGGTTGTACTAGTGGAATTTCCCAAACATGGATAACAAAACTTTGGACTTACATTTTTTGTGCGTATAATAATTTTCTACATTTACATTTATTTTAGTTTTCAAATATTTTTTCATACATGAACTCAAAAACTTTTCTTTTGTTGTGATCGTTTTGTTTACAAGAAAATTGGGAAGTGTTTGGATTTGAAAAAAAAACAAACATCCAAAATGGAAATCCACAAATGCTGAGAGAGATAATTCCAAAAAGTATCTGTGATTTTAAAGGATAGGTAGAAAGTGGGTTCTTTGGCGCTGGTAAATATCCAACCACGCGTTAACTTGAGAATTTATTTTTTTTCTACTCCTTGAAATGTTTGGATCATTAGGTCATTTGCATCTTCAGCATGTTTCTGGCATGCATATCCACCGCATTTAAAACATGATTGGATCAATTAGAAATCTCTTTCTTTTAAAATTCCACCCAGCTATTAGGGGTTGCACTAGTGGAATTTCCCAAACTTGGATAACTAAAGTTGTTATTTCATTTTTAGTGCGTGAAATAATTTTCTTCACTTATATTTATTGTAGTTTTCAATTTTTTTTGTGTATATAACTCTTTAATTTTCATTTTTTGTGATCGTTTTGATTACCAGAAAAGTGGGACAAGTTTGGATTTTAAAAAAAAAATCGAACATAAAAATGGAAATGCACAAATGCAAAGAGAGATAATTCCAAAAAGTATCTGTGATTTTGAGGGATAGGCAAAAAGTGGGTTGTTTGGCTCTGGTAAATATCCAACCACGCATTAACATGAGAATTTAATTTTTTTCTACTCCATGAAATTTTTGGATCATTAGGCCATTTGCATCTTCAACATGTTTCTGGCATGCATATCCACCACATTTAAAACATGATAGGATCAATTAGAAATCTTTTTCTTATAGAATTCCACCAAGTTATTAGGGGTAGTACTAGAGGAATTTCCCAAACATGGATAACAAAAGTTTTTATTTCACTTTTAGTGCGCGAAATAATTTTCTTCGCATACATTTATTATAGTTTTCAAATTTTTTGGCATACGTGAACTCTTAAATTTTCATTTTGTTGTGATCGTTTTGTTGACGAGAAAAGTGGGACAAGTTTGGATTTGAAAAAAAATCGAACATCCAAAATGGAAATGCACAAATGCTGAGAGAGATAATTCCAAAAAGTGTTTGTGATTTTGAAGGATAGTCAAAAAGTGGGTTCTTTGGCTCTTCAAAATATCCAACCACTCATTAACTTGAGAATTTAATATTTTCTATTCGAAATTTTTGGATCATTAGGTCATTTGCATCTTCAACATGTTTCTGGCATGCATATCCACCACATTTAAAACATAATAGGATCAATTAGAAATCTCTTTCTTATAAAATTCCACCAAGCTATTTGGGGTAGTACTAGTGGAATTTCCCAAATAGGGATAACAAAACAATTTAGTTCATTTTTAGTGCGTGAAATGATTTTCTTCAAATACATTTATTATAGTTTTCAAATTTTTTTCCATCCAACTCTTAAATTTTCATTTTGTTGTGATCGTTTAGTTTATGTGAAATGTTGGACAAGTTTGGATTTGAAAAAAAAACGAACATCAAAATTGGATATGCACAAATGTTCAGAGAGATAATTCCAAAAAGTATCTGTGATTTTGAAGGATAGGCAAAAGGTAGGTTGTTTGGCTCTAGTAAATATCCAACCACGCGTTAACTTGAGAATTTAATTATTTTCTACACGAAATTTTTGGATCATCAGGTCATTTGCATCTTCAACATGTTTCTGGCATGCATATCCACCACATTTAAAACATGTTTGGATCAATTAGAAATCTCTTTCTTATAAAATTCCACAAAACTATTATGGGTTGTACTAGTGGAATTTCCCAAACATGGATAACAAAACTTTGGAGTTACATTTTTAGTGCGTAAAATAATTTTCTACACTTACATTTATTTTAGTTTTCAAATATTTTTTCACACATGAACTCTAAAACTTTTCTTTTGTTGTGATCATTTTGTTTACGAGAAAATTGGGAAGTGTTTGGATTTGAAAAAAAAATCAAACATCCAAAATAGAAATCCACAAATGCTAAGAGAGATAATTCCAAAAAGTATCTGTGATTTTAAAGGATAGGCAAAAAGTGGGTTCTTTGGCTCTGGTAAATATCCAACCACGCGTTAACTTGTGATTTGTTTTCTACTCCTTGAAATGTTTGGATCATTAGGTCATTTGCATCTTCAGCATGTTTCTGGCATGCATATCCATCACATTTAAAACATGATTGGATCAATTAGAAATCTCTTTCTTTTAAAATTCCACCCAGCTATTAGGGGTTGCACTAGTGGAATTTCCCAAACTTGGATAACTAAAATTTTTATTTCAATTTTAGTACATGAAATAATTTTCTCCACTTATATTTATTATAGTTTTCAATTTTTTTTGTGTACATAACTCTTAAATTTTCATTTTTTTGTGATCGTTTTGTTTACGAGAAAAGCGGGACAAGTTTGGATTTTAAAAAAAATCAAACATAACAAATGGAAATGCACAAATGCAAAGAGAGATAATTCCAAAAAGTATCTGTGATTTTGAGGGATAGGCAAAAAGTGGGTTGTTTGGCTCTGGTAAATATCCAACCACGCATTTACATGAGAATTTAATTTTTTTCTACTCCTTGAAATTTTTGGATCATCAGGTCATTTGCATCTTCAACATGTTTCTGGCATGCATATCCACCACATTTAAAACATGTTCAGATCAATTAGAAATCTCTTTCTTATAAAATTCCACAAAACTATATGGGGTTGTACTAGTGGAATTTCCCAAACATGGATAACAAAACTTTGGAGTTCATTTTTGGCATTGAAATAATTTTCTTCCCTTACATTTATTATAGTTTTAGAATTTTTTTGCATACACAAACTCGAAAAACTTCAATTTTGCTGTGATCGTTTTGTTTACGAGAAAACAGGGAAGTGTTTGGATTTGAAAAAAAATTGAACCTCAAAAATGGAAATCCACAAATGCCGAAAGAGATAATTCCAAAAAATATTTGTGACTTTAAAGGATAGGCAAAAAGTGGGTTCTTTGGCACTAGTAAATATTTGACCACGCGGTAACATGAGAATTTAATTATTTTCTACTCGAAATTTTTGGATCTTCAGGTCATTTGCATCTTCAACATGTTTCTGGCATGCATATCCACCACATTTAAAACATGTTTGGATCAATTAAAAAGCTCATTCTTATAAAATTCCACAAAACTATTATGGGTTGTACTAGTGGAATTTCCCAAACATGGATAACAAAACTTTGGAGTTACATTTTTAGTGCGTAAAATAAGTTTCTACAGTTACATTTATTTTAGTTTTCAAATATTTTTTCATACATGAATTCTAAAACTTTTCTTTTGTTGTGATCGTTTTGTTTACGAGAAAATTGGGAAGTGTTTGGATTTGAAAAAAAAAAATCAAACATCCAAAATGGAAATCCACAAATGCTGGGAGAGATAATTCCAAAAAGTATTTGTGATTTTAAAGGATAGGCAGAAAGTGGGTTCTTTGGCTCTGGTAAATATCCAACCATGCTTTAACTTGAGAATTTATTTTTTTCTACTCGAAATGTTTGGATCATTAGGTCATTTGCATCTTCAGCATGTTTCTGGCATGCATATCTACCACATTTAAAACATGATTGGATCAATTAGAAATCTCTTTCTTTTAAAATTCAACCCAGCTACTAGGGGTTGCACTAGTGGAATTTCCCAAAATTGGAGAACAAAAATTTTTATTTCATTTTGAGTGCGTGAAATAATTTTTTTCACTTATATTTATTATAGTTTTCAATTTTTTTTGTGTACATAACTCTTAAATTTTCATTTTTTTTTGTGATCGTTTTGTTTATGAGAAAAGTGGGACAAGTTTGGATTTTAAAAAAAATTGAACATAAAAAATGGAAATGCACAAATGCAAAGAGAGATAATTCCAAAAAGTATTTGTGATTTTGAGGGATAGGCAAAAAGTGGGTTGTTTGGCTCTGGTAAATATCCAACCACTCATTAACATGAGAATTTAATTTTTTTTCTACTCCATGAAATTTTTGGATCATTAGGCCATTTGCATCTTCAACATGTTTCTGGCATGCATATCCACCACATTTAAAACATGATAGGATCAATTAGAAATCTTTTTCTTATAGAATTCCACCAAGCTATTAGGGGTAGTACTAGAGGAATTTCCCAAACATGGATAACAAAAGTTTTTATTTCACTTTTAGTGTGCGAAATAATTTTCTTCACATACAGTTATTATAGTTTTCAAATTTTTTGGCATACGTGAACTCTTAAATTTTCATTTTGTTGTGATCGTTTTGTTGATGAGAAAAGTGGGACAAGTTAGGATTTGAAAAAAAATCGACCATCCAAAATGGAAATGCACAAATGCTGAGAGAGATAATTCCAAAAAGTGTTTGTGATTTTGAAGGATAGGCAAAAAGTGGGTTCTTTGGCTCTTCAAAATATCCAACCACTCATTAACTTGAGAATTTAATATTTTCTATTCGAAATTTTTGGATCATTAGGTCATTTGCATCTTCAACATGTTTCTGGCATGCATATCCACCACATTTAAAACATGATAGGATCAATTAGAAATCTCTTTCTTATAAAATTCCACCAAGCTATTTGGGGTAGTACTAGTGGAATTTCCCAAATAGGGATAACAAAACATTTTAGTTCATTTTTAGTGCGTGAAATAATTTTCTTCAAATACATTTATTATAGTTTTCAAATTTTTTTCCATCCAACTCTTAAATTTTCATTTTGTTGTGATCGTTTAGTTTATGTGAAAAGTTGGACAAGTTTGGATTTGAAAAAAAAACGAACATCAAAATTGGATATGCACAAATGTTCAGAGAGATAATTCCAAAAAGTATCTGTGATTTTGAAGGATAGGCAAAAGGTAGGTTGTTTGGCTCTAGTAAATATCCAACCACGCGTTACTTTGAGAATTTAATTATTTTCTACTCGAAATTTTTGGATCATCAGGTCATTTGCATCTTCAACATGTTTCTGGCATGCATATCCACCACATTTAAAACATGTTTGGATCAATTAGAAATCTCTTTCTTATAAAATTCCACAAAACTATTATGGGTTGTACTAGTGGAATTTCCCAAACATGGATAACAAAACTTTGGAGTTACATTTTTAGTGCGTAAAATAATTTTCTACACTTACATTTATTTAATTTTCAAATATTTTTTCACACATGAACTCTAAAACTTTTCTTTTGTTGTGATCATTTTGTTTACGAGAAAATTGGGAAGTGTTTGGATTTGAAAAAAAAATCAAACATCCAAAATGGAAATCCACAAATACTGAGAGAGATAATTTCAAAAAGTATCTGTGATTTTAAAGGATAGGCAAAAAGTGGGTTCTTTGGCTCTGGTAAATATCCAACCATGCGTTAACTTGTGATTTTTTTTTTCTACTCCTTGAAATGTTTGGATCATTAGGTCATTTGCATCTTCAGCATGTTTCTGGCATGCATATCCATCACATTTAAAACATGATTGGATCAATTAGAAATCTCTTTCTTTTAAAATTCCACCCAGCTATTAGGGGTTGCACGAGTGGAATTTCCCAAACTTGGATAACTAAAATTTTTATTTCAATTTTAGTACATGAAATAATTTTCTCCACTTATATTTATTATAGTTTTCAATTTTTTTTGTGTACATAACGCTTAAATTTTCATTTTTTTGTGATCGTTTTGTTTACGAGAAAAGCGGGACAAGTTTGGATTTTAAAAAAAATCAAACATAACAAATGGAAATGCACAAATGCAAAGAGAGATAATTCCAAAAAGTATCTGTGATTTTGAGGGATAGGCAAAAAGTGGGTTGTTTGGCTCTGGTAAATATCCAACCACGCATTAACATGAGAATTTAATTTTTTTCTACTCCTTGAAATTTTTGGATCATCAGATCATTTGCATCTTCAACATATTTCTGGCATGCATATCCACCACATTTAAAACATGTTCAGATCAATTAGAAATCTCTTTCTTATAAAATTCCACAAAACTATATGGGGTTGTACTAGTGGAATTTCCCAAACATGGATAACAAAACTTTGGAGTTCATTTTTGGCATTGAAATAATTTTCTTCCCTTACATTTATTCTAGTTTTAGAATTTTTTTGCATACACAAACTCGAAAAACTTCAATTTTGCTGTGATCGTTTTGTTTACGAGAAAACAGGGAAGTGTTTGGATTTGAAAAAAAATTGAACCTCAAAAATGGAAATCCACAAATGCCGAAAGAGATAATTCCAAAAAATATTTGTGACTTTAAAGGATAGGCAAAAAGTGGGTTCTTTGGCACTAGTAAATATTTAACCACGCGTTAACATGAGAATTTAATTATTTTCTACTCGAAATTTTTGGATCATCAGGTCATTTGCATCTTCAACATGTTTCTGGCATGCATATCCACCACATTTAGAACATGTTTGGATCAATTAAAAAGCTCATTCTTATAAAATTCCACAAAACTATTATGGGTTGTACTAGTAGAATTTCCCAAACATGGATAACAAAACTTTGGAGTTACATTTTTAGTGCGTAAAATAAGTTTCTACAATTACATTTATTTTAGTTTTCAAATATTTTTTCATACATGAATTCTAAAACTTTTCTTTTGTTGTGATCGTTTTGTTTACGAGAAAATTGGGAAGTGTTTGGATTTGAAAAAAAAAATCAAACACCCAAAATGGAAATCCACAAATGCTGAGAGAGATAAATCCAAAAAGTATTTGTGATTTTAAAGGATAGGCTGAAAGTGGGTTCTTTGGCTCTGGTAAATATCCAACCATGCGTTAACTTGAGAATTTATTTTTTTCTACTCGAAATGTTTGGATCATTAGGTCATTTGCATCTTCAGCATGTTTCTGGCATGCATATCCACCACATTTAAAACATGATTGGATCAATTAGAAATCTCTTTCTTTTAAAATTCAACCCAGCTACTAGGGGTTGCACTAGTGGAATTTCCCAAACTTGGATAACAAAAATTTTTATTTCATTTTGAGTGCGTGAAATAATTTTTTACACTTATATTTATTATAGTTTTCAATTTTTTTTGTGTACATAACTCTTAAATTTTCATTTTTTTTGTGATCGTTTTGTTTACGAGAAAAGTGGGACAAGTTTGGATTTTAAAAAAAATTGAACATAAAAAATGGAAATGCACAAATGCAAAGAGTGATAATTCCAAAAAGTGTTTGTGATTTTGAGGGATAGGTAAAAAGTGGGTTGTTTGGCTCTGGTAAATATCCAACCACGCATTAACATGAGAATTTAATTTTTTTCTACTCCTTGAAATTTTTGGATCATTAGGCCATTTGCATCTTCAACATGTTTCTGGCATGCATATCCACCACATTTAAAACATGATAGGATCAATTAGAAATCTTTTTCTTATAGAATTCTACCAAGCTATTAGGGGTAGTACTAGTGGAATTTCCCAAATATGGATAACAAAAATTTTTATTTCATTTTTAGTGCGCGAAATAATTTTCTTCACATACATTTATTATAGTTTTCAAATTTTTTGGCATACGTGAACTCCTTAATTTTCATTTTGTTGTGATCGTTTTGTTTATGAGAAAAGTGGGACAAGTTTGGATTTGAAAAAAAATCGAACATCAAAAATGGAAATGCAAAAATGCTGAGAGAGATAATTCCAAAAAGTATCTTGTGATTTTGAAGGATAGGCAAAAAGTGGGTTGTTTGGCTCAGGTATATATCCAATCTCGCATTAACTTGAGAATTTAATTTTTTTCTACTCAAAATTTTTGGATGATCATGTCATTTGCATCTCTAACAAGTTTTTGGCATGCATATCCACCACATTTAAAACATGTAAGGATCAATTAGTAATCTCTTTCTTATAAAATTCCACAAAACTATTAGGGGTTGTACTAGTGGAATTTCCCAAACATGGAAAACAAAACTTTGGAGTTCATTTTTAGTGCGTGAAATAATATTCTTCCCTTACATATATTATAGTTTTCACATTTTTTTGCATACATGAACTCTAAAATTTTAATTTTGCTGTGATCGTTTTGTTGATGAGAAAACAAGAAAATGTTTGGATTTGAAAAAAAATCGAACATCCAAAATGTAAATGCACAAATGCTGAGAGAGATAATTCCAAAAGGTATCTGTGATTTTGAAGGATAGGGAAATAGTGGTTTGTCATGCTCTACTATTATCCGACCACGTGTTAACTTGATAATTTAATATTTTTCTTCTCTTTGAAATTTTTTGTTCATTAGGTCATTTGCATGTTCAACATGTTTTTGGCTAGCATATCCACCACATTTTAAACATGATTGGATTTGAAAAAAAATCAAACATCAAAAATAGAATTCACCAATGCTAAGAGAGATAATTCCAAAAAGTATCTGTGATTTTGAAGGATAAGCAAAAAGTGGGTTGTTTGGGTCTAGTAAATATCCAACCACGCATTAACTTGAGAATTTAATTTTTTTCAAATTCTTGAAATTTTTGGATCATCAGGTCATTCGCATCTTCAACATGTTTCTGGCATGCATATCCACCACATTTAAAACATGTTAGGATCAATTCGAAATCTTTTTCATATAAAATTCCACAAAACTATTAGGGGTTGAACTGGTGGAATTTCCAAAACATGGATAACAAAGCTTAGGAGTTCATTTTTAGTGCGTGAATTAATTTTCTTTACATAGATTTAATATAGTTTTAGAATTTTTTTGCATACATGAACTCTAAACTTTTAATTTTGCTGCGATCGTTTTGTTTACGAGAAAACTGGGAAGTGTTTGGATTTGAAAAAAAATCGAACATCAAAAATGGAAATCCACAAATGGTGAGAGAGATAATTCAAAAAAGTAACTATAATTTTATAGGATAGGCAGAAAGTTGGTTCTTTGGCTCTGGTAAATATCGAACCACGCATTAACTTGAGAATTTAATTTTTTTCTGCGCATAGAAATTTTTGGATCATTATGTCATTTTAATCTTCAACATGTTTCTGGCATGCAAATCCACCACATTTAAAACATGTTAGGATCAATTTGAAATCTCTTTCTTATCAAATTGAACCAAGCTATAAGGGGTTGTACCAGTGGAATTTCCCAGCCATGGATAACAAAACTTTGGAGTTCACTTTCAATGCGTGAAATAATTTTCCTCACTCACATTTACTCTAGTATTGAAATTTTTTTCCATATATGAACTGTAAAATTTTCATTTTGTTGTGATCGTTTTGTTTACGAGAAATGTGGGAGAAGTTTGGATTTGAAAAAAAATCGAACATCCAAAATGGAAATGCAAAAATGCTGAGAGAGATAATTCCAAAAAGTATCTGTGATTTTGACGGATTGGCAAAAAGTGGGTTGTTTGGCTCTGGAAAATATCCAACCACGCCTTATCTTGAGAATTTAATTTTTTTCTACACCTTGAAATTTTCTGATCTTTAGGTCATTTGCATCTTCAACATGTTTCTGGCATGCATATCCACCAAATTTAAAACATGTTAGGATCAATTAGAAATCTCTTTCATATAAAATTCCACCAAGCTATTAGGGGTTGTACTAGTGGAATTTCCAAAACTTGGATAACAAAACTTTGGTGTTCATTTTGAGTGCGTGAAATAATTTTCTTCACTTACATTTATTATAGTTTCCAAATTATTTTGCATACATGAACTCTAAAATTTTCATTTTGCTGTGATCGTTTTGTTTACGAGAAAAGTGGGACAAGTTTGGATTTTTAAAAAAATTGAATATCCAAAATTGAAATGCACAAATGATGAGAGAGATAATTCCAAAAAGTATCTGTGATTTTGAAGGATAGGCAAAAAGTGGGTTGTTTGGCTCTGGTAAATATCCAACCACAAGTTAACTTGAGAATTATAATTTTTTCTACTTCTTGAAATTTATGGATCATTAGGTCATTTGCATTTTTAACATGTTTCTGGCATGCTTATCCACCACATTTAAAACATATTAGGATCAATTAAAAATCTCTTTCTTATAAAATTCCACCAAGCTATTAGGGGTTGTACTATTGGAATTTCCCAAACATGGATAACAAAACTTTGGAGTTCAATTTTATTGCGTGAAATAATTTTCTTCACTTACATTTATTATAGTTTTCAAATTTTTTGGCATACATGAACTCTTAAATTTTCATTTTGTTGTGATTGTTTTGTTTACGAGAAAAGTGGGACAAGTTTGGATTTGAAAAAAAATTGAATATCCAAAATTGAAATGCACAAATGCTGATAGAGATAATTCCAAAAAGTATCTGTGATTTTGAAGAATAGGTAAAAAGTGGATTGTTTGGCTTTGGTATATATCCAACCTCACGTTAACTTGAGAATTTAATTTTTTTCTACTCTATGAAATTTTTGGATCTTTATGTCATTTGCATCTTCAACATGCTTTTGGCATGCATATCCACCACAGTTAAAACATGTTCGAATCAATTAGAAATCTCATTCTTATAAAATTCCACCAAACTATTAGGGGTTGTACTAGTGGAATTTCCCAAACATGGATAACAAAACTTTGGAGTTCATTTTTAGTGCATGAAATAATTTTCTTCACTCACATTTATTATAGTTTTTGAATTTTTTTGCATACATGAGCTCTAAAATTTTAATTTTGCTGTGATCGTTTTGTTTACGAGAAAACTGGGAAGTGATTGGATTTGAAAAAAAATCGAACATCAAAAATGGAAATCCACAAATGCAGAGAGAACTTATTCCAAAAAGTATCTGTGATTTTAAGGGATAGGCAGAAAGTCGGTTCTTTGGCTTTGGTAAATATCCGACTATGCGTTAACTTGAGAATTTCATTTTTTTGTACTCCTTGAAATTTTTGAATCATTAGGTCATTTTCATCTTCAACATGTTTCTGGCATGCATACCCACCACATTTAAAACATGTTAGGATCAATTAGAATCTCTTTCTTATAAAATTCCACCAAGCTTTAAGGGGTTGTAATAGTGGAATTTCCCAACGATGGATAACCAAACTTTGGAGTTCATTTTTAGTGCGTGAAAAAAATTTCTTCACTTACATTTATTATAGTTTTCAAATTTTTTTGCATACATGTACTCTAAAATTTTCATTTTGTCGTGATCGTTTTGTTTACGAAAAAAGTGGTACAAGTTTGGATAAGAAAAAAAATCGAACATCCAAAAATGAAATGCATAAATGCAGGGAGATATTATTCCAAAAATTATCAGTGATTTTGAAGGATAGGCAAAAAGTGGGTTGTTTGGCTCTAGTAAATATCTAACCATGCATTAACTTAAGAATTTAATTTTTTTCTACTCTTTGAAATTTTTGAATCATTAGGTCATTTGCATCTTCAACATGTTTCTAGCATGCATATCCACCACATGTAAAACAAGTTAGGATCAATTAGAAATCTCTTTCTTATAAAATTCCACCAAGCTATTAGGGGTTGACCTAGTGAATTTCCTAAACATGGATAAGAAAACTTTGCAGTTCATTTTTAGTGCGTGAAATAATTTTATTCACTTACATTTATTATAGTTTTCGAATTTTTTTCTATACATGAACTCTAAAATTTTCATTCTGTTGTAATCGATTTGTTTACGAGAAAAGTGGGACAAGTTTGTATTTGAAAAAAAATCGAACATCCAAAATGGAAATGCACAAATAATGAGAGAGATAATTCCAAAAGGTATCTGTGATTTTGAAGGATAGGCAAAAAGTGGGTTGTTTGGCTCTAGTAAATATCTAACCACCTGTTAACTTGAGAATTTAATATTTTTCTACTCGAAATTTTTGGTTCATTAGGTCATTTGCATCTTCAACATGTTTCTGGCAACCATATCCACCACATTTAAAACTTGATTGGATCAATTAGAAATCTCTTTCTTATAAAATTCCACCCAACTATTTGGGATAACAAAACTTTTTCATTCATTTTTAGTGCATGAAATAATTTTCTTCACACACATTTATTAAAGTTTTCACATTTTTTTGCATACATGAACTCTTAAATTTTTATTTTGTTGTGATCAGTTTGTTTACGAGAAAGTGGGAAAAGTTTGGATTTGAAAAAAAATCGAACATCAAAAATGGAAATGCACAAATGCTGAGGGAGATAATTCCAAAAAGTATCTGTGATTTTGAAGGATAGGCAAAAAGTGGGTTGTTTGGCTCTGGTAAATATCCAACCACGCGTTAACTTGAGAATTTATTTTTTTCTACTCCTTGTAATTTTTTTTATCTTCATGTCATTTGCATCTTCAACATGTTTCTGGCAAGCATATCGACCACATTTAAAACATGTTAGGATCAATTAGAAATCTCTTTCTTATAACATTCCAAAAAACTATTATGGGTTGTCCTAGTGGAATTTCCCAAACATGGATAACAAAACCTTGGAGTTCATTTTAAGCGCATGAAATAATTTTCTACACTTACATTTATTATATTTTTCAAATTTTTTTGCATACTTGAACTCTAAAATTTTAATTTTGTTGTCATTGTTTTGTTTACGAGAAAAGTGGGACAAGTTTGGATTTGAAAAAAAATCAAACATAAAAAATGGAAATGCGCAAATGCTGAGGGAGATATTTCCAAAAAGTATATGTGATTTTGAAGGATAGGCAAATCGAGGGTTGGTTAGGTCTGGTAAATATCTAGCCACGCATTAACTTGAGAATTTATTTTTTTTCAACTTTTTGAAATTTTTGGATCATTAGGTCATTTGCATATTCAACATGTTTTTGGCATGCATATCCACCACATTTAAAACATGTTAGGATCAATTAGAAATCTCTTTCTTATAAAATTCCACAAAACTATTAGGGGTTGAACTAGTGGAATTTCCCAAACATGGATAACAAAACTTTTGAGTTCATTTTTAATGAGTGAAATAATTTTCTTCACTTACATTTAATATAGTTTTAGAATTTTTTTGCATACATGAACTCTAAAATTTTTATTTTGCTGTGATAGTTTTGTTTTACGAGAAAACTGGGAAGTGTTTAGATTTGAAAAAAATCGAACATCCAAAATGGAAATCCACAAATGCTGAGAGAGATAATTCCAAAAAGTATCTGTGATTTTGAAGGATAGGCAGAAAGTGGGTTCTTTGGCTCTAGTAAATATCCAACCACGCGAAAACTTGATAATTTAATTTTTTTCCATTCCTTGAAATTTTGTGATCATTAGGTCATTTGCATCATCAACATGTTTCTGGCATGCATATCCACCACATTTAAAACATGATAGCATCAATTAGAAATCTCTTTCTTGTAAAATTCTACCAAGCTATTAGGGGTAGTACTAGGGAATTTCCCAGTCATGGATAATGAAACATTTTAGGCCATTTTTATTGCGTGAAATAATTTTCCTCACTCACATTTATTATGGTTTTGAAATTGTTTTCCATACATGAACTGTAAAATTTTCATTTTGCTGTGATCACTTTGTTTACGAGAAAAGTGGGACAAGTTTGGATTTGAAAAAAAATCGAACATCAAAAATGGAAATGCAAATGGGAGAGATAATTCCGTTACGTATCTGTGATTTTGAAGGATTGGTAAAATGTGGGTTGTTTGGCTCTGGTAAATATCCAACCACGTGTTAACTTGAGAATTTCATTTTTTTGTACTCGAAATTTTAGAATGATTAGGTCATTTTCATCTTCAACATGTTTCTGGCATGCATATCCACCACATTTAAAACATGTTAGGATCAATTAGAAATCTCTTTCTTATAAAATTCCACCAAGCTTTAAGGGGTTGTAATAGTGGAATTTCCCAACGATGGATAACAAAACTTTGGAGTTCATTTTTAGTGCGTCAAATAATTTTCTTCGCTTACATTTATTTTAGTTTTCAATTTTTTTTGCATACATGAACTCTAAAATATTCATTTTGTTGTGATCGTTTTGTTTACGAAAAAAGTGGTGCAAGTTTGCATAAGAAAAAAAATCGAACATCCAAAAATGAAATACATAAATGCAGAAAGATATTATTCCAAAAATTATCAGTGATTTTGAAGGATAGGCAAAAAGTGGCTTGTTTCGCTCTGGTAAATATCTAACCACGCATTAACTTAAGAATTTAATTTTTTTCTACTCTTTCAAATTTTTGGATCATTAGGTCATTTGCATCTTCAACATGTTTCTGGCATGCGTATCCACCACATGTAAAACATGTTAGGATCAATTAGAAATCTCTTTCTTATAAAATTCCACCAAGCTATTTGGGGTTGTACTAGTGAATTTGCCCAACAGGGATAAGAATACTTTGCAGTTCATTTTTAGTGCGTGAAATAATTTTCTTCACTTACATTTATTATAGTTTTCAAATTTTTTTCCATACATGAATTCTAAAATTTTCATTTTGTTGTGATCGTTTTGTTTTAGATAAAAGTTGGACAAGTTTGGATTTGAAAAAAAATCGAACATCCAAAATTGAAATGCACAAATGCTTAGAGAAATAATTCCAACCACAGGTTAACTTGAGAATTTATTTTTTTCTACTCCTTGTAATTTTTTTTATCTTCAGGTCATTTGCATCTTCAACATGTTTCTGGCATGCATATCCACCTCATTTAAAACATGTTAGGATCAATTAGAAATCTCTTTCTTATAACATTCCAAAAAACAATTATGGGTTGTACTAGTGGAATTTCCCAAACATGGATAACAAAACCTTGGAGTTCATTTTAAGTGCATGAAATAATTTTCTACACTTACATTTATTATATTTTTCAAATTTTTTTGCATACTTGAACTCCAAAATTTTAATTTTTTTGTCATCGTTTTGTTTACGCGAAAAGAGGGAGAAGTTTGGATTTGAAAAAAAATTGAACATCAAAAATGGAAATGCACAAATGCTGAGGGAGATAATTCCAAAAAGTATCTGTGATTTTGAAAGATAGGCAAAATGTGGGTTGTTTTGGTCTGGTAAATATCCAACCACGCATTAACTTGAGAATCTATTTTTTTTTAATTTTTTGAAATTTTGGATCATGAGGTCATTTGCATATTCAACATGTTTCTGGCATGCATATCCACCACATTTAAAACATGTTAGGATCAATTAGAATTCTCTTTCTTATAAAATTCCAAAAAACTATTAGGGGTTGAACTAGTGGAATTTCCCAAACATGGATAACAAAACTTTTGAGTTCATTTTAAATGCATGAAATAATTTTCTTCACTTACATTTATTATAGTTTTAGAATTTTTTTGCATTCATGAACTCTAAAACTTTAATTTTGCTGTGATAGTTTTGTTTTATGAGAAAACTGGGAAGTGTTTGGATTTGAAAAAAAATCGAACATCCAAAATGGAAATCCACAAATGCTAAGAGTGATAATTCCAAAAAGTATCTGTGATTTTGAAGGATAGGCAGAAAGTGGGTTCTTTGGCTCTAGTAAATATCCAACCATGCGTAAACTTGATAATTTAATTTTTTTCTATTCCTTGAAATATTTGGATCATTAGGTAATTTCTATCTTCAACATGGTTCTGGCATGCATATCCACCACATGTAAAAAATGTTAGGATCAATTAGAAATCTCTTTGTTCTAAAATTCCACCAAGCTATTAGGGGTTGTACTAGAGA
This sequence comes from Aristolochia californica, assembly GCF_029961685.1. Lineage (NCBI taxonomy): Eukaryota > Viridiplantae > Streptophyta > Magnoliopsida > Piperales > Aristolochiaceae > Aristolochia > Aristolochia californica. The sequence goes on from NW_027181771.1 coordinate 12,811,181, forward strand.
ATTTCCCAAACATGGATAAGAAAACTTTGGAGTTCATTTTTAGTGCATGAAATAATTTTCTTCACTTACATTTATTATAGTTTTCAAAATTTTTTTGCATACATGAACTCTACAATTTTATTTTTGCTGTGATCGTTTTGTTTACGAGAAAAGTGGGACAAGTTTGGATTTGAAAAACAAATTGAACATCCAAAATGGAAATGCACAAATTCTGAGAGAGATAATTCAAAATAGTATCTATTATTTTGAAGGATAGGCAAAAAGTGAGTCGTTTGGCTCTGGTATATCCAACCACACGTTAGATAGAGAATTTAATTTTTTTCTACTCGTTGAAATTTTTGGATCATTAGGTCATTTGCATCTTCAACATGTTTCTGGTATACATGTCCATCACATTTAAAACATGTTAGGATCAATTAGAAATCTCGTTCTTATATAATTCCACAAAGCTATTAGGGGTTGTACTAGTGGGATTTTTCAAACAGGAATAACAAAACTTTTTAGTTCATTTTTAGGGCGTGAAATAATTTTCTTCACACACATTTATTATAGTTTTCAAATTTTTTTGCATACATGAACTCTTAAATTTTCATTTTGTTGTGATCATTTTTTGGAGAAAAGTGGGACAACTTTGGATTTGAAAGACAATCGAACATAAAAAATGGTAATGCACAAATGCTGAGAGAGATAATTCCAAAAACTATCTGTGATTTAGATGGATAGGCAAAAAATAGGTTGTTTGGCTCTGGTAAATATCCAACCACACGTTAACTAGAGAATTTAATTTTTTTCTACTCCTTGAAATTTTAGGATCATTAGGTCATTTGCATCTTCAACATGTTTCTGGTATACATATCCACCACATTTAAAACATGTTAGGGCAATTAGAAATCTCGTTCTTATGAAATTCCACAAAGCTATTAGGGGTTGTACTAGTGGAGTTTCTCGAACAGGGATAACAAAAATTTTTAGTTCATTTTAGAGTGTGAAATAATTTTCTTCACACACATTTATTATAGTTTTCAACTTTTTTTGCTTACATGAACTCTTAAATTTTAATTTTGTTGTGATCGTTTTGTTTACGAGAAAAGTGGGACAAGTTTGGATTTGAAAAAAAATCGAATATCCAAAATTGAAATGCACAAATGCTAATAGAGATAATTCCAAAAAGTATTTGTGATTTTGAAGGATAGGCAAAAAGTGGATTGTTTGGCTTTGGTATATATCCAACCACGCGTTAACTTGAGAATTTAACTTTTTTCTACTCTACGAAATTTTTGGATCATTATGTCATTTGCATCTTCAACATGCTTTTGGCATGCATATCCACCACAGTTAAAACATGTTAGGATCAATTAGAAATCTCTTTCTTATAAAATTCCACAAAACTATTAGAGGTTGTACTAGTGGAATTTCCCAAACATGGATAACCAAACTTTGGAGTTCATTTTTAGTGCATGAAATAATTTTCTTCACAGACAGTTATTTTAATTTTTGAATTTTTTTGCAAACATGAACTCTAAAATTTTAATTTTGCTGTGATCATTTTGTTTACGAGAAAACTGGGGAGTGTTTGGATTTGAAAAAAAATCGAACATCCAAAATGGTAATCCACAAATGCTGAGAGAGATAATTCCAAAAAGTATCTATGATTTTAACGGATAGGCAGAAAGTAAGTTCTTTGGCTCTGGTAAATATCCAACCACGCGTTAACTTGACAATTTAATTTTTTTTACTCCTTAAAATTTTTGGATCATTAGGTCATTTGCATCTTCAGCATGTTTCTGGCATGCATATCCACCACATTTAAAACATGATAGGATCAATTATAAATCTCTTTCTTATAAAATTCCACCAAGCTATTAGGTGTTGCACTAGTGAAATTTCCCCAACATAGATAACAAAACTTTTTAGTTCATTTTTAAGGCGTGAAATAATTTTCTTTACATACATTTATTATAGTTTTCAAATTTTTTTGCATACATGTACTCTTAAATTTACATTTTGTTGTGATCATTTTGTTTACAAGAAAAGTGGGAAAAGTTTGGATTTGAAAAAAAATTGAACATCCAAAATGGAAATGCACAAATGCTGAGAGAGATAATTCCAAAAAGTATCTGTGATTTTGAAGGAAATGGAAAAAGTGGGTTGTTTGGGTCTGGTAAATATCCAACCACACACTAAGTTGAGAATTTAATTTTTTTCTACTCGAAATTTTTGGATCATTAGGTCATTTGCATCTTCAACATGTTTCTGGCATGCATATCCACCACATTTAAAACATGTTAGGATCAATTTGAAATCTCTTTTACAAAAAATTCCGCCAAGCTATTAGAGGTTGTACTTGTGGAATTTCCCAAACATGGATAACAAAACTTTGGAGTTCATTTTTGGGCGTGAAATAATTTTATTCACTAACATTTAAATTTTTTTGCATACATGAACTTTTAAATTTTCATTTTGTTTTGATCGTTTTGTTTACGAGTAAAGTGGGACAAGTTTGGATTTGAATAAAAAATAAACATCCAAAATTGAAATGCACAAATTCTGAGAGAGATAATTCAAAAAAGTATCTGTGAATTTAAAGGATAGGCAGAAAGTGGGTTGTTTGGCACTGGTAAATATCTAACCACGCGTTAACTTGAGAATTTAATTTTTTTCTACTCCTTGAAATTTTTGGATCATTAGGTCGTTTTTATCTTCAACATGTTTCTTGCATGCATATCCACCACATTTAAAACATGTTAGGATCATATACAAATCTCTTTCTTACAAAATTCCACCAAGCTATAAGGGTTTGTACTAGTGAAATTTCCCAAACATGGATAACAAAACTTTGGAGTTCATTTTTAGTGCGTGAAAGAATTTTCTTCACTTACAATCATTATAGTTTTGAAATTTTTTTGCATACATGAATTCTAAAATTTTCCTTTTGTTGTGATCATTTTGTTTACTAGAAAAGTGGGACAAGTTTGGATTTGAAAAAAAATTGAACATCAAAAATGGAAATGCAAAAATGCTGAGAGAGATAATTCAAAAAAGTATATGTGATTTTGAAGGATAGGCAAAAAGTGGGTTGTTTGGCTCTAGTAAATATCCAACCACGCGTTAACTTGAGAATTTAATTTTTTTCTACTCGAAATTTTTGGATCTTTAGGTCATTTGCATCTTGAACATGTATCTGCAATGCATATCCACCACATTTAAAACATGTTAGGATCAATTAGAAATCTCTTTCTTATAAAATTCGACCAAGCTATTAGGGGTTGTACTAGTGGAATTTCCCAAACATGGATAACAAAACTTTGGAGTACATTTTTAGTGCGTGAAATAATTTTCTTCTCTTACTTTAATTATACTTTTCAAATTTTTTTGCACACATAAACTCTAAAATTGTCATTTTGTTGTGATCGTTTTGTTTATGAGAATAGTTCGACAAGTTTGGATTTGAAAATAAATCGAACATCAAAAATGGAAATGTAAAAATGCTCCGAGAGATAATTCCAAAAAGTATCTGTGATTTTAAAGGATAGGCAAAAAGTAAGTTCTTTGGCTCTGGTAAATATCCAACCACCCATTAACTTGAGAATTTAATTTTTTTCTACTCCTTGAAATTTTTGGATTATTAGGTCATTTGCATATTCAACATGTTTCCGGCATGCATATCCACCACATTTAAAGCATGGTAGGATCAATTAGAAATCTCTTTCTTATAAAATTCCACCAAGCTATTAGGGGTTACACTAGTGGAATTTCCCAAAAATGGATAACAAAACTTATTAGTTCATTTTTAGTGCGTGAAATAATTTTCTTCACATACATTTATTATAGTTTTCAATTTTTTTTGCATACATGAACTCGTAAATTTTCATTTTGTTGTGATCGTTTGTTTACGAGAAAAGTGGGTCAAGTTTGGATTTGAAAAAAAATTGAACATCCCAAATTGAAATGCACAAATGCTGAGAGAGATAATTCCAAAAAGTATCTGTGAATTTAAAGGATAGGCCGAAAGTGGGTTGTTTGGCACTGGTAAATCCATGTGTTAACTTGAGAATTTAATTTTTTTATACTCCTTGAAATTTTTGGATCATTTGGTCATTTTCATCTTCAACATATTTCTGGCATACATACCTCCACATTTAAAACATGTTAGGTTCAATTAGAAATCTCTTTCTTAAAAAATTCCACCATGCTATTAGGGGTTGTACTAGTAGAATTTCCCAAACATGGATAACAAAACTTTGGAGTTCATTTTTAGTGTGAAAAATACTTTTCTTTACTTACATTTGTTATAGTTTTCAAAATTTTTTTCACACTTGAACTCTAAAATTTTTATTTTGTTGTGATCGTTTTGTTTACGAGAAAAGTGGGACCAGTTTGGATTTGAAAATAAATCGAACATCTAAAATGGAAATGCAAAAATCCTTTGAGAGATAATTGCCAAAAGTATTTGTGATTTTGAAGGATAGGCAAAAAGTGGGTTGTTTGCCTCTTGTAAATATCCAACCACACGTTAACTTGAGAATATAATTTTTTTCTACTCCTTGAAATTTTTGGATCTTTAGGTCATTTGCATCTGCAACATGTTTCTGGCATGCATATCCCCCACATTTAAAACATGTTAGGATCAATTTTAAATCTCTTTCTTATAAAATTCCACTGAGCTACTAGGAGTTGTGCTAGTGGTATTTCCACAACATGGATAACAAAACTTTGGAGTTCATTTTTAGTGCCCGAAATAATTTTATTCCCTTACATTTATTATACTTTTCAAATTTTTTTTCATACATGATGTCTAAAATTTTCATTTTGTTGTGAACATTTTGTTTTAGAGAAAAGTGGGACAAGTTAGGATTTGAAAAAAAATCGAACAACCAAAATTGAAAAGCACAAATGCTGAGAGATATTATTCCAAAAATTATCTATGATTTTGAAGGATAGGCAAAAAATGGATTGTTTGGCTTTGGTAAATATCCAACCACGCATTAAGGTGAGAATTTAATTTTTTGTCTACTCTTTGAAATTTTTGGATCATTAGGTCATTTGCATCTTCAACATGTTTTTGGCCTGCATATCCACCACATGTAAAACATGTTAGGATCAATTAGAAATCTCTTTCTTATAAAATTCCACCAATTTCTTAGGGGTTGTACTAGTGAATTTCCCAAACATGGATAAGAAAACTTTAGAGTTCATTTTTAGTCTGTGAAATAATTTTCTTCACTTACATTTATTATAATTTTCAAATTTTATTCCATACATGAACTCATAAATTTTCATTTTGTTGTGAACGATTTGTGTACGAGAAAAGTGGGACAAGTTTGGGTTTGAAAAAAATCGAACATCCAAAATGGAAATGCACAAATGCTGAGAGAGATAATTCCAAAAAGTATCAGCGATTTTGAAGGATAGGCAAAAAGTGGGTTGTTTGCCTCTCGTAAATATCCTACCACACGTTAACTTGAGAATTTAATTTTTTTCTACTCCATTTTGGTCATTTACATCTTCAACATGTTTCTCGCATGCATATCCACCACAATTAAAACTTGCTAGGATCAATTTTAAATCTATTTCTTATAAAATTCCTCCAAGCTATTAGGGGCTGTACTAGTGGTATTTCTACAACATGGATAACAAAACTTTGGAGTTCATTTTTAGTGCGCGAAATAATTTTATTCACTTACATTTATTATAGTTTTCAATTTTTTTTTGCATACATGAAGTCTAAAATTTTCATTTTTTTGTGATCATTTTGTTTACGAGAAAATTGCGACAAGTTTGGATTTGAAAAAAAATCGAGCATCCAAAATTGAAATGCACAAATGCTGAGAGATAATATTCCAAAAATTATCTACGATTTTGAAGGTTAGGCAAAAAGGGAGTTGTATGACTCTGGTAAATATCCAACCACGCATTAACTTGAGAATTTAATTTTTTTCTACTGTTAGAAAATTTTCGATCATTAGGTAATTTGCATCTTCAACATGTTTCTGGCATGCATATCCTCCATATGTAAAACATGTTAGGATCAATTAGAAATCTCTTTCTTATAAAATTCCACCAATTTATTAGGGGTTGTACTAGTTAATTTCCCAAACATGGATAAGAAAACTTTGAGTTCATTTTTAGTGCGTGAAATAATTTTTTTCACTTACATTTATTATAGTTTTCAATTTTTTTCCTTTCATGAACTCATAAATTTTCATGTTCTTGTGAACGATTTGTTTACGAGAAAAGTGCGACAAGTTTGGATTTGAAAAAAAATCGAACATCCAAAATGGAAATGCTCTAATGTTGAGAGAGATAATTTCAAAAAGTGTCTGTGATTTTGAAGGATAGGCAAAAAGGGGGTTGTTTAGCTTTTGTAAACATCCAACCACGCGTTAACTTGAGAATTTAATATTTTTCTACTCGAAATTTTTGGATCATTGTCAATTGCATGTTCAACATGTTTCTGGCATGCATATCCACCATATTTAAAACATGATAGGATCAATTAGAAATCTCTTTCTTATAAAATTCCACCAAGCTGTTAGAGGTTGTACTAGTGGAATTTCCCAAACAGGGATAACAAAACATTTTAGTTCATTTTTCGTGCGTGAAATAATTTTCTTCAAATTATTTTATTATAGTTTTCAAATTTTTTTCCATACATGAACTCTTAAATTTTCATTTTGTTGTGATCGTTTTGTTTACGAGAAAAGTTGGATAAGATTGGATTTGAAAAAAAATCGAACATAAAAAATGGTAAAGCACAAATGTTGAGAGAGATAATTCCAAAAAGTATTTGTGATTTTGAAAGTTTGGCAAAAAGTAGGTTGTTTGGCTCTTGTAAATATCCAACCACGCGTTAACTTGAGAATTTAATTTTTTCCTACTCCTTGAAATTTTTGGATCATCAGGTCATTTCCATCTTTAACATGTTTCTGGCAAGTATATCCACCACATTTAAAACATGTTAGGATCAATTAGAAATCTCTTTCTTATAAAATTCCACAAAACTATTATGGGTTGTACTAGTGGAATTTCCCAAACAAGGATAACAAAACTTTGAAGTTCATTTTTAGTGCGTAAAATAATTTTCAACACCTACATTTATTATAGTTTTCAGTTTTTTTTTCATACATAAACTCTAAAATTTTTATTTTGTTGTGATCGTTTTGTTTATGAGAAAATTGGGAAGTGTTTGGATTTGAAAAAAAAATCAAACATCCAAAATGGAAATCAACAAATGCTGAGAGAGATAATTCCAAAAAGTATCTGTGATTTTAAAGGATAGGCAGAAAGTGGGTTCTTTGGCTCTGGTAAATATCCAACCACGCGTTAACTTGAGAATTTAATTTTTTTCTACTCCTTGAAATGTTTGGATCATTAGGTCATTTGCATCTTCAACATGTTTCTGGCATGCATATCCACCACATTTAAAACATGATAGGATCAATTCGAAACTCTTTCTTTTAAAATCCCACCCAGCTATTAGGGGTTACCCTAGTGGAATTTCCTAAACTTGGATAACAAAAATTTTTAATTCATTTTTAGTGCATGAAATAATTTTCTTCACATACATTTATTATACTTTTCAATTTTTTACCCATACATAACTCTTAAATTTTCATTTTTATTGTGATCGTTTTCTTTACGAGAAAAGTGGGTCAAGTTTGGATTTAAAAAAAATTCGAACATACAAAAATGGAAATGCACAAATGCAGAGAGAGATATTTCCAAAAGGTATCTGTGATTCTGAAGGATAGGTAAAAAGTGGGTTGTTAGGCTTTGGTAAATATCCAACCTCGCATTAACTTGAGAATTTAATTTTTTTCTAGTTCTTGAAATTTTTGGATCATCAGGTCATTTGCATCTTCAACATGTTTCTGGCATGCATATCCACCACATTTAAAACATGTTCAGATCAATTAGAAATCTTTTTTTTTAAAATTCGACAAAACTATATGGGGTTGTACTAGTGGAATTTCCCAAACCTGGATAACAAAACTTTGGAGTTCATTTTAGTGCATGAAATAATTTTTTTCCCTTACATTTATTATAGTTTTAAATTTTTTTTGCATACATGAACTCTAAAATTTTAATTTTGCTGTGATCGTTTTGTCTACGAAAAAACCGGGAAGTGTTTGGATTTGAAAAAAAATCGAACCTCCAAAATGGAAATCCACAAATGCTGAGAGAGGTAATTCCTAAAAGTACCTGTGATTTTAAAGGATAGGCAGAAAGTGGGTTCTTTGGCTCTCGTCAATATCCAACCACGCGTTAACTTGAGAATTTAATTTTTTTCTACTCCTTAGAAATTTTTGGATCATTAGGTCATTTGCATCTTCAACATATTTCTGGCATGCATATGCACCACATTTAAAACATGATAGGATCAATTAGAAATCTCTTTCTTTTAATATTCCACCAAGCTATTAGGGGTAGTACCAGTGGAATTTCCCAAACAGGAATAAAAAAAGTGTTTATTTCATTTTTAGTGCGCGAAATAATTTTCTTCACATACATTTATTAAAGTTTTAAAATTTTTTGGCATACATGAACTCTTAAATTTTCATTTTGTTGTGATCGTTTTGTTTACGAGAAAACTGGGAAAAGTTTGGATTTGAAAAAAAATCGAACATAAAAAATGGAAATGCAAAAATGCTGAGAGAGATAATTCCAAAAAGTATCTGTGATTTTGAAGGATAGGCAAAAAGTGGGTTGTTTGGCCCTGGTAGATATCCAACCGAGCATTAACTTGAGAATTTAATTTTTTTCTACACAAAATTTTTGGATCATCAGGTCATTTGCATCTTGAACATGTTTTTGGCATGCATATCCACCATATTTAAAACATGTAAGGATCAATTAGAAATCTCTTTCTTATAAAATTCCACCAAGCTATAAGGGGTTGTACTAGTGGAATTTCCCAAACATGGATAACAAAACTTTGGAGTTCATTTTTAGTCCATGAAATAATTTTCTTCACTTACATTCATTATAGTTTTGAAATTTTTTTGTAAACATTAGCTCATAAATTTTCTTTTTTTTGTGATCGTTTTGTTTACGAGAAAAGTGGGACAAGTTTGGATTTGAGAAAAAATCAAACATCCAAAGAGGATTTGCAAAAAAACTGAGAGAGATAATTCCAAAACGCGTCTGTGATTTTGAAGGATAGGCAAAAAGTGGGTTGTTTGGCTCTGGTAAATATCCAACCACACGTTAACTTGAGAATTTAATATTTTTCTACTCGAAATTTTTGGATCATTAGGTCATTTGCATGTTCAACATGTTTCTAGCATGCATATCCACCACATTTAAAACATGATAGGATCAATCAGAAATCTCTTTCTTATAAAATTCCGCAAACCTATTATGGGTTGTACTAGTGGAATTTCCCAAACAAGGATAACAAAACTTTGACGTTCATTTTTAGTGCGTAAAATAATTTTATACAGTTACATTTATTACAGTTTTCAATTTTTTTTTCGTACATGAACTCTAAATTTTTATTTTGTTGTGATCGTTTTGTTTACGAGAAAATTAGGAAGTGTTTGGTTTTGAAAAAAAATCCAAAATCCAGAATAGAAATCCACAAATGCTGAGAGAAATAATTCCAAAAAGTATCTGTGATTTTAAAGGATTGGCAGAAAGTGGGTTCTTTGGCTCTGGTAAATATCCAACCAAGCGTTAACTTGAGAATTTAATTTTTTTCTACTCCTTGAGTTGTTTGGATCATTAGGTGATTTGCATCTTCAACATGTTTCTGGCATGCATATCCACCACATTTAAAACATGATAGGTTCAATTAGAAATATCTTTCTTTTAAATTCCACCCAGCTATTAGGGGTTGCATTAGTGGAATTTCCCAAACTTGGATAACAAACATTTTTAATTCATTTTTAGTGCGTGAAATATTTTTCTTCATATACATTTATTATAGTTTTCAATTTTTTTGCAATACATAACTCTTACATTTTGAGTTTTTTTTTTTATCGTTTTGTTTACAAGAAAAGTGGGACAAGTTTGGATTTTAAAAAAAATCAAACATAAAAAATGGATATGCACAAATGCAGAGAGAGATAATTCCAAAAAGTATTTGTGATTTTGAAGGACAGGCAAAAAGTGGGTGGTTTGGCTCTGGTAAATATCCAACCATGCATTAACTTGAGAATTTAATTTTTTTCTACTCCTTGAAATTTTTGGATCTTCAGGTCATTTGCATCTTCAACATGTTTCTGGCATGCATATCCACCACATTTAGAACATGTTCAGATCAATTAGAAATCACTTTCTAATAAAATTCCACAGAACTATATGGGGTTGTACTAGTGGAATTTCCCAAACATGGATAACAAAACTTTGGAGTTCATTTTAGTGCATGAAATAATTTTCTTCCCTTACATTTATTATAGTTTTAAATTTTTTGTGGATACATGAACTCTAAAATTTTAATTTTGTTGTGATCTTTTTGTTTACGAGAAAACAGGGAAATGGAAATGCACAAATGCAGAGAGAGATAATTTCAAAAAGTTTCTGTGATTTTAAAGGATAGGCAGAAAGTGGGTTCTTTGGCTCAAGTAAATATCCAACCACGCGTTAACTTGAGAATGTAATTTTTTTCTACTCCTTGAAATTTTTGGGTCATTAGGTCATTTGCATCTTCAACATGTTTCTGGCATTCATATCCACCACATTTAAAACATGATAGGATAAATTGGAAATCTCTTTCTTATAAAATTCCACCAAGCTATTAGGGGTTGCACTAGTGGAATTTCCAAAACTTGGATAACAAAACTTTTTAATTCAATTTTTAGTGCATGAAATAATCTTCTTCGCATACATTTATTATAGTTTTCAAATTTTTTTGCCTACATGAACTCTAAAATTTTAATTTTGTTGTGATCGTTTTGTTTACGAGAAAAGTAGGACAAGTCTAGATTTGAAAAAAAATCGAACATCCAAAATGGAAATCCACAAATGATGAGAGTGGCAATTCCTAAAAGTATCTGTGATTTTAAAGGATAGGCAGAAAATGGGTTCTTTGGCTCTCGTAAATATCCAACCACACGTTAACTTGAGAATTTAATTTTTTTCTACTCCATGAAATTTTTGGATCATTAGGTCATTTGAATCTTCAACATGTTTCTGGCATGCATATCCACCACATTTAAAACATGATAGGATCAATTAGAAATCTCTTTCTTGTAAAATTCCACCAAGCTATTAGGGGTACTACTAGTGGAATTTCCCAAACAGGGATAAGAAAAGTTTTTGTTTCATTTTTAGTGCGCGAAATAATTTTTTTCACATACATTTATTATAGTTTTCCAATTTTTTGGCATACATGAACTCTTAAATTTTCATTTTGTTGTGATCGTTTTGTTTACGAGAATAATGGGACAAGTTTGGAATTGTAAAAAATTCGAACATCCAAAATGGAAATGCACAAATGCTGATAGAGATAATTCCAAAAAGTATCTGTGATTTTGAAGGATAGGCAAAAATGGATTGTTTGGCTCTGGTATATATCGAACCATGCGTTAACTTGAGAATTTAATTTTTTTCTTCTCCATGAAATTTTTGGATCATTAAGTAATTTGCATCTTCAACATGTTTGTGGCATGCATATCCACCACATTTAAAACTTGTTACGATCAATTACAAATCTCTTTGTGATAAAATTCCACCAAACTATTTGGGGTTGTACTAGTTGAAATTCCCTAACATGGATAACAAAACTATGGAGTTCATTTTTAGTGTGTGTAATAATTTTCTTTACTTACATTTATTATAGTTTTCAAATTTTTTTTGCATACATAAACTCTAAAATTTTCATTTTCTTGTGATCGTTTTGTTTACGCGAAAAGTGGGACAAGTTTGGATTTGAAAAAAAATGCAACATCCAAAATGGAAATGCACAAATGCTGAGAGAGATAATTCCAAAAAGTATCTGTGATTTTGAAGGTTAGACAAAAAATGGGTTGTTTTGCTCTGGAAAATATCCAACCACGCTTTAACTTGAAAATTTAATTTTTTTCTACTCCTTGAAATTTTTTGATCATTAGGTCACTTAAATCTTCAACATGTTTCTGGCTTGCTTATCCGCCACATTTAAAACTTGTTAGCATCAATTAGAAATCTCTTTCTTATAAAATTCCACAAAACTATTATGGGTTGTACTAGTGGAATTTCCCAAACATAGATAAAAAAACATTGGAGTTCTTTTTTAGTGCCTGAAATAATTTTCTACACCTACATTTATTATAGTTTTCAAAAAAAATTTCATACAGGAACTCTAAAATTTTAATTTTGTTGTGATTGAATTATTTACGAGAAAACTGGGAAGTGTTTGGATTTGAAAAAAAATTGAACATCCAAAATGGAAATCCACTAATGCAGAGAGTGATAATTCCAAAAAGTATCTGTGATTTTAAAGGATAGGCAGAAAGTGGGTTCTTTGGCTCTAGTAAATATCCAACCACATGTTAACTTGAGAATTTAATTTTTTTCTACTCCTTCAAATTTTTGGGTCATTAGGTCATTTGCCTCTTCAACATGTTTCTGGCATGCATATCCACCACATTTAAAACATGATAGGATCAATTAGAAATCTCTTTCTTATAAAATTCCACCAAGCTATTAGGGGTTGCACTAGTGGAATTACAAAAATTTGGATATCAAAACTTTTTAATTTATTTTTAGATCGTGAAATAATCTTCTTCACATACATTTATTATACTTTAAAATTTTTTTGCCTACATGAACTCTTAAATTTTCATTTTGTTGTGATCGTTTTGTTTACGAGAAAAGTGGGACAAGTTTGGATTTGAAAAAAAATCAAACATCAAAAATGGAAATGCACAAATGCTGAGAGAGATAATTCACAAAAGTATCTGTGATTTTAAAGGATGGGCAAAAAATAGGTTGTTTGGGTCTGGTAAATATACAACCACGCATTAACTAGAGAATTTAATTTTTTTCTACTCCTAGAACTTTTTGGATCATCAGGTCATGTGCATCTTCAACATGTTTCTGGCATGTATATCCACCACATTTAAAACATGTTAGGATCAATTAGAAAACTCTTTCTTATAAAATTCCACAAAACTACTAGGGGTTGTACTAGTGAAATTTCCCAAACATGGATAACAAAACTTTAGAGTTCATTTTTAGTGCATGAAATAATTTTTTTTACTAACATTTATTATAGTTTTAATTTTTTTTTGCATGCATGAAGTCTAAAATTTTAATTTTGCTTTGATCGTTTTGTTTACGAGAAAATTTGGAAGTATTAGGATTTGAAAAAAAATCGAACATCCAAAATGGAAATCCACAAATGCTGTGAGAGATAATTCCAAAAAGTATCTGTGATTTTAAAGGATAGGCAGAAAGTGGGTTCTTTGGCTCAGGTAAATATCCAACCAAGCGTTAACTTGAGAATTTAATTTTTTTTCTACTCCTTGAAATTTTTGGATCATTAGGTCATTTTCATCTTCAACATGTTTCTGGCATGCATATCCACCACATTTAAAACATGATAGGATCAACTAGAAATCTCTTTCTTATAAAATTCCACCAAGCTATAAGGGGTTGTACTAGTGGAATTTCCCAAACAGGTATAACAAAACTTTAGAGTTCATTTTTAGTGCGTGAAATAATTTTCTTCACATACATTTATTATAGTTTTCAATTTTTTTTCAAAGATGAACTCTTAAATTTTCATTTTTTGTTATCGTTTTGTTTATGAAAAAAGTGGGAAAAGTTTGGATTTGAAAAAAATTCGAACATCAAAAATGGAAATGCACAAATGCTGAGAGAGATAATTCACAAAAGTATCTGCGATTTTAAAGGATGGGCAAAAATTGGGTTGTTTGGGTCTGGTAAATATCCAACCACGCATTAACTAGAGAATTAAATTTTTTTCTACTCCTAGAACTTTTTGGATCTTAAGATCATTTGCATCTTCAACATGTTTCTGGCATGCATATCCACCACATTTAAAACATGTTAGGATCAATTAGAAACCTCTTTCTTATAAAATTCCACAAAACTATTACGGGTTGTACTAGTGGAATTTCCCAAACATGGATAACAAAACATTGGAGTTCATTTTAATTGCGTGAAATAATTTTTTACACTTACATTTATTATAGTTTTCAAATTTTTTTTCATACAAGAACTCTAAAATTTTAATTTTGTTGTGATAGTTTTGTTTATGAGAAAATTGGGAATTGTTTGGATTTGAAAAAAAATCGAACATCCAAAATGGAAATCCACAAATGCTGAGAGAGATAATTCTAAAAAGTATCTGTGATTTTAAAGGATAGGCAGAAAATGGGTTATTTGGCTCTGATAAATATCCAACCACGTGTTAACTTTAGAATTCAATTTTTTTCTACTCCTAGAAAGTTTTGGATCATTAGGTCATTTGCATCTTCAACATGTTTCTGGCATGCATATCCACCACATTTAACACATGATAGGATCAATTAGAAATCTCCTTGTTATAAAATTCCACCAAGCTATTAGGGGTTGCACTAGTGGAATTTCCCAAACTTGGATAACAAAACTTTTGAATTCATTTTTATTGCGTGAAATAATTTTCTTCACATACATTTATGATAGTTTTTAAATTTTTTTGCATACATGAACTATTAAATTTTCATTTTTTTGTGATGGTTTTGTTTATGATAAAAGTGGGGCAAGCTTGGATACGAAAAAAATTCGAACATAAAAAATGAAAATGCACAAATGCAGAGAGAGATAATTCCAATAAGTATCTGTGATATTGAAGGATAGGCAAAAAGTGGGTTGTTTGGCTCTGGTAAATATCCAACCATGCATTAACTTGAGAATATAATTTTTTTCTACTCCTTGAAATTTTTGAATCATCAGATCTTTTGCATCTTCAACTTGTTTTTGGCAAGCTTATCCACCACAGTTAAAACATGTTAGGATCAATTAGAAATATCTTTCTTATAAAATTCCACAAAACTATTAGGGGTTGAACGAGTGAAATTTCCCAAACATGGATAACAAAACTTTGGAGTTCATTCTTAGTGCATGAAATAATTTTCATCACCTACATTTATTATAGTTTTTGAATTTTTTTGCATATATGAGCTCTAAAATTTTAATTTTGCTGCGATCGTTTTGTTTACGAGAAAACTAGGAAGTGTTTTGATTTGAAAAAAAATCGAACATCCAAAATGGAAATCCACAAATGTAGAGAGAGCGAATTCCAAAAAGTATCTGTGATTTTAAAGAATAGGAAGAAAGTGGATTCTTTGGCTTTGGTAAATATCCAACCACGTGATAACTTGAGAATTTAATTTTTTTGTACTCCTTGAAATTTTTGAATCATTAGGTCATTTTAATCTTCAACATGTTTCTGGCATGCATATCTACCACATTTAAAACAAGTTAGGATCAATTAGAAATCTCTTTCTTATAAAATTCCACCAAGCTTTAAGGGGTTGTATTAGTGAAATTTCCCAACAATGGATAAAAAAACTTTGGAGTCCATTTTTAGTGCGTGAAATAATTTTCTTGACTTACATTGATTATAGTTTTCAAATTTTTTTCCATACATGAACTCTAAAATTTTCATTTTGTTGTGATCGTTTTGTTTACGAAAAAAGTGGGACAAGTTTGGATTTGAAAGAAAATCCAACATCCAAAATGGAAATGCACAAATGCTGAGACATATTATTCCAAAAATTATGTGTGATTTTGATGGTTAGGCAAAAAGTGGGTTGTTTGGCTCTCGTAAATATCCAACCACGCATTAACTTAAGAATTTAATTTTTTTCAATTCTTTGAAATTTTTGGATCATTAGGTCATTTGCATCTTCAACATGTTTCTGATATGTATATCCACCACATGTAAAACATCTTAGGATCAATTCGAAATCTCTTTCTTATTAAATTCCACCAAACTATTAGGGGTTGTACTAGTGAATTTCCAAAACATGGATAAGAAAACTTTGGAGTTCATTTTTAATGCGTGAAATAATTTTCTTTACATACATTTATTATAGTTTTCAAATATTTTTCCATACATGAACTCTAAAATTTTCATTTTGTTGTGATCGGTTTGTTTATGAGAAAAGTGGGACAAGTTTGGATTTTAAAAAAAATCGAACATCCAAAATGGAAATGCACAAATGCTGATAGAGATAATTCCAAAAGGTATCTGTGATTTTGAAGGATAGGCAAAAAGTGGGTTGTTTGGCTCTGGTAAATATCCAACCACGCGTTAACTTGAGAATTTAATATTTTTCTACTCCTTGAAATTTTTGGGTCATTAGGTCATTTGCATCTTCAACATGTTTCTTACAAGCATATCCACCACATTTAAAACATGATAGGATCAATTAGAAATTTTTTTCTTATAAAATTCCACAAAGTATTAGGGGTTGTACTAGTGGAATTTTTCAAACAGGGATAACAACACTTTTTAGTTCATTTTTAGTGCGTGAAATAATTTTCTTCACACACATTTATTATAGTTTTCAATTTTTTTTTATATTTGAACTCTTAAATTTTCATTTTGTTATGATCGGTTTGTTTACGAGAAAAGTGGGACAAGTTTGGATTTGAAAAAAAATTGAATATCCAAAATGGAAATGCACAAATGCAGAGAGAGATAATTCCGTAAGGTATCTGTGATTTTGAAGTATAGGTAAAAAGTGGGTTCTTTGGCTCTGGTAAATATCCAACCACGCGTTAACTTGAAAATTTAATTTTTTTCTACTCCTTGATTTTTTTGGATCATTAGGTCATTTGCATCTTCAACATGTTTCAGGCATGCATATCCACCACATTTAAAACACGATATGATCAATTAGAAATCTCTTTCTTATAAAATTCCACCAAGCTATTAGAGGTTGCACTAGTGGAATTCCCAAACTTGGATAACAAAACTTTTTAATTCATTTTTATTGCGTGAATTAATTTTTTTCACATACATTTATTAAAGTTTTCAAATTTTTTTGCATCCATGAACTCTTAAATGTTCATTTTGTTGTGATCGTTTTGTTTATGAGAAAAGTGGGACAAGTTTGGATTAGAAAAAAAATCGAACATCAAAAATGGAAATGCACAAATGCTGAGAGAGATAATTTCAAAAAGTATCTGTGATTTAGAAGGATAGGCAAAAAGGGGGTTGTTTGGGTATAGTAAATATCTAACCATGCATTAACTTGAGAATTTAATTTTTTTCAATTTCTTGAAATTTTTGGTTCATCAGTTCATTTGCATTTTCAATATGTTTCTGGCATGCATATCTACCACATTTAAAACATGTTAGAATCAATTAGAAATCTCTTTCTTATAAAATTCCACAAAACTATTAGGGGTTGAACTAGTGGAATTTCCCAAACATGGATAACAAAACTTTGGAATTCATTTTAGTGCATGAAATAATTTTCATAACTTACAATTAATATGGTTTTATAATTATTTTGCATACATGAACTCTAAATTTTTAATTTTTCTGTGATCGTTTTATTTACGAGAAAACTTGGAAGTGTTTGGATTTGAAAAAAAATCGAACATCCAAAATGGAAATCAACAAATGCTGAGAGAGATAATTGCACAAAATATCTGTCATTTTAAAGGATAGGCAAAAAATTGGGTCTTTGGCTCTGGTAAATATCAAACCATGCGTCAACTTGAGAATTTAATTTTTTTCTACTCCTTGAAATTTTTGGATCATTAGGTCATTTTCATCTTCAACATGTTTCAGGCATGCAAATCCACCACATTAGAAATCTTTTTCTTATAAAATTGAACCAAGCTATAAGGGGTTGTACTAGTGGAATTTCCCAACCATGGATAACAAAACATTGGAGTTCATTTTTAGTGCGTGAAATAATTTTCCTCACTCACATTTATTATAGTTTTAAAATTTTTTTGCATACATGAACGGTAAAATTTTCATTTTGTTATGATCGTTTTGTTTACTAGAAAAGTATTACAATTTTGGATTTGAAAAAAAATCGAACATCCAACATGGAAATGCAAAAATGCTGAGAGAGGTAACTCCAAAAAGTATCTGTGATTTTGAAGGATTGGCAAAAAGTGGGTTTTTTGGCTCTGGTAAATATCCAACCACGCGTTAACTTGAAAATTTAATTTTTTTCCACTCCATGAAATTTTTGGATCTTTAGGTCATTTGCATCTTCAACATGTTTCTGGCTTGCATATCCACCACATTTAAAACATGTTAGGATCAATTAGAAATCTCTTTCATATAAAATTCCACCAAGCTATTAGGGGTTTTACTAGTAGAATTTCCCAAACTTGGATAACAAAACTTTGGAGTTCATTTTTAGTGCGTGAAATAATTTTCTTCACTTACATTTATTATAGTTTTAGAATTTTTTTGCATACATGAACTCTAAAATTTTCATTTTGTTGTGATCATTTTGTTTACGAGAAAAGTGGGATAAGTTTGGATTTGCAAAAAAATCGAACATAAAAAATGGAAATGCACAAATGTTGAGAGAGATAATTCATAAAAGTATCTGTGAATTAGAACGATAGGCAAAAAGTGGGTTGGTTGGGTCTGGTAAATATCCAACAGCGCATTAACTTGAGAATTTAATTTTTTTCAACTTCTTGAAATTTTTGGATCATCAGGTCATTTGCTTCTTCAATATGTTTCTGACATGCATATCCACCACATTTAAAACATGTTAGGATCAATTAAAAATCTCTTCCTTTGAAAATTCCACCAAGCTATTAGGGGTTGTTCTATTGGAATTTCCCAAACATGGATAACAAAACTTTGGAGTTCAATTTTATTGTGTTAAATAATTTTCTTCACTTACATTTGTTATAGCTTTCAAATTTTTTTGCATACAAGAACTCTAAAATTTTTATTTTGTTGTGATCCTTTTGTTTACGAGAAAAGTGAGTAAAAGTTTGGATTTGAAAAAAAATTGAACATCCAAAATGAAAATGCACAAATGCTGAGAGTGATAATTCCAAAAGGTATCTGTGATTTTGAAGGATAGGCAAAAAGTTGGTTGTTTGGCTCTGGTAAATATCCAACCACACGTTTACTTGAGAAATTAATTGTTTTCTACTCGTTGAAATTTTTGGATCATCAGGTCATTTGCATCTTCAACAAGTTTCTGGCATGCATGTCCACCGCATTTAAAAAATGTTAGGATCAATTAGAAATTTCTTTCTTATAAAATTCCACAAAACTATTAAGAGTTCTACTAGTGGAATTTCCCAAACATGGATAACAAAACTTTGGAGTTCTTTTTTAGTGCGTGAAATAATTTTCTTCACTTACATTTATTATTGTTTTCAAATTTTTTTGCATCCATGAACTTTAAAAATTTCATTTTGTTGTGAATCATTTTGTTTACGAGAAAAGTCGGACAAGTTTGGATTTGAAAAAAAATGAACATCCAAAATGGAAATGCACAAATGCTAAGAGAGATATTTCGTAAAAGTATCTGTGATTTTGAAGGATATGCAAAAAGTGGGTTGTTTGGCTCTGGTAAATATCCAACCATGCGTTAACTTGAGAATTTAATTTTTTTCTAGTCGTTGAAATTTTTGGATCATTAGGTCATTTGCGTCTTCAACATGTTTCTGGCATGCATATCCACCACATTTAAAACATGTTTGGATCAGTTAGAAATCTGTTTCTTATAAAATTCCACCAAGCTATTAGGGGTTGTACTAGTGGTATTTCCGAAACATGGATAACAAAACTTTGGAGTTCATTTTTAATGCGTGAAATTATTTTTTTCTTATAAATTTATTATATTTTTCAATTTTTTTTGCATACAAGAACTTTAAAATTTTCAATTAATTGTGATCATTTTGTTTACGAGAAAAGTCGGAGAAGTTTAGATTTGAAAAAAAAATTCACATCTAAATTGGAAATGCACAAATGCTGTGAGAGATATTTTCGAAAAGTTTCAGTGATTTTGAAGGATAGGCAAAAAGTGGGTTGTTTTGCTCTGGTAAATATCCAACCACACGTTTACTTGAGAAATTAATTTTTTTCTACTCCTTCCAATTTTTGGATCATTAGGTCATTTGCATCTTCAACATGTTTCTGGCATGCATATCCTCCACATTTAAAACATGTTAGGAACAATTAGAAATCTGTTTCTTATAAAATTCTACCAAGCTATTAGGGGTTCTACTAGTGAAATTTACCAAACTTGGATAACAAAACTTTGGCGTTCATTTTTAGTGCGTGAAATAATTTTCTTCACTTACAATTATTATAGTTTTCAATTTTTTTTGCATACATGAACTCTTAAATTTTCATTTTGTTGTGATCGTTTTGTTTAAGAAAAAAGTGGGAGAAGTTTGGGTTTGAACCAAAATTGAACATTCAAAATGGAAATACACAAATGCTGAGAGAGATAATTTAAAAAAGTATTTGTGATTTTGAAGGATAGGAAAAAAGTGGGTTGTTTGGCTCTTCTATATATATCATGCCACACGTTAACTTGAGAATTTAATTTTTTTCTACTCCTAGCAATTTTATGATCATTAGGTCATTTGCATCTTCTACATGTTTCTGGTATGCATATCCACCACATTTAAAACATGTTAGGATCAATTAGAAATCTCTTTCTTATAAATTTCACCAAGCTACTAGGGGTTGTACTGACGGAATTTCCCAAACATGGATAACAAAACTTTGGAGTTCGTTTTTAGTGCATGAAATAATTTTCTTCACTTACATTTATTATAGTTTTCAATTTTTTTTCGCATACATGAACTCTAAAATTTTCATTTTGTTGTCAACATTTTGTTTACGAGAAAAGGGAGACAAGTTAGGATTAAAAAAAATTAAAATCCAAATTTGAAATGCACAAATGCTGAGAGAGATAATTCCAAAATGTATCTGTGATTTTGAAGGATAGGCAAAAAGTGGGTTGTTTGGCTCTGGTAATTATCCAACCATACGTTAACTTGAGAATTTAATTTTTTTCTTCTCCTTGAAATTTTTGGATCATTAGGTCATTTGCTTCTTCAACATGTTTCTGGCATGCATATCCACCACATTAAAAACATGGTAGGATCAATTAGAAATCTCTTTCTTATAAAATTTCACCAAGCTATTAGGGGTTTTACAAGTGGAATTTTCGAAACATAGATAAGAAAACTTTAGAGTTCCTTTTTAGTGCATGAAATAATTTTCTTCACTTACATTTATTTCATTTTTCCAATTTTTTTGCATACATGAACTCTAAAATTTTCATTTTGTTGTGATCGTTTAGTTTACAAGAAAACTGGGGCAAGTTTGGATTTGAAAAAAAATTGAACATCCAAAATGGAAATGCACAAATGCTGAGAGAGATATTTCCAAAAAGTATCTGTGATTTTGAAGGATAGGCAAAATGTGGGTTGTTTGTCTCTGGTAAATATCCAACCACATGTTAACTTACGAATTTAATTTTTTTCTACTCCTTGCAATTTTTGGATCATTAGGACACTTGCATCTTCAACATGTTTCTAGCATGCACATTCACCACATTTAAAACATGTTAGGAACAATTAGAAATCCCTTTCTTATAAAATTCCACCAAGGTATTAGGGATTGTACTAGTGGAATTTCCGAAACTTGGATAACAAAACTTCGGAGTTCATTATTAGTGGGTGAAATAATTTTCTTCACTTACATTTATAATAGTTTTCAATTGTTTTTGCAGACATGAACTCTAAAATTTTCATTTCGTTGTCATCGTTTTGTTTACGGGAAAAGTGGCATAAGTTTGGATTTGAAAAAAAATTGAACATCCAAAATAGAAATACACAAATGCTGTGAGAGATAATTCCAAGAAGTATTTGTGATTTTGAAGGATAGGCCAAAAGTGGGTTGTTTGGCTCTGGTATATATCCAACCACGCATTAACTTAAGAATTTAATTTTTTTCTACTCCTTGAAATTTTCGATCATCAGGTAATTTGCATCTTCAACATGTTTCTGGCTTGCATATCCACCACATTTAAAACGTGTTAGGATCAATTAGAGATCTCTTTGTTATAAAATTCCACAAAACTACTACGGGTTGTACTAGTGGAATTTCCCAAACATGGATAACAAATCTTTGGAGTTCATTTTTAGTGCATGAAATAATTTTTTTCACTTACATTTATTATGGTTTTAGAATTTTTTTGCATACATGAACTCTAAAATTTTAATTTTGCAGTGATTGTTTTGTTTACGAGAAAACTGTGAAGTGTTTGGATTTGAAAAAATTCAAACATCCAAAATGGAAATCCACATATGTTGTGAGAGATAATTCCAAAAAGTATCTGTGATTTTAGAGGACAGGCAGAAAGTGGGTTCTTTGGCTCTGGTTATTATCCAACCGCAAGTTAACTTGAGAATTTAATTTTTTTCTACTCCTTGAAATTTTTGGATCATTAGGTCATTTTCATCTTCAACATGTTTCTTGCATGCATATCGACCACATCTAAAACATGTTAGGATCAATTAGAAATCTCTTTCTTATAAAATTCCACTAAGCTATAAGGGTTGTATTAGTGGAATTTCAAAAACAGGGATAACAAAACTTTGGAGTTCATTTTTAGTGTATGAAATAATTTTCTTCACATACATTTATTATAGGTTTCAAATTTTTTTGCATACATGAACTCTAAAATTTTCATTTTGTTGTGATCGTTTTTTTACGAGAAAAGTGGGACAAGTTTGGATTTGAAAAAAATCGAACATCAAAAATGGAAATGCACAAATGCTGAGGGAGATAATTCCAAAAAGTATCTGTGATTTTGAAGGATAGGCAAAAAGGTGGTTGTTTGGCTCTGGTAAACATCCAACCACGCGTTAACTTGAGAATTTAATTTTTTTGTACTCGAAATGTTTTTATCATCAGGTCATTTGCATCTTCAACATGTTTCTAGCATGCATATCCACCACATTTAAAACATGCTAGGATCAATTAAAAATCTCTTTCTTATAAAATTCCACAAAACTATTATGGGTTGTACTAGTGGAATTTCCCAAACATGGATAACAAAACTTTTGAGTTCATTTTTAGTGCGTGAAATAATTTCCTACACTTACATTTATTATAGTTTTCAATTTTTTTTCATACATGAACTCTAAAATTTTAATTTCGTTGTGATCATTTTGTTTACGAGAAAACTACGAAGTGTTTCGATTTGAAAAACAATGGAACATCAAAAATGGAAATCCACAAATGCTGAGAGAGATAAATCCAAAAAGTGTCTGTGATTTTAAAGTATTGGCGGAAAGTGGGTTCTTTGCCTCTGGTAAATATCCAACAACGCGTTAACTTGAGAATTTAATTTTTTTCCACTCCGTGAAATTTTTTGATCATTAGGTCATTTGCATCTTCAACATGTTTCTGGCATGCATATCCACCAAATTTAAAACATGTTAGGATCAATTAGAAATCGCTTTCTTATAAAATTCCACAAAACTATTAGGGGTTGTACTAGTGGAATTTCCCAAACATGGATAACAAAACTTTGGAGTTCAGTTTTAGTGCATGAAATAATTTTTTTCACTTACATTTATTATTTTTTTAGATTTTTTTTGCATATATGAACTCTAAAATTTTAGTTTTGCTGTGATCGTTTTGTTTACGAGAAAACTGGGAAGTGTTTGGATTTGAAATAAAATCGAACATCCAAAATGGAAATCCACAAATGCTGCGAGAGATAATTCCTAAAAGTATCTGTGATTTTAATGGACAGGCAGAAAGTGGGGTCTTTGGCTCCGGTAAATATCCAACCACAAGTTAACTTGAGAATTTAATTTTTTTCTACTCCATGAAATTTTTGGATCATTAGGTCACTTTCATCTTCAACATGTTTCTGGCTTGCATATCCACCACATTTAAAACATATTAGGATCAATTAGAAATCTCTTTCTCTTAAAATTCCACCAAGCTATAAGGGGTTGTACTAGTGGAATTTCCCAAACAGAGATAACAAAACTTTGGAGTTCATTTTTAGTGCGTGAAATTATTTTCTTCTACATTTATTATAGTTTTCAAGTTTTTTTGCATACATGAACTCTTAAATTTTCATTTTGTTGTGATCGTTTTGTTTACTAGATAAGTGGGACAAGTTTGGATTTGAAAAAAAATCGAACATAAAAAATGGAAATGCACAAATGCTGAGAGAGATAATTCCAAAAAGTATCTGTGATATTGAAGGAAAGGCAAAAAGTGGGTTGTTTGCCTCTGGTAAATATCCAACCACGCGTTAAGTTGAGAATTTAATTTTTTTCTACTCGAAATTTTTGGATCATCAGGTCATTTGCATCTTCAACATGTTTTAGGCATGCATATCCACCACATTTAAAATTTGTTAGGATCAATTAGAAATCTCTTTCTAATAAAATTCCTCAAAACTATTATGGGTTGTACTAGTGGAATTTCCCAAACAAGGATAACAAAACTTTGGAGTTCATTTGTAGTGCGTGAAATAATTTTTTACACTTACATTTATTATAGTTTTCATAAAAAATTTCATACATGAATTATAAAATTTTAATTTCATTGTGATCGTTTTGTTTATGAGAAAACTGGGAAGTGTTTGGATTTGAAAAAAAATCGAACATCCAAAATGGAAATCCACAAATGCTGAGAGAGATAATTCCAAAAAGTACCTGTGATTTTAAAGGATAGGAAGAAAGTGGGTTCTATGGGTCAGGTAAATATCCAACCACGCATTAACATGAGAATTTAATTTTTTTCTACTCCTTGAAATTTATGGATCATTTGGTCATTTGCATCATGAACATATTTCTGGCATGCATATCCACCACATTTAAAACATGATAGGATCAATTAGAAATCTCTTTCTTATAAAATTCCACCAAGCTATAAGGGGTTGTACTAGTGAAATTTTCGAAACTTGGACAGCAAAACTTTTTCATTCATTTTTAGTGCGTGAAATAATTTTCTTCACATACATTTATTAAAGTTTTGAATTTTTTTTGCATACATGAACTCTTCAAAAATTTTGTTGTGATCATTTTGTTTACGAGAAAAGTGGGACAAGTGTGGATTTGAGAAAAATTCGAACATCAAAAATGGAAATGCACAAATGCTGAGAGACATAATTCCAAAAAGTATCTATGATTTTGAAGGATGAGCAAAAAGTGCGTGGTTTGGCTCTGGTAAATATCCAACCACACGTTAACTTGATAATTTAATTTTTTTCTACTCCTTGAAATTTTTGGATCATTAGGTCATTTGCATCTTCAACATGTTTCTGGCATCTATATCCACCACATTTGTAACATGTTTGGATCAATTTGAAATCTCTTTCTATGGAATTTCCCAAACTTGGATAACAAAACTTTTTAATTCATTTTTAGTGCGTGAAATTATTTTCTTCACATACATTTATTATAGTTTTCAAGTTTTTTTGCATATTTGAACTCTTAAATTTTCATTTTCTTGTGATCGTTTTGTTTACTAGATAAGTGGGACAAGTTTGGATTTGAAAAAAATCGAACATCAAAAAAGGGAAATGCACAAGTGCTGAGAGAGATAATGCCAAAAAGTATCTGTGATATTGAAGGAAAGGCAAAAAGTGGGTTGTTTGGCTCTGGTAAATATCTAACCATGCGTTAACTTGAGAATTTAATTTTTTTCTACTCCATGAAATTATTGGATCTTTAGGTCATTTGCATCTTCAACATGTTTCTGGCATGCATATCCACCACATTTAAAACATGTTAGGATCAATTAGAAATCTCTTTCATGTAAAATTCCACCAACCTATTAGGGGTTGTACTAGTGGAATTTCCCAAACTTGGATAACAAAACTTTGGAGTTCATTTTTAGTGCGTGAAATAATTTTCTTCTCTTACATTTATTATAGTTTTCCAATTTTTTTGCATACATGAACTCTAAAATTTTTATTTTGTTGTGATCGTTTCGTTTACGAGAAAACTGGGACATGTTTGGATTTGAAAAGAAATCGAACATCCAAAATTGAAATGCACAAATGCTGAGAGAGATAATTTCAAAAAGTATCTGTGATTTAGACGGATAGGCAAAAAGTGGGTTGTTTGGCTCTGGTAAATATCCAACCACGCGTTAACTTAAGAATTTATTTTTTTCTACTCTTTGAAATATTTGGATCCTTAGGTCATTTGCATCTTGAACATGTTTCTGGCATGCATATCCACCACATGTAAAAAATGTTAGGATCAATTAGAAATCTCTTTCTTATAAAATTACACCAAGCTATTAGGGGTTGTACTAGTGAATTTCCCAAACATGGATATCAAAACTTTGGAATTCATTTTTAGTGCATAAAATAATTTTCTTCACTTACATTTATTATATTTTTCAAAAAAAATTTGTGTACATGAACTCTAAAAGTTTAATTTTGTTGTGATCGGTATGTTTACGAGAAAAGTAGAAAAATTCGGATTTGAAAAAAATGGAATATCCAAAATGGAAATGCACAAATGCTAAGAGAGATAATTCCAAAAAGTACCTGTGATTTTGAAGGATAGCCAAAAAGTGGGTTGTTTGGCTCTGGTAAATATCCAACCACACCTTCACTTGAGAATTTAATTTTTTTCTACTCCTGGAAATTTTTTGATCATTAGGTTATTTGAATCTTCAACATATTTCTGGCATGCATATCCACCACATTTAAAACAGGTTAGGATCAATTAGAAATCTCTTTCTTATAAAATTCCACCAAGCTATTAGGGGTTGTACTAGTGGAATTTCCCAAACAGGGATAACAAAACTTTGGAGTTCATTTTTAGTGCGTGAAATTATTTTCTTCACATACATTTATTATAGTTTTCAAGTTTTTTTGCATACATGAACTCTTAAATTTTCATTTTGTTGTGATCGTTTTGTTTACTAGATAAGTGGGACAAGTTTGTATTTGAAAAAAAATCGAACATAAAAATTGGAAATGCACAAATGCTGAGAGAGATAATGCCAAAAAGTATCTGTGATATTGAAGGAAAGGCAAAAAGTGGGTTATTTGGCTCTGTTACGTTAACTTGAGAATTTAATTTTTTTCTACTCCTTGAAAATTTTGGATCATCTAGTCATTTGCATCTTCAACATGTTTCTGGCATGCATATCCACCACATTTAATACTTGTTTGGATCAATTAGAAATCTATTTCTTATAAAATTCCACAAAACTATTATGGGTTGTACTAGTGGAATTTCCCAAACATGGATAACAAAACTTTGGAGTTCATTTTTAGTGCGTGAAATAATTTTCTACACTTACATTTATTATAGTTTTCAAAAAAAATTTCACACATGAACTTTAAAATTTTAATTTCATTGTGATCGTTTTGTTTACGAGAAAACTGGGAAGTGTTTGGATTTGAAAAAAAAATCGAACATCCAAAATGGAAATCCACAAATGCTGAGAGAGATAATTCCAAAAAGTACCTGTGATTTTAAAGGATAGGCAGAAAGTGGGTTCCTTGGCTGTGGAAAATATCCAACTACGTGTTAACATCAGAATTTAATTTTTTTCTACTCCTTGAAATATTTGGATCATTAGGTCATTTGCATTATGAACATGTTTATGGCATGCATATCCACCACATTTAAAACATGATAGGATCAATTAGAAATCTCTTTCTTATAAAATTCCACAAAGCTATAAGGGGTTGTACTAGTGGAATTTCCCAAACTTGTATGACAAAACTTTTTAATTCATTTTTAGTGCGTGAAATAATTTTCTTCTCATACATTTCTTAAAATTTCAAATTTTTTTGCATACATGAACTCTTCAATGTTCATTTTGTTGTGATCGTTTTGTTTACGAGAAAAGTGCGACAAGTTTGGATTTGAAAAAAAATGGAACATAAAAAATGGAAATGTACAAAAGCTGAGAGACATAATTCCAAAAAGTATTTGTGATTTTGAAGGATAAGCAAAAAGTGGGTGGTTTAGCTATCGTAAATATCCAAGCACACGTTAACTTGAGAATTTAATTTTTTTCTACTCCTTGAAATTTTTGGATCATTAGGTCATTTGGATCTTCAACATGTTTCTGGCATGCATATCCATCACATTTGAAACATGTTAGGATCAATTTGAAATCTCTTTCTTATAAAATTCAACCAAGCTATAAGGGGTTGTACTAGTGGAATTTTCCAAACTTGGATAACAAAACTTTTTAATTCATTTTTAGTGCGTGAAATAATTTTCTTCACATACATTTATTAAAGTTTTCAAATTTTTTTGCATTCATGAACTCTTCAATGTTCTTTTTGTTTTGATTGTTTTGTTTAAGTGAAAAGTGGGACAAGTTTTGGATTTGAAAAAAAATCAAACATCCAAAATGGAAATGTAAAAATGTTGACAGAGATAATTCCAAAAAGTATGTGTGATTTTGAAGGATAGGCAAAAAGCGGGTTGTTTGGCTCTGGTAAATATCCAACCATGCGTTAACTTGAGAATTTAATTTTTTTCTACTTCATGAAATTTTTGGATCTTTAGGTCATTTGTATTTGCAACATGTTTCTGGCATGCATTTCCACCACATTTAAAACACGTTAGGATCAATTAGAAATCTCTTTCATATAAAATTCCACCAAGCTATTAGGGGTTGTACTAGTGGAATTTCCCAAACTTGGGTAACAAAACTTTGGAGTTCATTTTTAGTGCGTGAAATAATTTTCTTCACTTACATTTATTATAGTTTTCCAATTTTTTTACATACATGAACTCTAAAATTTTCATTTTGTTGTGATGGTTTTGTTTACGAGAAAAGTGGGATATGTTTTGATTTGAAAAAAAAATCGAACATCCAAAATTGAAATGCACAAATGTTGAGAGAGATAATTTCAAAAAGTATCTGTGATTTAGAAGGAAAGGCAAAAAGTGGGTTGTTTGGCTCTAGTAAATAACCAACCACGCGTTAACTTGAGAATTTATTTTTTTCTACTCATTGAAATATTTGGATCATTAGGTCATTTGCATCTTCAACATGTTTCTGGCATGCATATCCACCACATGTAAAAAATGTTAGGATCAATTAGAAATCTCTTTCTTATAAAATTACACCAAGCTATTATGGGGTGTACTAGTGAATTTCCCAAACATGGATATCAAAACTTTGGAGTTCATTTTTAGTGCATGATATAATTTTCTTCACTTAAATTTAATATAGTTTTCAAAATTTTTTTGCATACAGAAACTCTAAAAGTTTAATTTTGTTGTGATCGGTATGTTAACGAGAAAAGAGGAAAATTTTGGATTTGAAAAAAAATGGAATATCCAAAATGGAAATGCACAAATGCTGAGAGAGATAATTCCAAAAAGTATCTGTGATTTTGAAAGATAGGCAAAAAGTCGGTTGTTTGGCTCTGGTAAATATCCAACCACACGTTCACTTGAGAATTTTATTTTTTTCTACTCCTGGAAATTTTTTGATCATTCGGTCATTTGCATCTTTATATTCAACATGTTTCGGGCATGCATATCCACCACATTTAAAACAGGTTACGATCAATTAGAAATCTCTTTCTTATAAAATTCCACCAAGCTACTAGGGGCTGTACTAGTAGATTTTCCCAAATATGGACAACAAAACTTTTGAGTTCATTTTTAGTGCGTGAAATAATTTTCTTCTCTTACATTTATTTTAGTTTTCAATTTTTTTGGCATACATGAACTCTAAAATTTTCATTTTGTTTACATCGTTTTGTTTATGAGAAAAGTGGGACAAGTTTGGATTTGAAAAAAAAATTGAACATCCAAAATGGAAATACACAAATGCTAAGAGAGATAATTCAAAAAAGTATTTGTGATTTTGAAGGCTAGGTAAAAAGTGAGTTGTTTAGCTCTGGTATATATCCAACCACACGTTAACTAGAGAATTTAATTTTTTTCTACTCACAATTTTTGGATCAATAGGTCATTTGCATCTTCACATTGTTTCTGGCATGCATATCTACAAGATTTAAAACATGTTAGGATCAGTTATAAATCTCTTTCTTATAAAATTTCACCAAGCTATTAGGGGTTGTACTAGTGGAATTTCTTAAACATGGATAACAAAACTTTGGAGTGAATTTTTAGTGCGTGAATAATTTTCTTCACTTACATTTATAATAGTTTTCAATTTTTTTTGCATACATGAACTCTATAATTTTCAATTTGTTGTTGTCGTTTTGTATAAGAGAAAAGTGGGATAAGTTACAATTGGAAAAAAAATTGAAAATCCAAAATGGAAATGCACAAATGCTGAGAGAGATAGTTCTAAAAAGTATCGGTGATTTTGAAGGATAGGAAAAAAGTGGGTTGTTCGGCTCTACCTAAATTTCCAACCACACATTGAGAATTTAATTTTTTTCTACTCCTTGAAATTTTTTGATCATTAGGTCATTTGCATCTTCAACACGTTTCTGGCATGCATATCCACCACATTTAAAACATGTTAGGATCAATTAGAAATCTCTTTCTTATAAAATTCCACCAAGCTTTTTGGGGTTGTACTAGTGGAATTTCCCAAACATGGATAACAAAACTTTTGAGTTCATTTTAATGCATGAAGTAGTTTTCTTCACTTACATTTATTATAGTTTTATATTTTTTTTGCATACATGAACTCCAAAATTTTCATTTTGTTTTCATCGTTTTGTTTATGAGAAAAGCAGGACAAGTTTGGATTTGAAAAAGAATTGAACATCCAAAATGGAAATACACAAATAATGAGAGAGATAATTCAAAAAACTATTTGTGATTTTGAAGGATAGGCAAAAAGTGGGTTGTTTGGCTCTGGTATATTTCCATCCACATGTTAACTTGAGAATTTAATTTTTTGGTACTCCTTGCAATTTTGGATCATTAGGTCATTTGCATCTTCAACATGTTTCTGGCATGGATGTCCACCACATTTAAAACATGTTAGGGTCAATTAGTAATCTCATTCTGATAATATTCCACGCAGCTATTAGGGGTTGTAGTAGTGAAATTTCCCAAACATGGATAACAAAACTTTGGAGTGAATTTTTAGTGCGTGAAATAATTTTCTTCACTTACATTTATTGTAGTTTTCAACTTTTTTTGCATACATGAACACTAAAATTTTCGTTTTGTTATCTTCGTTTTAATTACGAGAAAAGAGAGAGCAGTTAGGATTTAAAAAAAAATTGAACATCCAAAAAGGAAATGGACAAATGCTGAAAGAGATCATTCCAAAAAGTATATATGATTTTGAAGGATAGGCAAAAAGTAGGTTATTTGGCTCTGGTTAATATCCAACCACACGTTAACTTGAGAATTTAATATTTTTCTACTGCTTGAAATTTTTGGATCCTTAGGTCATTTGCATCTTCAACATGTTTTTGGCATGCATAGCCACCACATTTAAAATATGATAGGATCAATTAGAGATCTCTTTCTTATAAAATTCCACCAAGCTATTAGGGGTTGTACTAGTGGAATTTCCCAAATATGGATAACCAAAATTTGGAGTTCATTTTTTGTACGTGAAATAATTTTCTTCTCTTACATTTGTTATGTTTTTCAAATTTTTTTGCATACAAGCACGTCTCAATTTTCATTTTGATGTGATCATTTTGTTTACGAGAAAAGTGGGACAAGTTTGGATTTGAAAAAAATTCGGAGATCCAAAAAGGAAATGCACAAATGCTGAGAGAGATATTTCCAAAAAGTATCAGTGATTTTGAAGGATAGGCAAAAAGTGGGTTGTTTGGCTCTGGTAAATATCCAACCACGCGTTAACATGAGAATTTAAATTTTTTCGACTCCATGAAATTTATCAATCATTCAGTCATTTGCGTCTTCAACATGTTTCTGGCATGCATATCCACCACATTTAAAACATGTTAGGATCAATTAAAAATCTCTTTCTTATAAAATTCCACCAAGCTATTAGGGGTTCTACTATTGGAATTTCCAAAACATGGATAACAAAACTTTGGAGTTTAAATTTTTTGCGTGAAATAATTTTCTTCACTTACATTTAAAATAGTTTGCAAATTCTTTTGCATATAGGAACACAAAAATTTTCATTTTGTTGTGATCGTTTTGTTTACGAGAAAAGTGGGACATGTTTGGATTTGAAAAAAAAATTGAACATCCAAAATGAAAATGCACAAATGCTGATAGAGATAATTCCAAAAAGTATCTGTGATTTTCAAGGATAGGTAAAAAGTGGGTTGTTTGGCTCTGGTAAATATCCAACCACACGTTAACTTGAGAATTTAATTTTTTTCTACTCCGTGAAATTTTTTGATCATTAAGTCATTTGCATCTTCAACATGTTTCTGGCATGCATATCCACCACATTTAAAACATATTAGGATCAATTAGAAATGTCTTTCTTATAAAATTCCACCAAGCTATTAGGGGTTGTACTAGTGGAATTTCCAAAACATGGATAAGAAAACTTTGGGGTTTATTTTTAGTGCGTGAAATAATTCTCTCACTTATATTTATTACAGTTTTCAATTTTTTTTGCATACATGAGTTTTAAAATTTTCATTTTGTTGTGATCGCTTTGTTTACGAGAAAGCGGGACAAGTTTGGAATTGAAAAAAAATTGAACATCCGAAATGAAAATGCACAAATGCCGAGAGAGATAATTCCAAAAAGTATCTGTGATTTCGAAGGATAGGAAAAAAATGGGTTGTTTGCCTCTTGTAAATATCCAACCACATGTTAACTTAAGAATTTAATTTTTTCTTCTCCTTGAAATTTTTGGATCATTAAGTTATTTGCATCTTCAACATGTTTCCGGCATACATATCCACCACCTTTAAAACATGTTAGGATCTATTAGAAATCGCTTTCTTATAAAATTCCACCTAGCTATTAGGGATTGTACTAGTGGAATTTCCCAAACATGGATAACAAAACTCTTGAGTTCATTTTTAGTGCGTGAAATAATTTTCTTTAGTAAAATTTATTATAGTATTCAAAAATATTTTCATACATGAATTCTAAAATTTTTATATTGTTGTGATCGTTTTGTTTACGAGAAATGTGGGACAAGTTGGGATTTGAAAAAAAATTGAACATCCAAAATGGAAATTCACAAATGCTAAGAGAGATAATTCCAAAAAGTATCTGTGATTTTGACGGATAGGCAAAAATGGGTTGTTTGGCTCCAGTAAATATCCAACCTCACATTAACTTGAGAATTTAATTTTTTTCTACTCGAAATTTTTGGATCATTAGGTCATTTGCATCTTCAACATGTTTCTCGCATGCATATCTACCACATTTAAAACAACTTAGGATCAATTAGAAATCTCTTTCTTTTAAAATTTCACCAAGCTATTAGGGGTTGTACTAGTGGAATTTCCCAAACATGGATAAAAAACTATGGAGTTCATTTTTAGTGCGTGAAATAATTTTTTTCACTTACTTTTATTATTGTCTTCAATTTTTTTTGGCAAACATGAGCTCTTAATTTTTCATTTTGTTGTCCTCCTTTTTGGTTATGAGAAAAGTGGGACAAGTTTGGATTTGAAAAAAATATTAACATGCAAAATGGAAATGCACAAATGTTGAGAGAGATAATTTCAAAAAGCATCCGTGATTTTGAAGGATTGGCAAAAAGTGGGTTTTTTGGCTCTAGTAAATATCCATCCACACGTTAACTTGAGAATTTAATTTTTTTCTTCTCCTTGAAATTTTTTAATCATTAGGTTATTTGCATCTTCAACATGTTTCTGGCATGCATATCCACCACATTTAAAACATGATAGGATCTATAAGAAATCTCTTCCTTATAAAATTCCATCAACCTATTAGGGGTTGTACCAGTGGAATTTCCCAAATATAGATAACAAAACTGTGGAGTTCATTTTTAGTGCATGAAATAAATTTCATCACTTATATTTATTAGAGTTTTCAATTTTCTTTTCATACATGAAGTCTAAAATTTTCATTTTGTTGGGGTCGTTTTGTTGACGAGAAAAGTGGGACAAGTTTGGATTTGAAAAAAAAATTGAACATCCAAAATGAAAATGCACAAATGCTGATAGAGATAATTCCAAAAAGTATCTGTGATTTTCAAGGATAGGTAAAAAGTGGGTTGTTTGGCTCTGGTAAATATCCAACCACACGTTAACTTGAGAATTTAATTTTTTTCTACTCCGTGAAATTTTTTGATCATTAAGTCATTTGCATCTTCAACATGTTTCTGGCATGCATATCCACCACATTTAAAACATATTAGGATCAATTAGAAATGTCTTTCTTATAAAATTCCACCAAGCTATTAGGGGTTGTACTAGTGGAATTTCCAAAACATGGATAAGAAAACTTTGGGGTTTATTTTTAGTGCGTGAAATAATTTTCTCACTTATATTTATTACAGTTTTCAATTTTTTTTGCATACATGAGTTTTAAAATTTTCATTTTGTTGTGATCGCTTTGTTTATGAGAAAGCGGGACAAGTTTGGAATTGAAAAAAAATTGAACATCCGAAATGAAAATGCACAAATGCCGAGAGAGATAATTCCAAAAAGTATCTGTGATTTCGAAGGATAGGAAAAAAATGGGTTGTTTGCCTCTTGTAAATATCCAACCACATGTTAACTTAAGAATTTAATTTTTTCTTCTCCTTGAAATTTTTGGATCATTAAGTTATTTGCATCTTCAACATGTTTCCGGCATACATATCCACCACCTTTAAAACATGTTAGGATCTATTAGAAATCGCTTTCTTATAAAATTCCACCTAGCTATTAGGGATTGTACTAGTGGAATTTCCCAAACATGGATAACAAAACTCTTGAGTTCATTTTTAGTGCGTGAAATAATTTTCTTTAGTAAAATTTATTATAGTATTCAAAAATATTTTCATACATGAATTCTAAAATTTTTATATTGTTGTGATCGTTTTGTTTACGAGAAATGTGGGACAAGTTGGGATTTGAAAAAAAATTGAACATCCAAAATGGAAATTCACAAATGCTAAGAGAGATAATTCCAAAAAGTATCTGTGATTTTGACGGATAGGCAAAAATGGGTTGTTTGGCTCCAGTAAATATCCAACCTCACATTAACTTGAGAATTTAATTTTTTTCTACTCGAAATTTTTGGATCATTAGGTCATTTGCATCTTCAACATGTTTCTCGCATGCATATCTACCACATTTAAAACAACTTAGGATCAATTAGAAATCTCTTTCTTTTAAAATTTCACCAAGCTATTAGGGGTTGTACTAGTGGAATTTCCCAAACATGGATAAAAAACTATGGAGTTCATTTTTAGTGCGTGAAATAATTTTTTTCACTTACTTTTATTATTGTCTTCAATTTTTTTTGGCAAACATGAACTCTTAATTTTTCATTTTGTTGTCCTCCTTTTTGGTTATGAGAAAAGTGGGACAAGTTTGGATTTGAAAAAAATATTAACATGCAAAATGGAAATGCACAAATGTTGAGAGAGATAATTTCAAAAAGCATCCGTGATTTTGAAGGATTGGCAAAAAGTGGGTTTTTTGGCTCTAGTAAATATCCATCCACACGTTAACTTGAGAATTTAATTTTTTTCTTCTCCTTGAAATTTTTTAATCATTAGGTTATTTGCATCTTCAACATGTTTCTGGCATGCATATCCACCACATTTAAAACATGATAGGATCTATAAGAAATCTCTTCCTTATAAAATTCCATCAACCTATTAGGGGTTGTACCAGTGGAATTTCCCAAATATAGATAACAAAACTGTGGAGTTCATTTTTAGTGCATGAAATAAATTTCATCACTTATATTTATTATAGTTTTCAATTTTCTTTTCATACATGAAGTCTAAAATTTTCATTTTGTTGGGGTCGTTTTGTTGACGAGAAAAGTGGGACAAGTTTGGATTTGAAAAAAAAATTGAACATCCAAAATGGAAATGGACAAACGCTGAGAGAGATAATTAGAAAAAGTATCTGTCATTTTGAAGAATAGGCAAAAAGTTGGTTGTTTGACTCTGGTAAATATCCAACCACACATTAACATGAGAATTTAATTTTTTTCTACTCCTTGAAATTTTTGGATCATTAGGTCATTTGCATCTTCAACATGTTTCTGGCATGCATATCCACCACATTTAAAACATGTTAGGATCAATTAGAAATCTCTTTCTTATAAAATTCCACCAAGCTATTAGGGGTTGTACTAGTGGAATTTCCAAAACATGGATAACAAAACTTTTGAGTTCATTTTTAGTGCGTGAAATAATTTTCTTCACTTACAATTGTTATAGTTTTCAATTTTTTTTGCATAATTGAACTCTGAAATTTTCATTTTTTTTCATCGTTTTTTTTATGAGAAAAGTGGGACAAATTTGCATTTGAAAAAAATTGAACATCCAAAATGGAAATACACAAATGTTGTGAGAGATAATTCAAATAAGTATTTGTGATTTTGAAGGATAAGCAAGAAGTGGGTTGTTTCGCTCTCGTATATATCCAACCACGCATTAACTTGATACTTTAATTTTTTTTCTACTCCTTCAAATTTTGGATCATCAGGTAATTTGCATCTTCAACATGTTTCTAGCCTGCATATCCACCATATTTAAAATGTGTTAGGATCAATTAGAGATCTCTTTCTTATAAAATTCCACAAAACTACTAGGGGTTGCACAAGTGGAATTTTCCAAACATGGATAACAAAACTTTGGAATTCATTTTTTGTGCAAGAAATAATTTTTTTCACTTACATTTATTATTGTTTTAGAATTTTTTTGCATACATGAACTCTAAAATTTTAATTTTGCGGTGATCGTTTTGTATACGAGAAAACTGGGAAGTGTTTGGATTTGAAAAAAATTCAAACATCCAAAATGGAAATCCACAAATGCTGTGAGAGATAATTCCAAAAAGTATAAGTGATTTTAAAGGACAGGCAAAAAGTGAGTTCTTTGGCTCTGGTAATTATCCAACCACAAGTTAACTTGAGAATTTAATTTTTTTTCTACTCCTTGAAATTTTTGGATCATTAGGTCATTTGCATATCCACCACATGTAAAAAATGTTAGGATCAATTAGAAATCTCTTTCTTATAAAATTACACCAAGCTATTAGGGGTTGTACTAGTGAATTTCTCAAACATGGATATCAAAACTTTGGAGTTCATTTTTAGTGCATGAAATAATTTTCTTCACTTACATTTATTATATTTTTCAAATTTTTTTTGCACACATGAACTCTAAAAGTTTATGACAAAAGTGGAAAAATTTGGATTTGAAAAAAAATGGAATATCCAAAATGGAAATGTTCAAATGCTGAGAGAGATAATTCCAAAAAGTATCTGTGATTTTGAAGGATAGGCAAAAAGTGGATTGTTTGGCTCTAGTAAATATCCAACCACACGTTCACTTGAGAATTTAATTTTTTTCTACTCCTTGAAATTTTTTGATCATTAGGTCATTTGCATCTTCAACATGTTTCTGGCATGCATATCCACCACATTTAAAACCGGTTAGGATCAAATAGAAATCTCTTTCTTATAAAATTCCACCAAGATATTTGGGGCTGTACTAGTGGATTTTCCCAAATATGGACAACAAAACTTTTGAGTTCATTTTTAGTGCGTGAAATAATTTTCTTCTCTTACATTTATTATAGTTTTTAATTTTTTTTTTTGCATAAATGAACTCTAAAATTTTCATTTTGTTTTCATCGTTTTGTTTATGAGAAAAGTGGGACAAGTTTGGATTTGAAAAAAAAAATTGAACATCCAAAATGGAAATACACAAATGCTGAGAGAGATAATTAAAAATAGTATTTGTGATTTTGAAGGATAGGAAAAAAGTGAGTTGTTTGGCTTTTGTATATATCCAACCACACGTTAACTAGAGAATTTAATTTTTTTCTACTCACAATTTTTGGATCAATAGGTCAATTGCATCTTCAATACGTTTTTGGAATGCATATCCACCACATTTAAAACATGTTAGGATCAATTATAAATCTCTTTCTTATAAAATTTCAACAAGCTATTTGGGGTTGTACTAGTGGAATTTCCCAAACAAGGATAACAAAACTTTGGAGTGAATTTTTAGTGCGTGAAATAATTTTCTTCACTTACATTTATAATAGTTTTCAATTTTTTTGGCAAACATGAACTCTAAAATTTTCAATTCGTTGTTGTCGTTTTGTATAAGAGAAAAGTGGGACAAGTTACGATTTGAAAAAAAATCAAAAATCCAAAATGGAAATGCACAAATGCTGAGAGAGATAGTTCTAAAAAGTATTTGTGATTTTGAAGGATAGGCAAAAAGTGGGATGTTTGGCTCTACCTAAATTTCCAACCACACATTGACTTGAGAATTTAATTTGTTTCTACTCCTTGAAATTTTTTGATCTTCAGGTCATTTGCATCTTTAACATGTTTCTGGCATGCATATCCACCACATTTGAAACATGTTAGGATCAATTAGAAATCTCTTTCTTATAAAATTCCAACTTGCTATTTGGGGCTGTACTAGTGGAATTTTCCAAACATGGATAACAAAACTTTTGAGTTCATTGTAAACCATGAAGTAGTTTTCTTCACTTACATTTATTATAGTTTTATATTTTTTTTGCATACATGAAGTCCAAAATTTTCATTTTGTTTTCATCGTTTTGTTTACGAGAAAAGCGGGACAAGTTTAGATTTGAAAAAAAATTGAACATCGAAAATGGAAATACAAAAATAATGAGAGAGATAATTCAAAAAACTATTTGTGATTTTGAAGGATAGGCAAAAAGTGGGTGGTTTGGCTCTGGTATATTTCCAACCACATGTTAACTTGATAATTTAATTTTTTTGTACTCTTTGCAATTTTGGATGATTAGGTCATTTGCATCTTCAACATGTTTCTGGCATGGATGTCCACCACATTTAAAACATGTTAGGATGAATTAGTAATCTCGTCCTTATCAAATTCTAGGAAGCTATTAGGGGTTGTAGTAGTGGAATTTCCAAACATGGATAAAAAAACTTTGGAGTTCATTTTTAGTGCGTGAAATAATTTTCTTCACTTACATTTATTACAGTTTCAAATTTTTTTGCATACATGAACACTAAAATTTTCATTTTTTTGTCATCGTTTTAATTACGAGAAAAGAGGGAGCAGTTAGAATTTGAAAAAAAATTGAACATCCAAAATGGAAATGGACAAATGCTGAAAGAGATCATTCCAAAAAGTATATGTGATTTTGAAGGATAGGAAAAAAGTAGGTTGTTTGGCTCTGGTAAATATCCAACCACACGTTAACTTGAGAATTTAATTTTTTTCTACTCCTTGAAATTTTTGGATCCTTAGGTCATTTGCATCTTCAACATGTTATTGGCATGCATATCCACCACATTTAAAATATGATAGGATCAATTAGAAATCTCTTTCTTATAAAATTTCATCAAGCTATTAGGGTTTGTACTAGTGGAATTTCCCAAATATGGATAACAAAACTTTGGAGTTCATTTTTAGTACGTGAAATAATTTTCTTCACTTACATTATTAAAGTTTTCCATTTTTTTTACATAGATGAACTCTAAAATTTTCATTTTGTTGTGATCGTTTTGTTTACAAGAAAAGTGGGACAAGTTTGGAGTTGAAAAGAAATTGAACATCCAAAAATGAAATGCACAAATGCTGAGAGAGTTAATTCCAAAAAGTATCTGTGATTTTTAAGCATAGGCAAAACGTTGGTTGTTTGGCTCAGGTAAATATCCAACCACACGTTAACTTGAGAATTTAATTTTTTTCTACTCCTTGAAATTTTTGTATAATTAGGTCATTTGCATCTTCAACATGTTTCTGGCATGCATATCCACTGCATTTAAAACATGTTAGGATCAATTAGAAATCTTATTCTGATAAAATTCCATCAAGCTATTAGGGGTTGTACTAGTGGAACTTCCCAAACATGGATAACAAAACTTTTGTGTTCATTTTTAGCGCGTGAAATAATTTTCTTCACTTACATTTATTATAGTTTTCAATTTATTTTGCACAGATAAACTCTAAAATTTTCATTTTGCTGTGATCGTTTTGTTTACGACAAAAGTGGGGCAAGTTAGGATTTGAAAAAAAAATTGATCATCCAAAATGGAAATGCACTAATTCTGAGGGAGATAATTCCAAAAAGTATATTTGATCTTTAAGAAACGGCAAAAAGCGGGTTGTTTGGCTCTGGTAAATATCCAACCACACGTTAACTTGAGAATTTCATTTTTTTCTACTCCCTGAATTTTTTTGATAATTAGGTCATTTGCATCCTCAACTTCTTTCATGCATGCATATCCAAAACTTTTAAAACATGTTAGGATCAATTAGAAATCTCTTTCTTATTAAATTCCACTGAGCTATTAGGGGTTGTACAAGTGCAATTTCCCAAACATGGATAACAAAACTTTGGAGTTCATTGTTAGTGCGTGAAATAATTTTCTTCACTGCTATTTATTACAGTTTTCAAATTTTTTTGCATTGATGAACTCTTAATTTTTCATTTTGTTCTCATCGTTTTGTTTACGACAAAAGTGGGACAAGTTTGGATTTGAAAAAAATTGAACATCCAAAATGGAAATGCACTAATGCTGAGAGAGTTAATTCCAGAAAGTATCTGTGATTTTTATGGATGTGCAAAGAGTAGGTTGTTAGGCTCAGGTAAATATCCAACCACATGTTAACTTGAGAATTTAATTTTTTTCTACTCCTTGAAATTTTTGGAACATTAGGTCATTTACATCTTCAACATGTTTCTAGCATGCATATCCAACATATTTAAA
This sequence comes from Aristolochia californica, assembly GCF_029961685.1. Lineage (NCBI taxonomy): Eukaryota > Viridiplantae > Streptophyta > Magnoliopsida > Piperales > Aristolochiaceae > Aristolochia > Aristolochia californica. The sequence goes on from NW_027181771.1 coordinate 12,851,915, forward strand.
ACATGTTCGGATCAGTTAGAAATCTCGTTCTTATAAAATTCCACCAAGCTAATAGGGGTTGTACTAGTGGAATTTCCCAAACATGGATAACAAAACTTTGGAGTTCATTTTTAGTGCGTGAAATAATTTTCTTCACTTACATTTATTATAGTTTTCTATTTCTTTTGCATACACGAACTCTAAAAGTTTCATTTTTTTGTGATCGTTTGGTTTACGACAAAAGCAGGATAAGTTTGGATTTGAAAAAAAATTGAACATCCAAAATGGAAATGCACAAATGCTGAGAGAGATAATTCAAAAAAAGTATCTATAATTTTGAAGGATAGGCAAAAAGAGGGTTGTTTGGCCCTGTAAATATCCAATGACACGTTAACTTGAGAATTTAATTTTTTTCTACTCCTTGAAATTTTTGGATCATTAGGTCATTTGCATCTTCAACATGTTTCTGGCATTCTTATCCCCCACATTTAAAACATGTTAGGTTCAATTAGAAATCTCTTTCTTTTAAAATTTCACCAAGCTATTAGGGGTTGTAGTAGTGGAATGTCCAAAACATGGACAACAAAACTTTGGAGTTCATTAGTAGTGTGTGAAATAATTTTCTTCACTTACATTTATTATACTTTTCAAATTTTTTTGCATACATGAACTCTAAAATTTTCATTTTTTTGTCATAGTTTTGTTTACGAGAAAAGTGGGACAAGTTTGGATATGAAAAAAAATTGAACATCCAAAATGGAAATACACAAATGCTGAGAGAGATAATTCAAAAAAGTATCTGTGATTTTGAAGGATAGGCAAAAAGTGGCTTGTTTGGCTCTGGTATATATCCAACCACACGTTAACTTGAGAATTTAATTTTTTTCAACTCCATGAAATTTTTGGATCATTAGGTCATTTGCATCTTCAACATGTTTCTGGCAAGCATATTCACCACATTTAAAACATGTTAGGATCATTTAGAAATCTCTTTCTAAAAAAATTCCACCAAGCTATTAGGGGTTGTACTTGTACAATTTCCCAAACATGGATAACAAAACTCTGGAGTTCTTTTTTAGTGGGTGAAATAATTTTCTTCTCTGACATTTATTATAGTTTTCAACTTATTTTGCATACTTGAACTCTAAAATTTTCATTTTGTTGCGATCGTTTTTGTTTACGACAAAAGAGGGACAAGTTTGGATTTGAAAAAAAAATGAACATCCAAAATGGAAATGCACAAATGCTGAGAGAGAGCATTCCAAAAAGTATCTGTCATTTAGAAGGATAGGCAAAAAGTGGGTTGTTTTGCTCTAGTAAATATCCAACCACACGTTAAGTTGAGAATTTAATTTTTTTCTACTCGTTGAAATTTTTGGATCATTAGGTCATTTGCATCTTCAACATGTTTCTGGCATGCATATCCACCATATTTAAAACATGATAGGATCAATTAGAAATATATTTGTTATAAAATTCCACCAAGCTATTTGGGGTTGTACTATTGGAATTGCCCAAACATGGATAAGAAAACTTTGGAGTTCATTTTTAGTGTGTGAAATAATTTTATTCACTTACACTTATTATAATTTTCAATTTTTTTTGCATACATGAACTCTAAAATTTTCATTTTGTTGTCATCGTTTTATTTACGAGAAAAGTGGGACAAGTTTGGATTTGAAAAAAAATTGAACATCCAAAAAGGAAATACACAAATGCTGAGAGAGATAATTCAAAAAAGTATCTTTGATTTTGAAGGAAAAGCAAAAAGTGGGTTGTATGGCTCTAGTATATATCCAACCACACGTTAACTTGAGAATTTCATTTTTTTTTCTCCTTGAAATTTTTGGATCATTAGGTCATTTGCATCTTCAACATGTTTCAATCATGCATATCCACCACATTTAAAACATGTTAGGATCAATTAGAAATCTAATTCTTATAAAATTCCACAAAACTATTAGGGGTTATACTAGTGGAATTTCCAAAACATGGATAACAAAACTTCGGAGTTCATTTTTAGTGTGTGAAATAATTTTCTTCACTTACATTTATGATAGTTTTCAAATTTTTTTGCATACAAGAACTCTCAAAATTTTCATTTTGTTGTCATCGTTTTGTTTACGAGAAAAGCGGGACAAGTTTGGATTTGAAAAAAGTTGAACATCCAAATTGAAAATACACAAATGCTGAGAGATTTAATTCCAAAAAGTATCTGTAATTTTTAAGGATAGGCAAAAAGTGGGTTGTTTGGCTCAGGTAAATATCCAACCACACGTTAACTTGAGAATTTAATTTTTTTCTACTCGAAATTTTTGGATCATTAGGCCATTTGCATCTTCAACATGTTTCTGGCATGCATATCCACCACATTTAAAACATGTTAGGATCAATTAGAAATCTCGTTCTTATAAAATTCCTCCAAGCTATTTGGGGTTCTGCTAGTGGAATTTCCCAAACATGGATAACAATACTTAGGAGTTCATTTTTAGTGCGTGAAATAATTTTCTTCACTTACATTTATTACAGTTTTCAAATTTTTTTGCATAGATGAACTCTAAAATTTTCATTTTGTTGTGATCGTTTTGTTTTCGAGAAAAGTGAGACAAGTTATGATTTGAATAAAAATTGAACTTCCAAAATGGAAAGGCACAAATTCTGAGAGAGTTAATTCCAAAAAGTATCTGTGATTTTTAAGAATAGGCAAAAAGTGGGTTGTTTGGCTCAGGTAAATATCCAACCACACGTTAATTTGAGAATTTAATTTTTTTCTACTCCTTGATATTTTTGTATCATAAGGTCATTTGCATCTTCAACATGTTTCTGGCATGCATATCCAACACATTTAAAACATATTCGGATCAATTAGAAAACTCGTTTTTATAAAATTCCACCAAACTATTAGGAGTTGTACTAGTGGAATTTCCCAAACATGGAAAACAAAACTTTGGAGTTCATTTTTAGTGCGTGAAATAATTTTCTTCACTTGCATTTATTATAGTTTTCAATTTATTTTGCATACATAAACTCTAAAATTTTAATTTTGTTGTGATCGTTTTGTTTACGACGAAAGCAGGACAAGTTTGGCTGTGAAAAAACATTGAACATCCAAAATGGAAATGCACAAATGCTGAGAGAGATAATTCCAAAATGTGTCAGTGATTTTGAAGGATAGGCAAAAAGTGGTGGTTTGGCCCTGGTCAATATCCAACCACACGTTAACTTGAGAATTTAATTTTTTTCTACTCCTTAAAATTTTTTGGATCAATAGGTCATTTGCATCTTCAACATGTTTCTGGCACTCATATCCACCACATTTAAAACATGTTAGGATCAATTAGAAATCTCCTTCTTATAAAATTCCACCAAGCTATTAGGGGTTGTCCTAGTGGAATTTCCCAAACATGGATAACAAAACTTTGGAGTTCATTTTTAGTGTGTCAAATAATTTTTTTCACTTACTTTTATTATGCTTTTCAAAGTTTTTTGCATACATGAACTCTAAAATTTTCATATTGTTGTCATCGTTTTGTTTACGAGAAAAGTGGGACAAGTTTGGATTTGAAAAAAAATTGAAGATCCAAAATGGAAATACACAAATGCCGAGAGAGATAATTCAAAAACGTATTTGTGATTTTGAAGGATATGCAAAAAGTGGATTGTTTGGCTCTGGTATATATCCCACCACACGTTAACTTGAAAATTTAATTTTTTTCAACTCCATGAAATTTTTGGAACATTAGGTCATTTGCATCTTCAATATGTTTCAGGCGTGCATATTGACCACAATTAAATCATGATAGGATCAATTAGAAATCTCTTTCTAAGAAAATTCCACCAAGCTATTAGGGGTTGTACTTGTTGAATTTTCCAAACATAGATAACAAAAATTTGGAGTTCATTTTTAGTGCGTGAAATAATTTTCTTCTCTTATATTTATAATAGTTTTCAATTTTTTTTGCATACATGAACTCTAAATATTTCATTGTGTTGTCATCGTTTTTTTTACAAGAGAAGTGGGACAAGTTTGGATTTGAAAAATAAAATTAAACATCCAAAATGGAAATGCACAAATGCTGAGAGAGATATTTCCAAAAAGTATCTGTGATTTTGAAGGATAGGCAAAAAGTGGGTTGTTTGGCTCTCGTATATATCCAACCACACGTTAACTTGAGAATTTAATTTTTTTCTACTCCTTGCAATTTTTGGATCATTAGGTTTTTTACATCTTCAATATGTTTTTGGCATGCATATCCACCACTTTTAAAACATGTTAGGATCAATTATAAATCTCTTTCTTATAAAATTTCATCAAGCTATTAGGGGTTGTACTAGTGATATTTCCCAAACATGGATAACAAAACTTTGGAGATCATTTTTAATGCGTGAAATAATTTTTTTCTCTTACATTTATTATAGTTTTCAATTTTTTTTGCATACGCAAACTCTAAAATTTTCAATTTGATGTCGTCGTTTTGTTTAAAAGAAAAGTTGGACAAGTTAGGATATGAAAAAAATTGAAAATCCAAAATGGAAATGCACAATTCCAGAGAGAGATAATTCCAAAAAGTATCAGTGTTTTTGAAGGATATCCAACGACACGTTAACTTGAGAATTTAATTTTTTTCTACTCCGTGCAATTTTTGTATCATTAGGTCATTTGCATCTTCAACATGTTTCTGGCATGCATATCTACCACATTTAAAACAAGTTAGGATCATTTAGAAATCTCTTTCTTATAAAATTCCAACATGCTATTTGGGGTTGTACTAGTGGAATTTCCCAAACATGGAGAACAAAACTTTGGAGTTCATTTTCAGTGCTCGAAATAGCTTTCTTCAATTAAATTTATTGCAGTTTTCCAATTTTTTTGCATACATGAACTCAAAAATTTTCGTTTTGTTGTCATTGTTTTTTTTTATGAGAAATGAACATCCAAAATGGAAATTCACAAATGCTGAGAGTGATAATTCCAAAAAGTATCTGTGAATTTGAAGGATAGGCAACAAGTTGGTTGTTTGGCTCTGGTAAATATCCAACCACTCGTTAACTTGAGAATTTATTTTTTTTCTACTCCTTGAAATTTGTGGATCATTAGGTCATTTGCATCTTCAACATGTTTCTGGCATGCATATCCACCACATTTAAAACATGATAGGATCAATTAGAAATCTCTTTCTTATAAAATTCCACCAAGCTATTAGGGGTTGTACAAGTGGAATTTCCCAAACATGGATAAAAAAACTTTGGAGTTCATTTTTAGTGCGTGAAATAATTTTCTTCTCTTACATTTATTATAGTTTTCAATTTTTTTTGCATACATGAACTCTAAATTTTTCATTTTGTTGTCATTGTTTTGTTTACGAGAAAAGTGGGACAAGTTTGGATTTGAAAAAAAAAAAGTGAACATCCAAAATGGAAATGTACAAATGCTGAGCGAGATAATTCCAAAAAGTATCTGTGATTTTGAAGGATAGGCAAAAAAGCGGGTTGTTTGGCTTTGTTAAATATCCAACCACACGATAACTTGAGAATTTAATTTTTTTCAACTCCATGAAATTTTTGGATCATTAGGTCATATTCTTGTTCAACATGGTTATGGCATGCATCTTCACCACATTTATAACATGTTAGGATCAATTAGAAATCTCTTTCTTATAAAATTCCACATAGCTATGAGGGGTTGTACTAGTGGAAGTTCCCAAACATGGGTAACAAAACTTGGGAGATCATTTTTAGTGCTCGAAATAATTTTCTTCACTTACATTTATTATAGTTTTTCAATTTTTTGCATACATGAACTCTAAAATTTTCATATAGTTGTCACCATTTTGTTTACGAGAAAATTGGGACAAGTTTGGATTTGAAAAAAAAATGAACATCCAAAATGGAAATACACAAATGCTGTGAGAGATAATTCAAAAAAGTATCTATGATTTTGAAGGATTGGCAAGAAGTGGGTTGTTTGGCTCTGGTATATATCCCACCACACATTAACTTGAGAATTTAATTTTTTTTAACTCCATGAAATTTTTGGATCATTAGGTTATTTGCATCTTCAACATGTTTCTGGCATGTATATCCACCACATTTAAAACATGTTAGGATCAATTAGAAATCTCGTTCTTATAAAATTCCACCAAGCTATTAGGGGTTGTACTAGTAGAATTTCCCAAACAAGGATAAGAAAACTTTGGAGTTAATTTTTAGTGCGTGAAATGATTTTCTTCACTTACATTTATTATAGTTTTCAATTTTTTTGCATACATGAACTCTAAAATTTTCATTTTGGTGTCAACGTTTTGTTTACGAGAAAAGTAGGACAAGTTTGGATTTGAAAAAAAATTGAACATCCAAAATGGAAATGCACAAATGTTGAGAGAGATAATTCCAAAATGTATCTGTGATTATGAAGGATAGGCAAAAAGTAGGTTATTTGGCTATGGAAAAAATCCAACCACACGTTAACTTTGGAAATTAATTTTTTTTCTACTCGTTGAATTTTTTTTATCATTAGGTCATTTGCAACTTCAGCATGTTTCTGGCATGCATATCCACCACTTTTAAAAAATGTTAGGATCAATTAGAAATTTCTTTCTTATAAACTTCCACCCAGTTATTAGGGGTTGTACTAGTGGAATTTCCCAAACATGGATAACAAAACTTTGGAGTTCATTTTTTGTGTGTGAAATAATTTTCTTCCCTTATATTTATTATAGTTTTTAAATTGTTTTGTAGACATGAACTCTAAAATTTTCATTTTGTTGTCATCGTTTTGTATACTAGGAAAGTGGGACAAGTTTGGATTTGAAAAAAAAAAATATAACATCCAAAATGGAAATGCACAAATGTTGGGAGAGATAATTCCAAAAAGTATCTGTGATTATGAAGGATAGGCAAAAATTGGGTTGTTTGGCTCTGTTAAATATCCAACCACATCTTAACTTGAGAATTTAATTTCTTTCTAATCCATGAAATTTTAGGATCAATAGCTCATTTGCATCTTCAACAAGTTTCAAGCATGCATATCCACCACATTTAAAACATGTTAGGATCAATTAGAAATCTCATTCTTATAAAATTCCACCAAGCTATTTGGGGTTGTACTAGTGGAATTTCCCAAACATGGATAACAAAACTTTGGAGTTCATTTTTAGAGCGAGAAATGATTTTCTTCACTTTCATTTATTATAGTTTTCAATTTTTTTGCATAGATGAACTCTAAAATTTTCTATTTCTTGTCGTCGTTTAGTTTACGAGAAACATGGGACAAGTAAGGATTAGAAAAAAAATTGAAAATCGAAAATGGAATTGGACAAATGTTGGGAGAGATAATTCCAAAAAGTAGCTGTTATTATGTAGAATAGGCAAAAAGTGGGTTGTTTGGCTCTGGTAAATATCCAACCACACACTAACTTGAGAATTTAATTCTTTTCTACTCCTTGAAATTTTTGGATCATTAGGTCATTTGCATCTTCAACATGTTTCTGGCATGCATATCCACCACATTGAAAACATGTTAGGACCAAATAAAAATCTCTTTCTTATAAAATTACACCAAGCTATTAGGGGCCGCACTAGAGGAATTTCCCAAACATGGATAACAAAACTTTGGAGTTCATTTTTAGTGCGTGAAATAATTTTCATCACTTACATTTATTATAGTTTTCAATTTTTTTTGCATAGATGAACTTTAAAATTTTCAATTTGTTGTCGTCGTTCTGTTTACGAGAAAAGTTGGACAAGTTTGGATTTGAAAAAAAATTGAAAATCCAAAACGGAATTGGACAAATGCTGGGAGAGATAAGAGTTGAATTCTAAAATTTTCATTTTGTTGTGATCATTTTGATTACGAGAAAAGTGGGACAAGTTTGTATTTGAAAAAAAATTAATATCAAAAATGGAAATGCACAAACGCAGAAAGAGATAATTCCAAAAAGAATCTGTAATTTTGAAGGATAGGCAAAAAGTGGGTTGTTTGGCTCTGGTAAATATTTAACCACACGTTAACTTGAGAATATAATTTTTTCTACTCCTTGAAATTTTTGGATCATTATGTCATTTGCATCTTCAACATGTTTCCGGCATGCATATCCACCACATTTAAAACATGTTATGATAAATTAGAAATCACTTTCTTATAAAATTCCACATAGCTATTAGGGGTTGTACTCGTGGACTTTCCCAAACATGGATAACAAAAGTTTGGAGATCATTTTTAGTGCGTGAAATAATTTTCTTTACTAACATTTATTACAGTTTTCAAATTTTTTTGCATACATGAACTCTAAAATTTTCATTTTTTTGTGATCGTTTTGTTTACGAGAAAAGTGGGACAAGTTTAGTTTTGAAAAAAATTTGAACATCCAAAATGGAAATGCACAAATGCTGAGAGAGATAATTCAAAAAAGTATCTGTGATTTTCAAGGATAGGCAAAAAGTGTGTTGTTTGGCTCGTGTAAATATCCAACCACACGTTAACTTGAGAATTTAATTTTTTTCTACTCCTTGAAATTTTTGTATCATTAGGTCATTTGCATCTTCAACATGTTTCTTGCATGCATATCAACCACATTTAAAACATGTTACGATCAATTCGAAATCTCGTTCTTATAAAATTTCACCAAGCTATTAGGGGTTGTACTAGTGGAATTTCCCAAACAAGCATAACAAAACTTTGGAGTTTATTTTTAGTGCATGAAATAATGTTCTCCATTTTTATTTTTTATACATTTCAAATTTTTTTGCATACATGAACTCTAAAATTTTCATTTTGTTGTGATCGTTTTCTTAACGAGAAAACTGGGACAAGTTTAGATTTGAAAAATAATTGAACATCCAAAATGGAAATGCACAAATACTGAGAGAGATAATTCCAAAAACTATCTGTGATTTTGAAGTATAGGCAAAAAGTGGATTATTTGGCTTTGGTAAATATGCAACCACACGTTAACTTGAGAATTTAACTTTTTTCTACTCCTTGAAATTTTTGGATCATTAGGTCATATGCATCTTAAACATGTTTCTAGCATGCATATCCACCACATTTAAAACATGTTAGGATCAATTAGAAATCTCGTTCTTATAAAAATCTACCAAGCTTTTAGGGGTTGTACTAGTGGAATTTCCAGAACATGGATAACAAAACTTTGGAGTTCATTTTTAGTGCGAGAAATACTTTTCTTCACTTACTTTTATTAAAGTTTTCTATTTTTTTTTGCATACATGAACTCTAAAATTTTCATTTTGTTGTCATCGTTTTGTTTACGAGAAAAGTGGGACTAGTTTGGATTTGAAAAAAAATTGAACAACCAAAATAGAAATGCACAAATGCAGAGAGAGATCATTCCAAAAAGTATCTATGATTTCGAAAATTAGTCAAAAAGTGGCACGTTTGGCTCTGGTAATTATCCAACCACACGTTAACTTGAGGATTTAATTTTTTCTACTCCTAAAAATTTTTGGATCATTAGGTCATTTGCATATTCAACATGTTTCTGGCATGTATATCCACCACATTTAAAACATGTTAGGATCCATTAGGAATCTCTTTCCTATAAAATTCCACATGCTATTAGGGGTTGTACAAGTGGAATTTACCAAACATGGATAACAAAACTTTGGAGTTCATATTTAGAGCGTGAAATAATTTTCTTCACTTACATTTATTATAGTTTTCAATTTTTTTTGCATACATGAATTCTAAAATTTTCATTTTGTTGTGAACATTTTGTTTACGAGAAAAGTGGGACAAGTTTGGATTTGAAACAAAATTGAACATCCAAAATGGAAATGTACAAATGCTGAGAGAGATAATTCAAAAAAGTACCTGTGATTTTAAAGGATAGGCAAAAAGTGGGTTGTTTGACTCTAGTAAATATCCAACCACACGTTAACTTGAGAATTTTATTTTTTCTACTCCATGAAATTTTTGGATCGTTAGGTCATCTGCATCTTCAACATGTTTCTGGCATGCAGATCTTTCTTGTAAAATTCCCCCAAGCTATTAGAGGTTGTACTAGTGGAATTTCCCAAACATTGATAACAAAACATTGGAGTTCATTATTAGTGGGTGAAATAATTTTCTTCACTTACATTTATTAGTGTTTTTAATTTTTTTTGCATAATTGAACTCTATAATTTTCATTTTGTTGTCATTGTTTTGTTTACGAGAAAAGTGGGACAACTTTCGATTTGAAAAAAAAATTGAACATCCAAAATGAAAATGCACAAATGCTGATAGAGATAATTCCAAAAAGTATCTGTGATTTTCAAGTATAGGTAAAAAGTGGGTTGTTTGGCTCTGGTAAATATCCAACCACACGTTAACTTGAGAATTTAATTTTTTTCTACTCCGTGAAATTTTTTGATCATTAAGTCATTTGCATCTTCAACATGTTTCTGGCATGCATATCCACCACATTTAAAACATATTAGGATCAATTAGAAATGTCTTTCTTATAAAATTCCACCAAGCTATTAGGGGTTGTACTAGTGGAATTTCCAAAACATGGATAAGAAAACTTTGGGGTTTATTTTTAGTGCGTGAAATAATTTTCTCACTTATATTTATTACAGTTTTCAATTTTTTTTGCATACATGAGTTTTAAAATTTTCATTTTGTTGTGATCGCTTTGTTTACGAGAAAGCGGGACAAGTTTGGAATTGAAAAAAAATTGAACATCCGAAATGAAAATGCACAAATGCCGAGAGAGATAATTCCAAAAAGTATTTGTGATTTCGAAGGATAGGAAAAAAATGGGTTGTTTGCCTCTTGTAAATATCCAACCACATGTTAACTTAAGAATTTAATTTTTTCTTCTCCTTGAAATTTTTGGATCATTAAGTTATTTGCATCTTCAACATGTTTCCGGCATACATATCCACCACCTTTAAAACATGTTAGGATCTATTAGAAATCGCTTTCTTATAAAATTCCACCTAGCTATTAGGGATTGTACTAGTGGAATTTCCCAAACATGGATAACAAAACTCTTGAGTTCATTTTTAGTGCGTGAAATAATTTTCTTTAGTAAAATTTATTATAGTATTCAAAAATATTTTCATACATGAATTCTAAAATTTTTATATTGTTGTGATCGTTTTGTTTACGAGAAATGTGGGACAAGTTGGGATTTGAAAAAAAATTGAACATCCAAAATGGAAATTCACAAATGCTAAGAGAGATAATTCCAAAAAGTATCTGTGATTTTGACGGATAGGCAAAAATGGGTTGTTTGGCTCCAGTAAATATCCAACCTCACATTAACTTGAGAATTTAATTTTTTTCTACTCGAAATTTTTGGATCATTAGGTCATTTGCATCTTCAACATGTTTCTCGCATGCATATCTACCACATTTAAAACAACTTAGGATCAATTAGAAATCTCTTTCTTTTAAAATTTCACCAAGCTATTAGGGGTTGTACTAGTGGAATTTCCCAAACATGGATAAAAAACTATGGAGTTCATTTTTAGTGCGTGAAATAATTTTTTTCACTTACTTTTATTATTGTCTTCAATTTTTTTTGGCAAACATGAACTCTTAATTTTTCATTTTGTTGTCCTCCTTTTTGGTTATGAGAAAAGTGGGACAAGTTTGGATTTGAAAAAAATATTAACATGCAAAATGGAAATGCACAAATGTTGAGAGAGATAATTTCAAAAAGCATCCGTGATTTTGAAGGATTGGCAAAAAGTGGGTTTTTTGGCTCTAGTAAATATCCATCCACACGTTAACTTGAGAATTTAATTTTTTTCTTCTCCTTGAAATTTTTTAATCATTAGGTTATTTGCATCTTCAACATGTTTCTGGCATGCATATCCACCACATTTAAAACATGATAGGATCTATAAGAAATCTCTTCCTTATAAAATTCCATCAACTATTAGGGGTTGTACCAGTGGAATTTCCCAAATATAGATAACAAAACTGTGGAGTTCATTTTTAGTGCATGAAATAAATTTCATCACTTATATTTATTATAGTTTTCAATTTTCTTTTCATACATGAAGTCTAAAATTTTCATTTTGTTGGAGTCGTTTTGTTGACGAGAAAAGTGGGACAAGTTTGGATTTGAAAAAAAAATTGAACATCCAAAATGGAAATGGACAAACGCTGAGAGAGATAATTAGAAAAAGTATCTGTCATTTTGAAGAATAGGCAAAAAGTTGGTTGTTTGACTCTGGTAAATATCCAACCACACATTAACATGAGAATTTAATTTTTTTCTACTCCTTGAAATTTTTGGATCATTAGGTCATTTGCATCTTCAACATGTTTCTGGCATGCTTATCCACCACATTTAAAACATGTTAGGATCAATTAGAAATCTCTTCCTTACAAAATTCCACCAAGCTATTAGGGGTTGTACTAGTGGAATTTCCCAAACATGGATAACAAAACTTTGGTGTTTATCTTTGTGCGTGAAATAATTTTCTTCACTTATATTTATTATAGTTTTCAAATTTTTTAGCATACATGAAGTCTAAAATTTTCAGTTTGTTGTGATCGTTTTGTTTACGAGAAAAATGGGACAATTTTAGATTTGAATAAAAATTGATCATTCGAAATGGAAATTCACAAATGTTGAGAGAGATAATTCCTAAAAGTATCTGTGATTTTGAAGGTAGGCAAAAAGTTGGTCTTTGGCTCTGCTAAATATCCAACAATGCGTTAACTTGAGAGTTTAATTTTTTTCTACTCCTAGAAATTTTTGGATCATTAGGTTATTTGAATCTTCAACATGTTTCTGGCATGCATATCCACTGCATTTAAAACATGTTATGATTAATTAGAAATCTCTTTCTTATAAAATTCCACCAAGCTATTAGGGGTTGTACTAGTGGAATTTCCCATATATGGATAACAAAACTTTGGAGTTCATTTTAACTGCGTGAAATAATTTTCTTCACTTATATTTATTATAGTTTTCAAATTATTTTGCATACATGAACTCTAAAATTTTCATTTTGTTGTGATCGTTTTGTTTACGAGAAAAGTGGGACAAGCTAGGATTTGAAAAAAAATTGAACATCCAAAATGGTAATGCACCAATTCTGAGAGAGATAATTTCGAAAAGTATCTGTGATTTTGAAGGATAGGCAAAAAGTGGGTAGTTTGACTCTGGTAAATATATAACCACACGTTAACTTGAGAATATAATTTTTTTCTACTCCTTCAAATTTTTGTATCATTAGGTCATTTGCATTTTCAACATGTTTCTTGCATGCATATCTACTACATTTAAAACATGTTAGGATCAATTAGAAATCTCGTTCTTATAAAATTCTACCAAGCTATTAGGGGTTGTACTAGTGGAATTTCCCAAACAAGGATAACAAAACCTTGGAGTTCTTTTTTTGTGCGTGAAATAATTTTCTTAACTTATATTTATTATAGTTTTCAATTTTTTTTGAAAACATGAACTCTAAAATTTTCATTTTGTTGTGATCGTTTTGTTTACGACAAAATTGCGACAAGTTTGGATTTGAAAAAAAATTGTACTGCTAAAATGAATATGCACAAATACAGAAAGAGATAATTCCAAAAAGTAACTGTGATTTTGAAGGATAGGCAAATAGTGGGTTGTTTGGCTCTGGTAAATATCCAACCACACGTTTGAGAATTTCATTTTTTTCTACTCAATGCAATTTTTTGATCATTAGGTCATTTGCATCTTCAACATGTTTCTGGCTTGCGTATCCATCACATTTAAAACATGTTAGGATCAATTAGAAATCTCGTTCTTATAAAATTCCACCAAGCTATTAGGGGTTGTACTAGTGGAATTTCCCAAATATGCATAACAAAACTTTGGAGTTCATTTTTTGTGCGTGAAATAATTTTTTACTTACATTTATTATAGTTTTCAATTTTTTTTTCATACATGAACCTTAAAATTTTCATTTTGTTGTGATCGTTTTGTTAACGAGAAAAGTGGGGCAAGTTTGGATTTGAAAAAAAATTGAACATCCAAAATGGAAATGCACAAATGCTGAGAGAGATAATTCCAAAAAGTATCTGTCATTTCGAAGGATAGGCAAAAAGTGGGTTGTTTGGCTTAGGTAAATATCCAACCACACGTTAACTTGAGAATTTAATTTTTTTCTACTCCTTGAAATTTTTGGTTCAATAGGTCATTTGCATCTTCAACATGTTTCTGGTACGCATATCCACCACATTTAAAACATGTTAGGATCAATTAGAAATCTTTTTCTTATAAAATTCCACCAAGCTATTAGGGGTTGTACAAGTGGAATTTCCATAACATGGATAACAAAACTTTTGAGTTCATTTTTAGTGAATGAAATAATTTGCTTCACTTACATTTATTATATTTTTAAAATTTTTTTGCATACATGAACTCTAAAATTTTCATTTTGTTGTGATCGTTTTGTTTACAAGAAAAGAGGGACAAGTTTGGATTAGAAAAAAAATTGAAAATCCAAATGGAAATGCACAAATGCTGAGAGTGATAACTCCAAAAAGTATCTATGATTTTGAAGGATAGGGAAAAAGTGTGTCGTTTGGCTCTGGTAAATATCCAACCACACGTTAACTTAAGAATTTAATTTTTTTCTACTCCATGAAATTTTTGGATCATTAGGTCATGTGCATCTTCGACATGTTTTTGGCATGCATATCCACCACATTGAAACATGTAAGGATCAATTACAAATCTCGTTCTTATAAAATTCCACCAAGCTATTAGGGGTTGTACTATTGGAATTTCCCACACATGGATGACAAAACTTTGGAGTTCATTTTTCATGTGTGAAATAATTTTCTTCACTTACATTTATTATAGTTTTCAATTTTTTTTTCATATATGAACTCCAAAATTTTCATTTTGTTGTGATCGTTTTGTTTAAGTTGGACAAGTTTGGATTTGAAAAAAACTTGATCATCCAAAATGGAAATGCACAAATGCTGAGAGAGATAATTCCAAAAAGTATCTTTGATTTTTAAGTATGGGAAAATAGTGGGTTGTTTGGCTCTAGTAAATATCTGATCACACATTAACTTGAGAAATTAATTTTTTTTCTACTCCTTGAAATTTTTGGATCATTAGGTCATTGGCATCTTTAACATGTTTTTGGCATGCATATCCTCCACATTTAAAACATGTTAGGATCAATTAGAAATCTCCTTGTTATAAAATTCCACCAAGCTTTTAGGGGTTGTACTAGTGGAATTTCCCAAACATGGATAAAAAAACTTTGGAGTTCATTTTTAGCGCGTGAAATAATTTTATTCACTTACATTTATTTTAGTTTTCAATTTTTTTTGCAAACCTGACATCTAAAATTATCATTTAGTTGTCATCGTTTTGTTTACGAGAAAAGTTTGATAGTTTGGATTTGAAAAAAAATTGTACATCCAAAATGGAAATGAACCAATTCTGAGAGAGATAATTGAAAATAGTATTTGTGATTTTGAAGGATAGGCAAAAAGTGGGTCGTTTGGCCCTAATAAATATCCAACCACACGTTAACTAGAGAATTTAATTTTTTTCTACTCTGTGCAATTTTTGGATCATTAGGTCATTTGCATCTTCAACAAGTTTCTGGCATGCGTATCCACCACATTTAAAACACGTTAGGATCAATTAGAAATCTCGTTCTTATAAAATTCCACCAAGACTTGAGAATTTAATTTTTTTCTACTCGAAATTTTTTGGTCATTAGGTCATTTGCATCTTCAACATGTTTCTAGCATGCATATCCACCACATTTATAACATGTTAGGATAGATCAGAAATCTCCTTCTTATAAAATTCTATCAAGCTATTAGAGGTTGTACTAGTGGAATTTCCCAAACATGGATAACCAAACTTTGGAGTTCATTTTTAGTGCGTGAAATAATTTTCTTCACTTACATTTATTATAGTTTTCAAATTTTTTTCATACATTAACTCTAAAATTTTCATTTTGTTGTGATAGTTTTGGTAACGAGAAAATTGGGACATGTTTGGATTTGAAAAAAAATTGATCATCCAAAATGGAAATGCACAAATGCTGAGAGAGATAATTCCAAAAATTATCTTTGATTTTTAAGTATTGGCAAATAGTGGGTTGTTTGGCTCCAGTAAATATCCAACTACACCTTAACTTGAGAATTTAATTTTTTTCTACACCTTGAAATTTTTGGATCATTAGGTCATTTGCATCTTCAACATGTTTTTTGCATGCATATCCACCACATTTAAAACATGCTAGGATCAATTAGAAATCTCTTTCTTATAAAATTCCACCAAGCTATTAGGGGTTGTACTAGCGGAATTTCCCAAACATGGATAAAAAAACTTTGGAGTTCAATTTTAGTGTGTGAAATAATTTTCTTCACTTACATTTATTTTAGTTTTCAATTTTTTTTGCATACTTGATATCTAAAATTTTCATTTTGTTGTCATCGTTTGGTTTATGAGAAAAGTTGGACAAGTTTGGATTTGAAAAAAAATTGTACATCCAAAATGGAAATGCACAAATTCTGAGAGAGATAATTCAAAATTGTATCTGTGATTTTGAAGGATAGGAAAAAAGTGGGTCGTTTGGCTCTGGTAAATATCCAACCACACGTTAACTAGACAATTTAATTTTTTTCTACTCTGTGCAATTTTTGGATCATTAGGTCATTTGCATCTTCAACAAGTTTGTGGCATGCGTATCCACCACATTTAAAACATGTTAGGATCAATTAGAAATCTCGTTCTTATAAAATTCCACGAACCTATTAGGGGTTGTACTAGTGGTATTTCCCAAACATGCATAACAAAACTTTGGAGTTCATTTTTAGTGCATGAAATAATTACCTTCACATACATTTATTATAGTTTTCAAATTGTTTTTGCATACATGAACTCTAAAATTTTCATTTTGTTGTGATCGTTTTGTTTACGAGAATAGTGGGACAAGTTTGGCTTTGAAAAAAAATTTGAACATCCAAAATGGAAATGCACAAATGTTGAGAGAGATAATTCCAAAAAGTATCTATGATTTCGATGGATAGGCAAAAAGTGGGTTGTTTGGCTTTGGTAAATATCCAACCACACGTTAACTTGAGAATTTAATTTTTTTCTACTCCTTGAAATTTTTGGGTCATTAGGTCATTTGCATCTTCAACATGTTTCTGGCATGCATATCCATCACATTTAAAACATATTAGGATCAATTAGAAATCTCTTTGTTATAAAATTCTTGCAAGCTATTAGGGGTTGTACTAGTGGAATTTCCCAAACATGGATAACAAAACTAGGGAGCTCCTTTTTAGTGAGTGAAATAATTTTCTTCACCTACATTTATTATAGTTTTCAAATTTTTTTGCGTAGATGAACTCTTAAATTTTCATTTTGTTGTGATCGTTTTGTTTACGAGCAAAGTCGGACATGTTTGGGTTTGAAAAAAAATTGAACATCCAAAATGGAAATGCACAAATACTGAGAGAGATAATTCCAAAAAGTATCTGTGATTTTGAAGGATAGGAAAAATGTGGGTAGTTTGGCTCTGGTAAATATCCACATGTAACTTGAGAATTTAATTTATTCTACTCCTTGCAATTTTTGGATCGTTAGGTCATTTGCACTTTAACATGTCTCTGGCATGCCAGTATATCACATTTAAAACATATTATGATAGATAAAAAATCTCTTTCTTATAAAATTCCACCAAGCTATTAGGGGTTGTACTAGTAAAATTCTCCAAACATGGATAACAAAACTTTGGAGTTCATTATTAGTTGGTGAGATAATTTTCATCACTTACATTTATTATTGTTTTCATTTTCTTTTTGCATACAAGAACTCTTAAATTTTCATTTTTTTGTGATTTTTTTGTTTACGAGAAAAGTGGGACAAGTTTGGATTTGTTAAAATATTGCACATCCAAAATGAAAATGCACAAATGCACAAATGCCGAGAGAGATAATTTCCAAAAGTATCTGTGATTTTGAAGGATAGGCAAAAATTGGGTTGTTTCGCTCTGGTAAATATCCAACCACACGTCAACTTGGGAATTTAATTTTTTTTCTACTCCTAGAAATTTTTTGATTATTAGGTCATTTGCATCTTCAACATGTTTCTGG
The DNA here is from genome assembly GCF_029961685.1 of Aristolochia californica. Taxonomy (NCBI): domain Eukaryota; kingdom Viridiplantae; phylum Streptophyta; class Magnoliopsida; order Piperales; family Aristolochiaceae; genus Aristolochia; species Aristolochia californica. Next base: position 12,869,976 of record NW_027181771.1, read on the forward strand.
CATGCATATCCACACAATTTAAAACATGTTAGGATCTATTAGAAATCTCTTTCTTATAAAATTCCACCAAGCTATTAGGGGTTGTACTAGTGGAATTTCCTAAACATGGATAACAAAACTTTGGAGTTCTTTTTTAGTGCCTGAAATAATTTTCTTCACTCACATTTATTATAGTTTTCAATTTTTTTGGATACATGAATTCTTAAATTTTCATTTTCTTGTGATCGTTTTGTGAACGAGAAAAGTGGGACAAGTTTGGATTTTAAAAAAAATTGAACATACAAAATGGAAATGCGCAAATGCTGTGAGAGATAATTCCAAAAAGTGTCTGTGATTTTGAAGGATAGGCAAAAAATGGGTTCTTTGGCTTCAGCGAATATCCAACCACAAGTTAAGATGAGGTCATTTGCATCTGAAACATGTTTCTTGCATGCATTTCCACCACCTTTAAAACATGTTAGGATCAATTAGAAATCTCTTTGTTATAAAATTCCACCAAGCTATTAGGGGTTGTACTAGTGGAATTTCCCAAACATGGATAACAAAACTTTCGAGTTCATTTTTAGAGCGCAAAATAATTTTCATCACTTACATTTATTATACTTTACAATTTTTTTGCATACAAGAATTCTGAAATTTTCATTTTCTTGTGATAGTTTTTTTTACGAGAAAAGTGGGACAAGTTTGGATTTGAAAAAAAATTGAACATCCAAAATGGAAATGCACAAATGTTGTGAGAGATAATTCCAACAAGTATCAATGATATTGAAGGATAGGCAAAAAGTGGGTTGTTTGGCTCTGGTAAATATCCAACCACATATTAACTTGAGAATTTAATTTTATCTACTCCTTGCAATTTTTGGATCGTTAGGTCATTTGCATCTTCAACATGTGTCTAGCATGCATATCCACCACATTTAAAACATGTTAGGATAGATTAGAAATCTCTTTCTTATAAAATTCCACCAAGCTAATAGGGATTGTACTAGTGGAATTTCCCAAACACGGATAACAAAACTTTGGAGTCCATTATTAGTGGGTAAAATAATTTTCTGCACTTACATTTATTATTGTTTTTAATTTTTTTTCATACATGAACTCTAAAAATTTCATTTTTTTGTGATCGTTTTGTTTATGAGAAAAGAGGGACAGGTTGGATTTGATAAAAAATTGAACATCCAAAATGAAAATGCACAAATACTGAGAGAGATAATTCCAAAAAGTATCTGTGATTTTGAAGGATAGGAAAAATGTGGGTAGTTTGGCTCTGGTAAATATCCACATGTAACTTGAGAATTTAATTTATTCTACTCCTTGCAATTTTTGGATCGTTAGGTCATTTGCACTTTAACATGTCTCTGGCATGCCAGTATACCACATTTAAAACATATTATGATAGATAAAAAAACTCTTTCTTATAAAATTCCACCAAGTTATTAGGGGTTGTACTAGTAAAATTCTCCAAACATGGATAACAAAACTTTGGAGTTCATTATTAGTTGGTGAGATAATTTTCATCACTTACATTTATTATTGTTTTCATTTTCTTTTTGCATACAAGAACTCTTAAATTTTCATTTTTTTGTGATCGATTTGTTTACGAGAAAAGTGGGACAAGTTTGGATTTGTTAAAATATTGCACATCCAAAATGAAAATGCACAAATGCACAAATGCCGGGAGAGATAATTTCCAAAAGTATCTGTGATTTTGAAGGATAGGCAAAAATTGGGTTGTTTCGCTCTGGTAAATATCCAACCACACGTCAACTTGGGAATTTAATTTTTTTTCTACTCCTAGAAATTTTTTGATTATTAGGTCATTTGCATCTTCAACATGTTTCTGGCATGCATATCCACACAATTTAAAACATGTTAGGATCTATTAGAAATCTCTTTCTTATAAAATTCCACCAAGCTATTAGGGGTTGTACTAGTGGAATTTCCTAAACATGGATAACAAAACTTTGGAGTTCTTTTTTAGTGCCTGAAATAATTTTCTTCACTCACATTTATTATAGTTTTCAATTTTTTTGGATACATGAATTCTTAAATTTTCATTTTCTTGTGATCGTTTTGTGAACGAGAAAAGTGGGACAAGTTTGGATTTTAAAAAAAATTGAACATACAAAATGGAAATGCGCAAATGCTGTGAGAGATAATTCCAAAAAGTGTCTGTGATTTTGAAGGATAGGCAAAAAATGGGTTCTTTGGCTTCAACGAATATCCAACCACAAGTTAAGATGAGGTCATTTGCATCTGAAACATGTTTCTTGCATGCATTTCCACCACCTTTAAAACATGTTAGGATCAATTAGAAATCTCTTTGTTATAAAATTCCACCAAGCTATTAGGGGTTGTACTAGTGGAATTTCCCAAACATGGATAACAAAACTTTCGAGTTCATTTTTAGAGCGCAAAATAATTTTCATCACTTACATTTATTATACTTTACAATTTTTTTGCATACAAGAATTCTGAAATTTTCATTTTCTTGTGATAGTTTTTTTTACGAGAAAAGTGGGACAAGTTTGGATTTGAAAAAAAATTGAACATCCAAAATGGAAATGCACAAATGTTGTGAGAGATAATTCCAACAAGTATCAATGATATTGAAGGATAGGCAAAGAGTGGGTTGTTTGGCTCTGGTAAATATCCAACCACATATTAACTTGAGAATTTAATTTTATCTACTCCTTGCAATTTTTGGATCGTTAGGTCATTTGCATCTTCAACATGTGTCTAGCATGCATATCCACCACATTTAAAACATGTTAGGATAGATTAGAAATCTCTTTCTTATAAAATTCCACCAAGCTAATAGGGATTGTACTAGTGGAATTTCCCAAACACGGATAACAAAACTTTGGAGTCCATTATTAGTGGGTAAAATAATTTTCTGCACTTACATTTATTATTGTTTTTAATTTTTTTTCATACATGAACTCTAAAAATTTCATTTTTTTGTGATCGTTTTGTTTATGAGAAAAGAGGGACAGGTTGGATTTGATAAAAAATTGAACATCCAAAATGAAAATGCACAAATGCTGAGAGAGATAATTCCAAAAAGTATCTGTGATTTTGAAGGATAGGCAAAAATTGGGTTGTTTGGCTCTAGTAAATATCCAACGACACGTGAACTTGAGAATATAATTTTTTTCTATTCTTTGAAATTTTTGGATCATTAAGTCATTTGCATCTTCAACATGTTTCTGGCATGCATATCCACACAATTTAAAACCTGTTAGGATCAATTAGAAATCTCTTTCTTATAAAATTCCACCAAGCTATTTGGGGTGGTACTAGTGGAATTTCACAAACATGGATAACAAAACTTTGGAGTTCATATTTAGTGCATGAAATAATTTTCTTCACTTACATTTATTATAGTTTTCAAGTTTTTTGCATACATGAATACTAAAATTTTTATTTTCTTGTAATCGTTTTGTTTACGAGAAAAGTGGGACAAGTTTGGATTTGAAAAAAATTGTACATCCAAAATGGAAATGGACAAATGGTGTGAGAGGTAATTCCAAAAAGTATCTATGATTTTGAAGGATACGCAAAAAGTTGGTTGTTTGGCTCTGGTACATATCCAACCACACGTTAACTTGAGAATTTTATTCTTTTCTAGTCCTTGAAATTTTTAGATCATTAGGTCATTTGCATCTTCAACATGTTTCTGGCATGTATATCCACCGCATTTAAAACATATTAGGATCAATTAGAAATTGGTTTCTTATAAAATTCCACCAAGCTATTAGGGGTTGTACAAGTGGAATTTCCCAAACATGGATAACAAAACTTTGCAGTTCATTTTTAATGCTTTAAATAATTTTCTTCACTTACATTTATTTAAGTTTTCAAATTTTTTTGCATACATGAACTCTAAAAGTTTCATTTTGTTGTGATCGTTTTGTTTACGAGAAAAGTGGGACAAGTTTCAATTTGAAAACAAATTGAACCTCCAAAGTGAAAATGCACAAATTTTGAGTGAGGTAATTCCAAAAAGTATCTGTGATTTTGAAGGATAGGCAAAAAGTGGGTTGTTTTGCTCTAGTAAATATCCAACAACACGTTAACTTGAGAATTCAATTTTTTTCTACTCCATGAAATTTTTGGATCATTGGGTCATTTGCTTCTTCAACATGTTAATGGCAAGCATATCCACCAAATTTATAACATGTTAGGATCAATTAGAAATCTCTTTCTTATAAAATGCCACCAAGCTATTAGGAGTTGTACTAGTAGAATTTCCCAAACATGGAAAATAAAACTCTGGAGTTCATTTTTAATGCGTGAAATAATTTTCTTCAGTTACATTTATTATAGTTTTCAAATTTTTTTGCATATATGAACTCTAAAACTTTCATTTTGTTGTGATTTTTTTTTTTTTGGAGAAAAGTGGACAAGTTTGGATTTGAAAAAATATCGAACATCCAAAATGGAAATGCACAAATGCTAAGAGAGATAATTCCAAGAAGTATGTGTGATTTTGAAGGATTTGAAAAGTGTGGGTTGTTTGGCTCTGGTAAATATCCAACCACGCGTTAACTTGAGAATTTATTTTTTTTCTACTCCATGAAATCTTTTTTATCATTAGGTCGTTTGCATCTTCAACATGTTTTTGGCCAGCATATCCACCACATTTAAAACATGTTAGGATCAATTAGAAATCTTTTTCTTATAAAATTCAACCAAGCTATTAACGATTGTACTAGTGAAATTTCCCAAACATGGAAAACAAAACTCTGGAGTTCATTTTTAGAGCATGAAATAATTGTCTTCACTTACATTTATTATAGTTTTCAAAATTTTTTGCATACATGAACTCATTAAATTTCATTTTTTTAATTGTTTTGTTTACGAGAAAAGTGGGACAAGTTTGGATTTGAAAAAAAATTGAACATCCAAAATGGAAATGCACAAATGGTGAGAGAGATAATTCCAAAAAGTATCTGTGTTTTTGAAGGATAGGCATAAAGTGTGTTGTTTGACTCTGGTAATTATCCAACCGCGCGTTAACTGGAGAATTTAATTTTTTTCTACTCAAAATTTTTGGATGATTAGGTCATTTGCATCTTCAACATGTTTTTGGCAAGCATATCCACCACATTTAAAACATGTTAGGATCAATTATAAATCTCTTTCTTATAAAATTCCACCAAACTATTTAGGGGTTCTACTAGTGGAATTTCCCAAACATTGATAAAAAAAACTTTGTAGTGAATTTTTAGTGCGTGAAATAATTTTCATCACTTACATTTATTATTCTTTTAATTTTTTTTGCACACATGAATTCTTAAATTTTCATTTTGTTGTCTTCGTTTTGTTTACGAGAAAAGAGGGACAAGTTTGGATATGAAAAAAATTGAACATCAAAATGAAATAGCACAAAAACTGAGAGTGATAATTCCCAAAAGTATCTGTGATTTTGAAAGATAGGCATAAAGTGGGTTGTTTTGCTCTGGTAAATATCTAACCACATGTTAACTTGAGAATTATATTTTATCTAGTCCTTGAAATTTTTAGATCATTATGTCATTTGCATCTTCAACATGTTTCTAGCATGCATATCCACCACATTTAAAACATGTTAGGATCAATTACAAATCTCTTTCTTATAAAATTCCACCAAGCAATTAGGGGTTGTACTAGTAGAATTTCACAAACATAGATAACAAAACTTTGGAGATATTTTTTAGTGCGTGAAATAATTTTCTTCACTTACATTTATTATAGTTTTCAATTTCATTGCATACATGAATTCTAAAATTTTCATTTTCTTGTGATCATTTTGTTTACGAGAAAAGTGCGACAAGTTTAGATTTGAAAAAAAATTGAACATCCAAAATGGAAATACACAAATTCTGTGAGAGATAATTCCAAAAAGTATCTATGATTTTGAAGGATAGGCAAAAAGTGGGTTGTTAGGCTCTAGTAAATATCCAACCACATGTTAACTTGAGAATTTAATTTTTTTCTACTCCTTGAAATTTTTGGATCATTAGGTCATTTGCATCTTCAACATGTTTTTGGCATACATATCCACCACATTTAAAACATGTTAGGATGAATTAGAAATCTCTTTCTTATAAAATTGTACCAAGCTATTAGGGGTTGTACTAGTGGAATTTCCCTAACATGGATAACAAAACTTTGGAGTGATTTTTTAGTGCGTGAAAGAATTTTTTTCACTTACATTATTATAGTTTTCAATTTTTTTTCATACATGGACTCTAAAATTTTCATTTTGTTATGATCCTTTTGTTTACGAGAAAAGTGGGTCAAGTTAGGATTTGAAAAAAATTGAACATCCCAAATGAAAATGTTCAAATGCTGAGAGAGATAATTCCAAAAATTATCTGTGAATTTGAAGGAGAGGCAAAAAGTGGGTTATTTGGCTCTAGTAAATATCCAACCACACGTAAACTTTAGAATTTAATTTTTTTTCTACTCCTTGAAATTTTTGGATCATTAGGTAATTAGCATCTTCAACATGTTTATGGCAGGCATATCCACCCCATTTAAAACATGTTAGGATCAATTAGAAATGTCTTTCTTATAAAATTCCACCAAGCTATTAGGGGTTGTACTAGTGAAATTTCCCAAACATGGATAACAAAACTCTGGAGTTCATTTTTTGTGAGTGAAATAATTTTCTTCACTTACGTTTTTATAGTTTTCAAATTTTTTTGCATATATAAACTCTAAAATTTACATTTTTGTTGTGATCATTTTTTTTCTTAGAGAAAAGTAGGACAAGTTTGGATTTGAAAAAAAATCGAACATCCAAAATGGAAATGCACAAATGCTGAGAGAGATCATTCCAAAAAGTATGTGTTATTTTGACCGATAGGCAAAAAGTGTGTGGTTTGGCTCTGGTAATTATCCATCCACGCGCGTTAACTTGAGAATTTGATTTTTTCCTACTACTTGAAATTTTTGGATCATTAAGTCATTTGCATCTTCAACATGTTTTTGGCATTCTTATGCACCACAATTTAAAACATGTTAGGATCAATTAGAAATCTCTTTCTTATCAAATTCCACCAAGCTATTAGCGGTTGTACTAGTGAAATTTTCCAAACATGGAAAACAAAACTCTAGAGTTCATTTTTAGTGCGTAAAATAATTTTCTTCACATACATTTGTTATAGTTTTAAATTTTTTTTGCGTACAACTCTAAAATTTTCATTTTGTTGTGATCGTTTTGTTTACGAGAATAGTGGGACAAGTTTTGATTTGAAAAAAAATTGAACATCCAAAATGGAAATGCACAAATGCTGGGAGAGATAATTCTAAAAAGTACCTGTGATTTTTAAAGATAGGCAAAAAGTGGGTTGTTTGGCTCTGGTAAATATTCAACCACGCGTTAACTTGAGAATTTAATTTTTTTCTATTCCTTGAAATTTTTGGATCATTAAGTCATTTGCATCTTCAACATGTTTCTGGCATGCATATACATCACATTTAAAAAATGTTAGGATTAATTAGAAATCTCTTTCGTATAAAATTCAACCAAACTATTGGGGTTGTAATTGTGGAATTTCCCAAATGTGGATAACAAAACTCTGGTGTTCATTTTTTGTGCGTGGAATAATTTTCCTCACTTACATTTATTATAGATTTCAATTTTTTTTGCATACGTGAACACAAAAATTTTCATTTTGTTGTGATCGTTTTGGTTACGAGGAAAGTGGGACAAGTTTGGATTTGAAAAAAAATTCAACATCCGAAATGGAAATGCACAACTGGTGTGAGAGATAATTCCAAAAAGTATCTGTGATTATGAAGGATAGGCAAAAAGTTGGTTGTTTGGCTTTGGTAAATATCCAACCTCGCGTCAACTTGAGAATTTAATTTTTTCTACTGCTTGAAATTTTTTTATCATTAGGTAATTTGCATCTTAGACATGTTTTTGGCAAGCATATCCACCACATTTAAAACATGTTAGGATCAATTAGAAATCTCTTTCTTATAAAATTCCACCTAGCTATTTGGGGTTGTACTAGTGGAATTTCCCAAACACGGATAACAAAACTTTCGAGTTCATTTTTAGTGCGTGAAATAATTTTCTTCACTAACATTAATTATAGTTTTCAAATTTTTTTGCATACATGAACTCTAAAATTTTCGCTTTGTTGTGAACATTATGTTTACGAGAAAAGTGGGACAATTTTGGATTTAAAAAAAAATTGAACATCCAAAATGGAAATGCAGAAATGCTGAGAGATAATACCAAAAACTTTCTATGATTTTGAAGGATAGGTAAAAAGTGGGTTGTTTCACTCTGGTAAATATCCATCCACACGTTAACTTGAGAATTTAATATTTTTTCTACTCGAAAATTTTGAATCATTATGTCATTTGCATCTTCAACATGTTTCTGGCATGCATATCCTCCACATTTAAAATATGTTAAAATCAATTAGAATTCTCTTTCTTATAAAGTTCCACCAAGCTAATAAGGGTTGTACTAGTGGAATTGCCCAAACATGGATAGCTAAACTCTGGAGTTCATTTTTAGTGCATGAAATACTTTTCTTCGCATACATTTGTAATAGTTTTCAAATTTTTTTGCATACAAGACCTCTTAAATTTTAATTCTTTTTCATCGTTTTGTTTACGAGAAAATTGGGACAAGTTTGGATTTAAAAAAATATTGAACATCCAAAATGGAAATGCACAAATGATGAGAGAGATAATTCCAAAAAGTATTTGTGATTTTGAAGGAAAGGCAAAAAGTGGGTGGTTTGGCTCTGGTAAATATCCAACCACACGTTAACTTGAGAATTTAATTTTTTCTATTGCATGAAACTTTTGGATCATTAGGTCATTTGCATTTTCAACATGTTTATGGCTACCATATCCACCACATTTAAAAATTGTTAGGATCAACTAGAATCTCTTTCTTATAAAATTCCACCAAGTTATGAGGGGTTGTACTAGTGGAATTTCCCAAACACGGATAACAAAACTTGGGAGCTCATTTTTAGTGTGTGAAATAATTTTCTTCACTAACATTTATTATAGTTTTGAAAATTTTTTGCAAACATGAACTCTAAAATTTTCATTTTGTTGTGATCGTTTTGTTTACGAGAAAAGTGGGACAAGTTTGGATTTGAAAAAAAATTGAACATCCAAAATGGAAATGCACAAATGCTGAGAGAGATAATTCCAAAAAGTATCTATGATTTTGAAGGATAGGCAAAAAGTGGGTTGTTTGGCTCTGGTAAATATCCAACAACGCGTTAACTTGAGAATTTAATTTTTTTCTACTCCTTGAAATTTTTGGATCATTAGGTCATTTGCATCTTCAACAAGTTTCGGGCATACATATCCACCACATTTAAAACATGTTAGGATCAATCATAAATCTTTTTCATATAAAATTCCACCAAGCTATTAGGGGTTGTACTAGTGGAATTTCCCAAACATGGATAACTAAACTCTGGAGTTCATTTTTAGTGCGTGAATTACTTTTCTTCGCGTACATTTATTATAGTTTTCAAATATTTTTGCATACATGAACTCTTAAATTTTCATTTTTTTGTGATCGTTTTGTTTATGAGAAAAGTGGGACAATTTTGGATTTGAAAAAAAAATGAACATTCAAAATGGAAATGCCCAAATGGTGAGAGAGATAATTCCAAAAAGTATATGTGATTTTGAAGCATTGGAAAAAAGTGTGTTGTTTGGCTCTGGTAATTATCCAACCACACGTTAATTTGGATCATTAGGTCGTTTGCATCTTCAACATGTTTCTGGCATGCTTAAGCACCACATTTAAAACATGTTAGGATCAATTAGAAATCTCTTTTTTATAAAATTCCACAGGGCTATTAGCGGTTGTACTAGTGGAATTTTCCAAACATGGAAAACAAAACTCTGGAGTTCACTTTTGGCCAGTAAAATAATTTTTTTCACATACATTTATTATATTTTTAAATTTTTTTCATACATGAACTCTAAATTTTCATTTTGTTGTGATCGTTTTGTTTATGAGAATAGTGGGACAAGTTTGGATTTGAGAAAAAATTGAACATCGAAAATGGAAATGCACAAATGCTAGGAGAGATAATTCCAAAAAGTATCTATGATTTTTTAAGATAGGCAAAAAGTGGGTTGTTTGGCTCAGGTAAATATCCAACCACGCGTTAACTTGAGAATTTAATTTTTTTCTATTCCTTGAAATTTATGGATCAGTTCATCATTTGCATCTTCAACTTGTTTCTGGCATGCATATACACCACATTTAAAAAATGTTAGGATTAATTAGAAATCTCTTTCGTATAAAATTCCACAAAACTATTAGGGGTTGTACTTGTGGAATTTCCCAAACAAGCATAACAAAACTCTCGAGTTCATTTTTTGTGCGTGAAATAATTTTCCTCACTAACATTTATTATAGTTTTCAAATTTTTTTTCCTACAAGAACTCTAAAATTTTAATTTTGTTGTAATCGTTTTGTTTACTAGAAAAGTAGGACAAGTTTGGATTTGAAAAAAAAATTGAACATCCAAAATGGAAATGCACAAATGTTGTGAGAGATAATTCCAAAAAAGTATCTGTGATTTTGAAGGATAGGCCAAATGTGGGTTGTTTGGCTCTGGGAAATATCCAACCTCGCGTTAACATGATAATTTAATTTTTCTATTGCTTGAAATTTTAGGATCATTAGGTCATTTGCATCTTCAACATGTTTTTGGCATGCATATCCACCACATTTAAAACATGTTAGGATCAATTAGAAATCTCTTTCTTATAAAATTCCACCTAGCTATTAGGGGTTGTACTAGTGGAATTTCCCAAACTTGGAAAACAAAAAAATTTGGAGTTCATTTTTAGTGCGTGAAATATATTTCTTCACTTACATTTATTGTAGTTTTTAATTTTTTTTGCATACATGAACTCTAAAATTTTCATTTAGTTGTGATCTTTTTGTTTACGAGAAAAGTGGGACAAGTTTGGATTTGAAAAAAAATCGAACATGCAAAATGGAAAAGCACAAATGCTGAGAGAGATAATTCAAAAAAGTATCTGTGATCTTGAAGGGTTGGCAAAAAGTGGGTTGTTTGGCTCTGGTAAATGTCCAAGCACGCATTAACTTGACAATTTAATTTTTTTCTACTCGAAATTTTTGTATCATTAGGTCATTTGTATCTTAAACAAGTTTCTGGCATGCATATCAACCACATTTAAAACATGTTAGGATCAATAAGAAATCACTTTCTTATAAAATTCTTCCAAGCTATTAGGGGTTTTACTAGTGGAATTTCCAAAACACGGATAACAAAACTTTGGAGTTCATTTTTACTGCATGAAATAATTTTCTTCACTTACATTTATTATAGTTTTGAATTTTTTTTACAAACATGAACTCTAAAATTTTCATTTTGTTGTGATCGTTTTATTTACGAGAAAAGTGGGACAAGTTTGGATTTGAAAAAAAATCGAACATCCAAAAAGAAAATGATAAAATGCTAAGAGAGATAATTCCAAAAACTATCTGTGATTTTAAAGGATAGGCAAAAAGTGGGTTGTTTGGCTTTGGTAAATATCCAACCACGCGTTAACTTGAGAATTTAATTTTTTGGATCATTAGGTCATTTGCATCTTCAACATGTTTCAGTCATGCATATCCACCACATTTAAAACATGTTAAGATCAATTAGAAATCTCTTTCTTATAAAATTCCACCAAGCTATTAAGGGTTGTACTACTGGAACTACCCAAACATGGATAAAAAAACTTTGGAGTTTATTTTTAGTGCGTGAAATAATTTTCTTCACTTATATTTATTATAGTTTTCAATTTCTTTGCAAACATGAATTCTAAAATTTTCATTTTCTTGTGATTGTTTTGTTTACGAGAAAAGTGGGACAAGTTTAGATTTAAAAAAAAATTGAACATCCAAAATGGAAATACACAACTACTGTAAGAGATAATTCCAAAAAGTATCTGTGATTTTGAAGGATAAGCAAAAAGTGGGTTGTTTGGCTTTGGTAAATATCCAACCACACGTTAACTTGAGAATTTAATTTTTTTCGTTTCCTTGAAAATTTTGGATCATTAGGTCAATTGCATCTTCAACATGTTTTTGGCATACATATCCACCACATATAAAACATGTTAGGATCAATTAGAAATCTCTTTATTATAAAATTCCACCAAGCTATTAGGGGTTGTACTAGTGGAATTTCCCAAACATGGATAACAAAACTTTGGAGTGAGTTTTTAGTGCGTGAAAGAATTTTCTTCCCTTACATTTATTATAGTTTTCAATTTTTTTTTCATACATGAACTCTAAAATTTTAATTTTCTTGTGATTCTTTTGTTTACGAGAAAAGTGGGACAAGTTTGGATTTGAAAAAAAATTGAACATCCAAAATGGAAATGCCCAAATACTAAGAGAGATAATTCCAAAAATTATTTGTGATTTTGAAGCATATGCAAAAAGTGGGTTGTTTGGCTCTGGTAAATATCCAACCACAGGTTAACTTGAGAATTTAATTTTTTTCTAGTCCTTGAAATTTTGGGATCATTAGGTCATTTACATCTCCAACATGTTTTCGGCATGCATATCCACCACATTTAAAATGTGTTTGGATAGATTAGAATTATCATTCTTATAAAATTCCACCAAGCTATTAGGGGTTTTACTAGTGGAATATCCCAAACATGGATAGCAAAACATTGGAGTGAATTTTAGTGCGTGAAATAATTTTCTTCACTTACATTTATTATAGTTTTCAACTTTTTTTGCATACATGAACTCTAAAATTTTAATTTTGTTGTGGTCGTTTTTTTTACGAGAAAAGTGGGACAAGTTTGGATTCGAAAAAATATGAACATCCAAAATGCAAATGAACAAATGCTGAGAGTGATAATTCCAAAAAGCATCTGTGACTTTGAAGGATAGGCAAAAAGTGGGTTGTTGGGCTCTGGTAAATATCCAACCACACATTAACTTGAGAATTTAATTTTTTTCGTCTCTTTGAAATTTTTGAATCATTAGGTCATTTGCATCTTCAACATGTTTTTGGCATGCATATACACCACATTTAAAACATGTTGGGATCAATTAGAATTCTCTTTTTTATAAAATTCCACCAAGCTAATAGGGTTGTACCAGTGGAATTTCCCAAACATGTATAACAAAACTCTGGAGTTCATTTTTTGTGCGAAATAATTTTCCTCACTAACATTTATTATAGTTTTCAAATTTTTTTGCAGACTTGAAATCTAAAATTTTCATTTTTTTGTAATCGCTTTGTTTACGAGAAAGTGGGACAAGTTTGGATTTGAAAATAAATTGAACATCGAAAATGGAAATGCACAAATGCTGTGAGTGATAATTCCAAAACGTATATGTGATTTTGAAGGATAGAAAAGTGGGTTGTTTGGCTCTGGTAAATAACCAACCACACATTTGCAAACATATCCACCACATTTAAAACATGTTAGGATCAATTAGAAATCTCTTTTGTATAAAATTCCACCAAGCTATTAGGGGTTGTACAAGTGGAATTTCCCAAACATGGATAACTAAACTCTGGAGTTCATTTTTAGTGCGTGAAATACTTTTCTTCGCATACATTTATTATAGTTTTCAAATTGTTTTGCATACATGAACTCTTAAATTTTCATTTTTTTGTGATCGTTTTGTTAACGAGAAAATTGGGACAAGTTTGGATTTGAAAAAAAATTGAACATCCAAAATGGAAATGCACAAATTCTGAGGGAGATAATTCCAAAACATAACAATGATTTTGAAGGAAAGGCAAAAAGTGGGTTGTTTGGCTCAGGTAAATATCCAACCACGCGTTAACTTGAGAATTTAACTTTTTTCTACTCGAAATTTTTGGATCATTAGGTCGTTTGCATCTTCAACATGTTTTTGGCATGCATATCCACCACATTTAAAACATGTTAGGATCAATTAGAGATCTCTTTCTTATAAAATTCCACCAACCTATTAGCGGTTGTACTAGTGAAATTTCCCAATCATGGAAAACAAAACTCTGGAGTTCATTCTTAGTGTGTGAAATAATTTTCTTCACTTACATATGTTATAGTTTTCAAATTTATTTGCATACATGAACTCATTATTTTTCATTCTTTTGTGATCATTTTGTTGATGAGAAAAGTGAGATAAGTTTGGATTTGAAAAAAAATTGAACATCCAAAATGAAAATGCACAAATGGTGAAAGAGATAATTCCAAAAAGTATCGGTGATTTTGATGGATAGGAAAAAAGTGTGTTGTTTGGCTCTGGTAATTATCCAACCACGCGTTAACTTGAGAATTTAATTTTTTTCAACTCGAAATTTTTGGATCATTAGGTCATTTGCATCTTCAACATGTTTGTGGCATGCTTAAGCACCACAATTAAAACATGTTAGGATCAATTAGAAATCTCTTTCTTTTAAAATTCCACCAAGCTATTAGTGTTTGTACTAGTGGAATTTCCCAAACATGGAAAACAAAACTCTGGAGTTCATTTTTAGTCAGTAAAATAATTTTCTTCACATACATTTGTTTTGGTTTTAAATTTTTTTCCATACATGATCTCTAAATTTTCATTTTGTTCTAATCGTTTTGTTTAAGAGAATAGTGGGACAAGTTTGGCTTATAGAAAAAATTGAACATCAAAAATGGAAATGCACTAATGCTCGGAGAGATAATTCCAAAAAGTATCTGTGATTTTTAAAGATAGGCAAAAAGTGGGTTGTTTGGCTCTGGTAAATATCCAACCACGCATTAACTATAGAATTTAACTTTTTCTATTTCTTGAAATTTTTGGATCATTACGTCATTTGCATCTTCAACATGTTTCTGGCATGCATATCCACCACATTTAAAACATATTAGGATCAAATAGAAATCTCTTTCTTATAAAATTTCACAAAGCTATGAGGGGTTGTACTAGTGGAATTTCCCAGACACGGATAACAAAACTTTGGAGTTCATTTTTAGTGCATGAATAATTTTCTTCTCTTACATTTAATATAGTTTTCAAAAAATTTAATATACATGAACTCTAAAATTTTCATTTTTTTGTGATCGTTTTGTGTACGAGAAAAGTGGGAAAAGTTTGGATTTGAAAAAAAATTGAACATCCAAAACTGGAAATACACAAATGCTGAGTGAGATAATTCCAAAAAGTTTCCATGATTTTGAAGGAAAGGCAAAAATTTGGTTGTTTGGCTATGGTAAATATCTATCCACTCGTTAAACTTGAGAATTTAATTTTTTTCTTCTCGAAATTTCTGAATCATTATGTGATTTGCATCTTCAACATGTTTTTTCCATGCATATCCACCACATTTAAAACATGTTAACATCAATTAGAATTCTCTTTCTTATAAAATTTCACCAAGCTAATAAGGGTTGTACTAGTGGAATTTCCAAAACATGGATAACAAAACTCTGGAGTTCATTTTTTGTGCGTGAAATTTTTTTTGTTCGTTTTGTTTACAAGAAAAGTGGGACAAGTTTGGATTGGAAAAAAAATTGAACATCCAAAGTGGAAATGCACAAATGCTATGAGAGATAATTCCAAAAAGTATCTGTGATTTAGAAGGATAGGCAAAAAGTAGGTTGTTTGGCACTAGTAAATATCGAACCACACGTTAACTTGATAATTTAATTTTTTTCTACTCGAAATTTTTGGATTTTAGGTCATTTTCATCTTCAACATGTTTCTGGCATACATATCCACCACTTTTAAAATAGGTTAGGATCAATTAGAAATCTCTTTCATGTAAAATTCCACCCAGCTATTAGGGGTTGTACTAGTAGAATTTCCCAAACATGGATAACTAAACTTTGGAGTTCATTTTCAGTGCGTGAAATACTTTTCTTTGCATACATTTATTATAGTTTTCTAATTTTTTTGCATACATAAACTCCTAAATTTTCATTTTTTTTTATCGTTTTGTTTACGAGAAAATTAGGACAAGTTTGGATTTGAAAAAAAATTGAACATCCAAAATGGAAATGCACAAATGCTGAGAGAGATAATTCCAAAAAGTATCTATGGTTTTGAAGGATTGGCAAAAAGTGGGTTGTTTGGCTCTGGTAAATATCCAACCACAGGTTAACTTGAGAATTTAATTTTTTTCTAGTCCTTGAAATTTTGGGATCATTAGGTTATTTACATCTCCAACATGTTTTCGGCATGCATATCCACCACATTTAAAATATGTTTGGATAGATTAGAAATATCATTCTTATAAAATTCCACCAAGCTATTAGGGGTTGTAATAGTGGAATATCCCAAAAATGGATAGCAAAACATTGGAGTGAATTTTAGTGCGTGAAATAATTTTCTTCACTTACATTTATTATAGTTTTTAAATTTTTTTGCATACATGAACTCTAAAATTTTAATTTTTTTGTGGTCGTTTTTTTTACGAGAAAAATGGGACAAGTTTGGATTTGAAAAAATATGAACATCCAAAATGGAAACGCACAAATGCTGAGAGAGATAATTCCGAAAAGCATTTGTTATTTTGAAGGATAGGCAAAAAGTGGGTTGTTTGGCTCTGGTAAATATCCAACCACACGTTAACTTGAGAATTTAATTTTTATCTTCTCCTTAAAATTTTTGAATCATTAGGTCATTTTCATCTTCAACATGTTTCTGGCATTCATATCCACCACATTTAAAACATATTAGGATCAATTAGAAATCTCTTTCTAATAAAATTCCACAAAGCTATTAGCGGTTGTACTAGTGAAATTTCCCAAACATGGATACCAAAACTTTGGTGTTCATTTTTGTGTGTCAAATAATTTTCTTCACATACATTTATTATAGTTTTCAAATTTTTTTGCATACATGAACTCTAAACTTTTCATTTTGTTGTGATCGTTTTGGTTACGAGAAAAGTGGGACATTTTTGAATTTGAAAAAAAATTGAACGTCCAAAATGGAAATGCACAAATGCTGAGAGAGATAATTCCAAAAAGTATCTCTGATTCTGAAGGATAGGCAAAAAGTGGGTTGTTTGGCTCAGGTAAATGTCCAACGACGCGTTAACTTGAGAATTTAATTTTTTTCTACTCAAAATTTTTGGATCATTAGGTTATGTGAATCTTCAACATGTTTCTGGCATGCATATCTACCACATTTAAAACATGTTAGGATCAATTAGAAATGTCATTCTTATAAAATTCAACCAAACTAATAGGGGTTGTATTAGTGGAATTTCCCAAACATGGATAACAAAACTTTGGAGTTCAGTTTTTAGTGCGGTAGATAATTTTCTTCACTTACATTTATGATAGTTTTCAATTTTTCTTTCATACATGAACTCTAAAATTTTCATTTTTTTGTGATCGTTTTGTTTACTAGAAAAGTAGGACAAGTTTGGATTTGAAAAAAAATTGAACATCCAAATTGGAAATGCACAAATGTTGAGAGAGATAATTCCAAAAAGTATCTGTCATTTTGAAAGATAGGCAAAAAGTGGGTTGTTTGGCTCTGGTAAATATTCAACCAAGTGTTAACTTGAGAATTTAATTTTTTCTACTCCTTGAAATTTTTGGATCATTAGGTCATTTGTATCTTCAACATGTTTCAGGCATGCATATCCACCTCATTTAAAACATTTTAGGATCAATTAAAAATCTCTTTCTTATAAAATTCCACCAAGCTATTAGGGGTTGTACTAGTGGAATTTCCCAAACATGGATAACGAAACTTTGCAATTCATTTTTAGTGCCTGAAATAATTTTCTTCACTTACATTTATTATTGTTTTCAAATTTTTTTGCCTTCATAAACTCTAAAATTATTTTTTTGTTGTGATCGTTTTGTTTACAAGAAATGTGGGACGGGTTTGGATTTGAAAAAAATTGAGCATCCAAAAAGAAAATGGACAAATGCTGAGAGAGATAATTCCAAAAAGTATCTATGATTTTGAAGGATTGGCAAAAAGTGGGTTTTTTGGCTCTGGTAAATATCCAACCACACGTTAAGATGAGAATATAATTTTTTTCTACTCGAAATTTTTGGATCATTAGGTCATTTGCATCTTCAACATGTTTCTGGCATGCATATCCCCCAAATTTAAAACATGTTAGGATCAATTAGAAATCTCTTTCTTATAAAATTCCACTAATCTTTTAGGTGTTGTACTAGTGGAATTTCCCAAACAAGATAACAAAACTATGGAGTTTATTTTTAGTGCGCGAAATAAATTTCTTCACTTATATTTATTATAGTTTTCAAATTTTTTTGCATGCATGAACTCTAAAACTTTCATTTTGTTGTGATCGTTTTGTTTACGAGAAAAGTGGGACAAGTTAAAAATATGAACATCCAAAATGGAAGTGCACAAATGCTGAGAGAGACAAATCCAAAAAGCATCTGTGATTTTGAAGGATAGGCAAAAAGTGGGTTGTTTGGCACTGGTAAATATCCAACCATGCGTTAACTTGAGAATTTAATTTTCTTTCTACTCCTTGAAATTTTTGGATCATTAGGTCATGTGAATCTTCAAAATGTTTCTGGCATGCATATCTACTACATTTAAAAAATGTTTCTGGCATGCATATCTACCACATTTGCAGTTCATTTTTAGTGCGGAAGAAAATTTTATTCACTTACATTTATTACAATTTTCAATTTTTTTTGCATACATGAACTCTAAAATTTTCATTTTTTTGTGATCGTTTTGTTTACTAGAAGAGTGGGACAAGATTGGATTTGAAAAAAAATTGAACATCCAAAATGGAAATGCACAAATTCGGAGAGAAATAATTCATAAAAGTATCTGTGATTTTGAAGGATAGACAAAAAGTAGGTTGTTTGGCTCTGGTAAATATCCAACCACATGTTAACTTGAGAATTTAATTTTTTTCTCCTCCTTGAAATTTTCTGATCGTTAGGTCATTTGCATCTACAACATGTTTCTGGCATGCATATCCACAACATTTAAAACATGTTAGGAAAAATTAGAAATCACTTTCTTATAAAATTCCACCAAGAAATTAGGGGTTGTACTAGAGGAATTTCCCAAACATGGATAACAAAACTCTGGAATTCATTTTTAGTGTGTGAAATAATTTTCTTCAGTTACATTTATTATAGTTTTCAAATTTTTTTGCGTACATGAACTCTAAAATTTTTATTTTGTTGTGATCATTTTGTTTACGAGAAAAGTGGGACAAGTTTGGATTTGAAAATAAATTGAACATCCAAAATGGAAATGCACAAATGCTGAGAGATATAATTCCAAAAAGTATCTGTGATTTTGAAGGATAGGCAAAAAGTGGGTTGTTTGGCTCTAGTAAATATCCAACCACGTGTTAACTAGAGAATTTAATTTTTTGCTACACTTTGAAATTTTTGGATCATTAGGTCATTTGCATCTTCAACATGTTTCTTGCATGCATATCCACCACATTTAAAACATGTTAAGATCAAGTAGAAATCTCTTACTTATAAAATTCCACCGAGCAATTAGGGGTTGTACTAGTGGAATTTCCCAAACATGGCAAACAGAACTCTGGAGTTCATTTTTAGTGCATAATAGAATTTTCTTCACTTACATTTATTATAGTTTTCTAATTTTTTTGCATACATGAACTCTAAAAATTATATTTTGTTGTGAACGTTTTGTTTATGAGAAAAGTGGGACAAGTTTGGATTTGAAAAAAAATGAACATCCAAAAAGAAAATGAAAAAATACTAATAGAGATAATTCCAAAAACTATCTGTGATTTTAAAGGATAGGCAAAAAGTGGGTTGTTTGGCTCTAGTAAATATCCAACCACGAGTTAACTTGAGAATTTAATATTTTTCTACTCCTTGAAATTTTTGGATCATTAGGTTATTTGTATCTTCAACACGTATCTGGCTTGCATATCTACCACATTTAAAACATATTAGCATCAATTAAAAATCTCTTTCTTATAAAATTCCGCCAAGCTATTAGGGGTTGTACTGGCGGACTTTGCCAAACATGTATAACAAAACTTTGGAGTTCATTTATAGTGCGTGAAATAGTTTTCTTCACTGACATTTATTATAGTTTTCAAATTTTTTTGCCAACATAAACTCTAAAATTTTTATTTTGTTCTGATCGCTTTGTTTACGTGCAAAGTGGGACAAGTTTGGATTTGAAAAAAAATTGAACATCCAAAAGGGAAATGCACAAATGCTGAGAAAGATAATTCCATAAAGAATCTATGATTTTGAAGGATAGGCAAAAAGTTGGTTGTTTGGCTCTGGTAAATATCCAACCACGTGTCAACTTGAGAATTTAATTTTTTTCTACTCCTAGAACTTTTATGAATCACTAGGTCATTTGCATCTCCAGCATGTTTCAGGCATCCATATCCACCACATTTAAAACATGTTAGGATCATTTAGAAATCTCTTTCTTATTAAATTCCACCAAGCTATTAGGGGTTGTACTAGTGGAATTTCCCAAACATGGATAACAAAACTTTGGAGTTTATTTTTAGGGCATGAAATAATTTTCTTCACTTACATTTATTATAGTTTTCAAATTTTTTTCCATACTTGTACTCTGGAATTTTCATTTTGTGGTGATCCTTTTGTTTACGAGAAAAGTGGGACAGGTTTGGATTTGAAAAAAATTGAACATCCAAAATGAAAATGCACAAATGCTGAGAGAGATTATTCTAAAAACTATCTGTTATTTTGAAGGATAGGCAAAAAATTGGTTGTTTGGCTTTGGTAAATATCCAACCACACGTTAACTTGAGAATTTAATTTTTTTCTACTCATTAAAATTTTAGGATCATTAGGTCATTTGCATCTTCAACATGTTTTTGGCATGCATATCCACCACATTTAAAACATGTTAGGATCAATTAGAAATCTCTTTCTTATAAAATTCCACCAAGCTATTAGGGGATGTACTAGTGGAATTTCCCAAACATGGAAAACAAAAAATTTTGGAGTTCATTTTTAGTGCGTGAAATATATTTCTTCACTTACATTTATTATAGTTTTCAATTTTTTTTGCGTACATGAACTCTAAAATTTTCATTTAGTTGTGATCATTTTGTTGACGAGAAAAGTGGGACAAGTTTGGATTTGAAAAAAAATCGAACATCCAAAATGGAAATGCACAAATGCTGAGAGAGATAATTCCAAAAAGTATCTATGATTTTGAAGGATAGGCAAAAAGTGGGTTGTTTGGCTCAGGTAAATATCCAACCTCACGTTCACTTGAGAATTTAATTTTTTTCTACTCTTTGAAAGTTTTGGATCATTAGGTTATTTGCATCTTAAACATGTTTTTGGCATGCATATCCACGACATTTAAAACATGTTAGGATAAATACGAAATCTCTTTCTTTTAAAATTCCTCCAAACTATTAGGGGTTTTACTAGTGGAATTTCCCAAACATGGATAACAAAACTTTGGAGTTCATTTTTACTGCGTGAAATAATTTTCTTCACTTACATTTCTTATAGTTTTGAAATTGTTTTGCAAACATGAACTCTAAAATTTTCATTTTGTTGTGATCATTTTTTTACGAGAAAAGTGGGACAAGTTTGAATTTGAAAAAAAATTGTACATCCAAAAAGAAAATGAAAAAATGCTATGAGAGATAATTCCAAAAACTATCTGCGATTTTAAAGGATTGGCAAAAAGTGGGATGTTTGGCTCTAGTAAATATCCTACCATGCGTTAACATGAGAATTTAATACTTTTCTACTCCCTGAAAATTTTGGATCATTAGGTCATTTGCATCTTCAACGTGTTTCTGGCTTGCATATCCACCACATTTAAAATATATTAGCATCAATTAAAAATCTCTTTCTTATACAATTCCACCAAGCTATTAGGGGTTGTACTAGTGGAATTTCCCAAACATGTATAACAAAACTTTTGAGTTCATTTATAGTGTGTTAAATAGTTTTATTCACTTA
Source organism: Aristolochia californica (assembly GCF_029961685.1). Taxonomy (NCBI): domain Eukaryota; kingdom Viridiplantae; phylum Streptophyta; class Magnoliopsida; order Piperales; family Aristolochiaceae; genus Aristolochia; species Aristolochia californica. The sequence continues at coordinate 12,891,897 of NW_027181771.1, forward strand.
CATTTATTATAGTTTCAAATTTTTTCGCCTACATAAACTCTAAAAATTTCATTTTGTTCTGATCGTTTTGTATACGTGAAAAGTTGGACAAGTTTGGCTTTGAAAAAAAATTGAACATCCAAAATGGAAATGCACAATTGTTGAGAGAGATAATTCCAAAAAGTATTTGTGATTTTAAACGATAGGCAAAAAGTGGGTTGTTTGGCTCTGGTAAATATCCAACCAGGCGTAAACTTGAGAATTAAATTTTTTCTAATCCTTGAAATTTTTGGATCTTTAGGTCATTTGCATCTTCAACTTGTTTCAGGTTTGCATATCCACCTCATTTAAAACTTGATAGGATAAATTAAAAATCTATTCTTATAAAAATCCACCAAGCCATTAGGGGTTGTACTAGTGGAATTTCCAAAACATGGGTCATGAAACTTTGCAGTTCATTTTTAGTGCGTGAAATAATTTTCTTCAGTTACATTTGTTATTGTTTTCAAATCTTTTTGCATTCATAAACTCCAAAAAGTGGGTTGTTTGGCTCAGGTAAATATCCAACCTCACGTTCACTTGAGAATTTAATTTTTTTCTACTCTTTGAAAGTTTTGGATCATTAGGTTATTTGCATCTTAAACATGTTTCTGGCATGCATATCCACGACATTTAAAACATGTTAGGATAAATACGAAATCTCTTTCTTATGAAATGCCACCAAGCTATAAGGGGTTGTACTAGTGGAATTTTCCAAACATGGATAACAAAACTTTAGAGTTCGTTTTTAGTGCGTGATATAATTTTCTTCACTTACATTTATTATAGTTTCAAATTTTTTTGCATACATGAACTCTAAAATTTTCTTTATTTGTGATCATTTCGTTTACTAGAAGAGTGGGAATAGTTTGGATTTGGAAAAAAATTGAACATCCAAAATGGAAATGCACAAATGCTGAGAGAGATAATTCAAAAAAGTATCTGTGATTTTGAAGGATAGGCAAAAAGTGGGTTGTTTGGCTCTGGTAAATATCCAACCAAGCGTTAACTAGAGAATTTAATTTTTTCTACTCCTTGAAATTTTTGGATCATTAGGTCATTTCCATATTCAACATGTTTCCTGCATTCACCACATTTAAAACATGGTTGGATCAATTAGAAATCTCTTTCTTATAAAATTCCACCAAGCTATTACCGGTTGTACTAGTGGAATTTCCCAAACAGGGATAACAAAACGTTGGAGTTCATTTTTAGTGCGTGAAATAATTTTATTCACTTATATTTATTATAGTTTTCAATTTTTTTTCATACATGAACTCTAAAATTTTCATTTAGTTGTGATCGTTTTGTTTACGAGAAAAGTGGGACTAGTTTGGATTTGAAGAAAAATCGAACATCCAAAATGGAAAGGCACAATTGTTGAGAGAGATAATTCCAAAAAGTATTTGTGATTTTAAACGATAGGCAAAAAGTGGGTTGTTTGGCTCTGGTAAATATCCAACCAGGCGTAAACTTGAGAATTAAATTTTTTCTAATCCTTGAAATTTTTGGATCTTTAGGTCATTTGCATCTTCAACATGTTTCAGGTTTGCATATCCACCTCATTTAAAACATGATAGGATAAATTAAAAATCTATTCTTATAAAAATTCACCAAGCCATTAGGGGTTGTACTAGTGGAATTTCCAAAACATGGGTCATGAAACTTTGCAGTTCATTTTTAGTGCGTGAAATAATTTTCTTCAGTTACATTTGTTATTGTTTTCAAATCTTTTTGCATTCATAAACTCTAAAATTTTTAGTTTGTTGTGATCGTTTTGTTTACGAGAAAAGTGGGACAAGTTTGGATTTGAAAAAAAAATTGAACATCAGTAATGGAAATGCACAAATGCTGAGAGAGATAATTCCAAAAAGAATCTCTGATTTTTAAGGATAGGCAAAAAGTGGTTCGTTTGGCTCTGGTAAATATCCAACCACACGTTAACTTGAGATTTTAATTTTTTCAACACCATGAAAATTTTCGATCACTAGGTCATTTTCATCTTCAACATGTTTCTGGCATGCATATCCACCACATTTAAAACATGTTAGGATTAATTGGAAATCTCTTTCTTATAAAATTCCACCAAGCTATTAGGGGTTGTACTAGTGGAATTTCCCAAACATGGATAAAGAAAATTTGGAGTTCATTTTTAGTGCGTGAAATAATTTTCTTCACAGACATTTATTATAGTTTTCAAATTTTTTTGCATACATAAACTCTCAAATTTTCATTTTGTTGTGATCGTTTTGTTTATGAGAAAAGTGGGACAAGTTTGGATTTGAAAAAAAACTGAACATCCAAAATGGAAATACAGAAATGTTGAGAGAGATAATTCCAAAAAGTATCTGTGATTTTTAAGGGTAGGCAAAAAGTAGGTTGTTTGGCTCTTGTAAATAACCAACATCACGTTAACTTGAGAAGTTAATTTTTTCTACTCCTTGAAATTTTTGGATCATTAGGTCATTTGCATCTTCAACTTGTTTCTGGCATGCATATCCACCACGTTTAAAACATGTTAGGATCAATTAGAAATCTCTTTCTTATAAAATTCCACCAAGCCATTAGGGGTTGTACTAGTGGAGATTCATAAAAATGGATAACAAAACTTTGTATTTCATTTTTAGTGCGTGAAACAATTTTCTTCACTTACATTTATTATAGTTTTCAATTTTTTTTGCATACGTAACTCTAAAATTTTCCTTTTGTTGTGATCATTTTGTTTACGAGAAAAGTGGGACTAGTATGGATTTAAAAAAAAAATTGAACATCCAAAATGGAAATGCACAAAAGCTGAGGGAGATAATTCCAATAAGTTTCTTAGATTTTTAAGCATAGGAAAAAAGTAGGTTGTTTGGCTCTTGTAAATATCCAACCACACGTTAACTTGAGAATTTAATTTTTTCTACTCCTTGAAATTTATGGATCATTAGGTCATTTGCATCTTCAACATGTTTCTGGCATTGATATCCACCATATTTAAAACATGTTTGGATCAACTAGAAATCTCTTTCTGATAAAATTCCTCCAAGCTATTAGGGGTTGTATTAGTGGAATTTCCCAAGCATGGATAATGAAACTTTGAAGTTCATTTTTAGTGCATGAAATAATTTTCTTCACTTAAATTTATTATAGTTTTCAAATTTTTTTGCATACATAAACTCTAAAATTTTCATTTTGTTGTGATCGGTTTGTTTAAGAGAAAAGTTGGATAAGTTTTGATTTGAAAAAAAATTTTACATCCAAAATTTTAATGCACAAATGCTGAGAGAGATAATTCCAAAAAGTATCTGTGATTTTTAAAGATAGGCAAAAAGAGGGTTGTTTGGCTCTGGTTCTTATCCATGCACACTTGAACTTGAGAATTTAATTTTTTCTACCCCTTGAAATTTTTGGATCTTTAGGTCATTTGCATCTGCAACATGTTTCTGGCATGCATATCCAGCACATTTAAAACATTTAAGGATGAATAAGATATCTCTTTCTTATAAAATTCCACCATGCCAATAGGGGTTGTAGTCGTAGAATTTCCCAAACATGGATAACAAAACTTTGGAGTTAATTTTTAGTGCATAAAATAATTTTCTTCACTTATATTTATTATAGTTTTCAAATTTTTTTTATACATAATCGTTTTGTTTATGAGAAAAGTGGGACAAGTTTGGATTTGAAAAAAAAATTAAACATCCAAAATAGAAATGCACAAAATCTGAGAAAGATAATTCCGTAAAGTTTCTATGATTTTTAAGGATAGTCAAAAAGTAGGTTGTTTGGCTCTGGTATATATCCAACCACACGTTAACTTGAGAATTTAATTTTTCTACTTGAAATTTTTGGATCATTAGGTCATTTGCATCTTCAACATTTCTCTAGCATGCATATCCACCACATTTAAAACTTGTTAGGATCAAGTAGAAATATCTTTCTTATAAAATTCCACCAAGCGAGTTGGGTTGTACTACTGGATTTTCCCAAACAGGGATAATGAAACTATGGAGTTCATTTTTCGTGCTTGAAATAATTTTCTTCACTTACATTTTTTATAATTTTCCAATATTTTTGCATTCATAAACTCTAAAATTTTCATTTTGTTGTGATTTTTTTGTTTACGTGAAAATTGGGACAAGTTTGGATTTGAAAAAAAATTGAACATCAAAAAAGGAAATGCACAAATGCTGAGAGAGATAATTCCAAAAAGTATCTGTGATTTTTAAGGATAGGCAAAAAGTGGGTTGTTTGGCTCTGGTAAATATCCAACCAAGCGTTAACTAGAGAATTTAATTTTTTCTACTCCTTGAAATTTTTGGATCATTAGGTCATTTCCATATTCAACATGTTTCCTGCATTCACCACATTTAAAACATGGTTGGATCAATTAGAAATCTCTTTCTTATAAAATTCCACCAAGGTATTAGCGGTTGTACTAGTGGAATTTCCCAAACAGGGATAACAAAACGTTGGAGTTCATTTTTAGTGCGTGAAATAATTTTATTCACTTATATTTATTATAGTTTTCAATTTGTTTTCATACATGAACTCTAAAATTTTCATTTAGTTGTGATCGTTTTGTTTACGAGAAAAGTGGGACAAGTTTGGATTTGAAAAAAAAATCGAACATCCAAAATGGAAAGGCACAATTGTTGAGAGAGATAATTTCAAAAAGTATTTGTGATTTTAAACGATAGGCAAAAAGTGGGTTGTTTGGCTCTAGTAAATATCCAACCAGGCGTAAACTTGAGAATTAAATTTTTTCTAATCCTTGAAATTTTTGGATCTTTAGGTCATTTGCATCTTCAACATGTTTCAGGTTTGCATATCCACCTCATTTAAAACATGATAGGATAAATTAAAAATCTATTCTTATAAAAATCCACCAAGCCATTAAGGGTTGTACTAGTGGAATTTCCAAAACATGGGTCATGAAACTTTGCAGTTCATTTTTAGTGCGTGAAATAATTTTCTTCAGTTACATTTGTTATTGTTTTCAAATCTTTTTGCATTCATAAACTCTAAAAATTTTAGTTTGTTGTGATCGTTTTGTTTACGAGAAAAGTGGGACAAGTTTGGATTTGAAAAAAAAATTGAACATCAGTAATGGAAATGCACAAATGCTAAGAGAGATAATTCCAAAAAGAATCTCTGATTTTTAAGGATAGGCAAAAAGTGGTTCGTTTGGCTCTGGTAAATATCCAACCACACGTTAACTTGAGATTTTAATTTTTTCAACACCATGAAATTTTTTGATCACTAGGTCATTTTCATCTTCAACATGTTTCTGGCATGCATATCCACCACATTTAAAACATGTTAGGATTAATTAGAAATTTCTTTCTTATAAAATTCCACCAAGCTATTAGGGGTTGTACTAGTGGAATTTCCCAAACATGGATAACGAAAATTTGGAGTTCATTTTTAGTGCGTGAAATAATTTTCTTCACAGACATTTATTATAGTTTTCAAATTTTTTTGCATACATAAACTCTAAAATTTTCATTTTGTTGTGATCGTTTTGTTTATGAGAAAAGTGGGACAAGTTTGGATTTGATAAAAAACTGAACATCCAAAATGGAAATGTAGAAATGTTGAGAGAGATAATTCCAAAAAGTATCTGTGATTTTTAAGGGTAGGCAAAAAGTAGGTTGTTTGGCTCTTGTAAATAACCAACATCACGTTAACTTGAGAAGTTAATTTTTTCTACTCCTTGAAATTTTTGGATCATTAGGTCATTTGCATCTTCAACTTGTTTCTGGCATGCATATCCACCACGTTTAAAACATGTTAGGATCAATTAGAAATCTCTTTCTTATAAAATTCCACCAAGCCAATAGGGGTTGTACTACTGGAGATTCGAAAAAATGGATAAAAAAACTTTGTATTTCATTTTTAGTGCGTGAAACAAGTTTCTTCATTTACATTTATTATAGTTTTCAATTTTTTTTGCATACATAACTCTAAAATTTTCCTTTTGTTGTGATCGTTTTGTTTACGAGAAAAGTGGGACTAGTTTGGATTTAAAAAAAAAAATTGAACATCCAAAATGGAAATGCACAAAAGCTGAGGGAGATAATTCCAATAAGTTTCTTAGATTTTTAAGCATAGGAAAAAAGTAGGTTGTTTGGCTCTTGTAAATATCCAACCACACGTTAACTTGAGAATTTAATTTTTTCTACTCCTTGAAATTTATGGATCATTAGGTCATTTGCATCTTCAACATGTTTCTGGCATTGATATCCACCATATTTAAAACATGTTTGGATCAACTAGAAATCTCTTTCTGATAAAATTCCTCCAAGCTATTAGGGGTTGTATTAGTGGAATTTCCCAAACATGGATAATGAAACTTTGAAGTTCATTTTTAGTGCATGAAATAATTTTCTTCACTTACATTTATTATAGTTTTCAAATTTTTTTGCATACATAAACTCTAAAATTTTCATTTTGTTGTGATCATTTTGTTTAAGAGAAAAGTTGGATAAGTTTTGATTTGAAAAAAAAATTTACATCCAAAATTTAAATGCACAAATGCTGAGAGAGATAATTCCAAAAAGTATCTGTGATTTTTAAAGATAGGCAAAAAGAGGGTTGTTTGGCTCTGGTTCTTATCCATGCACACTTGAACTTGAGAATTTAATTTTTTCTACCCCTTGAAATTTTTGGATCTTTAGATCATTTGCATCTGCAACATGTTTCTGGCATGCATATCCAGCACATTTAAAACATTTAAGGATCAATAAGATATCTCTTTCTTATAAAATTCCACCAAGCCAATAGGGGTTGTAGTAGTAGAATTTCCCAAACATGGATAACAAAACTTTGGAGTTAATTTTTAGTGCGTGAAATAATTTTCTTCACTTATATTTATTATAGTTTTCAAATTTTTTTTATACATAAACTCAAAAATTTTCATTTTGTTTTGATCGTTTTGTTTATGAGAAAAGTAGGACAAGTTTGGATTTGAAAAAATATTGAACATCCAAAATAGAAATGCACAAAATCTGAGAGAGATAATTCCGTAAAGTTTCTATGATTTTTAAGGATAGTCAAAAAGTAGGTTGTTTGGCTCTAGTATATATCCAACCACACGTTAACTTGAGAATTTAATTTTTCTACTCCTTGAAATTTTTGGATCATTAGGTCATTTGCATCTTCAACATTTCTCTAGCATGCATATCCACCACATTTAAAACTTGTTAGGATCAAGTAGAAATATCTTTCTTATAAAATTCCACCAAGCGAGTTGGGTTGTACTACTGGATTTTCCCAAACAGGGATAATGAAACTTTGGAGTTCATTTTTCGTGCTTGAAATAATTTTCTTCACTTACATTTTTTATAATTTTCCAATTTTTTTGCATTCATAAACTCTAAAATTTTCATTTTGTTGTGATCTTTTTGTTTACGTGAAAACTGGGACAAGTTTGGATTTGAAAAAAAATTGAACATAAAAAAAGGAAATGCACAAATGCTGAGAGAGATAATTCCAAAAAGTATCTGTGATTTTTAAGGATAGGCAAAAAGTGGGTTGTTTGGCTCTGGTAAATATCCAATCACACGTTAACTAGAGAATTTAATTTTTTCTACTTCTTGAAATTTTTGGATCATTAAGTCATTTCCATCTCCAACATGTTTCTGGCATGCATATCCACCACATTTAAAACATGTTAGGATCAATTAGAAATCTCTTTCACATAAAATTTCACCAAGCTATTAGGGGTTGAACTAGTGTAATTTCCAAAACATAGATAACAAAACTTTGGAGTTCATTTTTTGTTCGTGAAATAATTTTCTTCCCTGACATTTAATATAATTTTTGAAGTTTTTTGCTTACAAGAACTCTATAATTTTCATTTTGTTGTAATCGTTTTGTTTACGATAAAAGTGGGATAAGTTTGGATTTGAAAAAAAAATTGAACATCCAGAATGGAAATGCAGAAATGCTGAGAGAGATAATTCCAAAAACTATCTGTGATTTTGAAGGATAAACAAAAAGTGGGTTGTTTGGCTCTGGTAAATAGCCAACCATACGTTAACTTGAGAATTTAATTTTTTCTACAGCTTGAAATATTTGGATCCTTCGGTCATTTTCATCTTCAACATGTTTCTGGCGTGCATATCTGCCACATTTAAAACCTGTTAGGATCAATTAGAAATCTCTTTCTTATAAAATTCCATCGGCGCCGAAAGGTAATAATGCAAGGGCAAAATAGACATGCCAAAAAGACAAAAGTTACCCTTTGTCTTTAAACACACACCTTTCAATCAAGGGTAAAGGTGGAAGAGCTAAAAAATCTTCAGCTATAAATACGATACTCCTCCAGAGGTTGAATCATCGAAACTTGGAGCAACTCACCAATAGACGAGCATTAGTTCCACAGAAGAAGGTGATTTCTGGCGATCTTTCTCCGACAAGTTCCTCAAGCACGGTATGTGCTTAACAGCCGTAATGGCTGAGTAGAAAAGAGGGAACCGACCGGTGCCACGGTCGGTAACTTCGGGAGTTATGTAGATAAGTAGTTTTATCTTTTCCTTTTTTAAGGGTATGTATTTTATGTTTTGTTTTAGACAATGTTTTTTATATTTCCGCATGTTTGTAATACTGTGATTCGTACAGTAATTGTTTTTACTGTTCATGTTCCGCATTTATAAATATGATCTCCACAGTAGTTGTTATCACTGTTCATATTCTGCATTTATGTATTGATCTCCACAGTCTTTGTTTTTACTGTTCCAAAGTTACTGTTCATTTTTACTATTCATGGTTACTATTCATGATTACTATTCATGTTTACTGTTCACTCGTCAAAAAGAAATAGTATCGAAATAGTGCCAAATAGGACAAACGCTAGAGACTTGGAATGATTCGGCTACGCTCCGAGGTAGAAAACGAAACGGAGCTGTGCTCTACCCTGCTGAAGCAGCCATGGAGCCGCAACGGTTAATAGGAACGGCTCGGGGCCCTCTGAAGACCGTGAGGACCGCATTGACAGAATTGCCCACGTGGTGGTAAGCCGACAGGAATAGGGTCAAACCCCGAAGAAGTTCTAGGTAGCAGCAGAAGTCATGTTGGGCCTACTAGATAGCTATGAAATAGACACAAACGAGTACATAACGGTGACATGTGGTAGGAAGCAGGAAAGTAGCCTAATGGTAAACTGATAGGACGGACGAAGTGTGACTTTAGGAATAGTATTGTGAGAGTCATTATTTTTTTCCACTGCCCGTAGATGTCATCCACTGCCTGTACTCACGAGACTGCAGGTAGCAGTCCCTAGGATTCTTGTTCCGCTGCCCTGTTTTCCCTAGGTTGTCTTCCGCTGTGTGTACAAATCTATTAGAGACTGTGTGTCGATATCATAGCAATAGTGCTTTGGTATCAGTATTCCGCTGTCAGAGTCGGCTAGAGACTCAATGTGTCGTGTGTCGCCCTAAAATGGTATCAGAACCGAGTATTAGACTTGGTTTTGTATGTGTCAAAGAAGTCGAAGCTTATCTTTGATTCTTTCTGTTTAGGTATACATACTCCCAAACAGTTACGACCCATACCGGTCACGTCCCAAGTAACATTTGTGAGGAACAAATGTACAAAACCAAAAGTCCATTATGGAACAAAATAGGTCTAATCCAGAGATAAGACTTATCAACTATTCGCGACTGCGAGAGTATATCATGACCAGAAGGTATGATAACCAAATCGAATTCCAGAGGGTCTGGATTCGACAATTAAAAGATCGACTCGCACGAGTTCAAGCCAAACTCAAAGAGCTCGAAGAAAATCCTTTAGTTGTAGACTATAACAACGAAGGAAGAAGGATAATCAGAGATGGACGATTCTTAGGACTCGGTCCAGTAGGATTAAAACAAGTTATCAAAGACCTGAAACACCAAATCAGGATTGAACAACTTGAACTTCAAGAATATGCTATCTAAGCACTTCTTAGAAGATTTGGTAATCATTCTGCAAAGAGAAATCTACAGAATGACCCATGACGAAACCGTATCTCAACCTGTAGACACCGCTTCAACAGGAGAAGCCTCTACAAGTACATACGAAAAACCAGAAAAAACAAAATACTGGTATGTTGTCTTCATAGGAAGAGAAACAGGAATATATGACAGCTAGGAAGAAGCCCAAGCTCAAGTCATAGGATTTCCCGGAAATTCTCACAGAAAATTCCGGACAAAGGACGATGCTGAACAAGCTTGGACAGCATCCCGAAAATAGATGATCTATCGGCAAAAACTTTTAGATCGTTTGCAACGAAAGAGAGAAGGTCTAGCCTTCACTCTCTTGCTAAGAAACATGCTTCAACCAGAAGATGATACTATCTTAGCCAGGGAAATGTACAATTTCCATTAGGAAAGGTATACGAATCGCATCCATCGATTTTGATGCAAGATCGACAAAATCAAACAAAAGCTAAACCTCCTAGCTTTGTAAAAATGAATGAGTTTTTCTATTTAATGGATATGGAAACTCCATTACCATTAGGCCTTCCTGACATCACCAGATGGATTAAAAACCTAGTGTACTTTGCAACACCTTGCATAGCACCTAGAAGAAAGGATCCAGCACCACCTACTTTTAGGATGGCTGCAAAAGCATCATCCTCCACCGATGATAAAGTTTACACAGAATATAATACCTTCGGTCGCCAACCGATTTATTATGTTCAAGAAGAAAAACCTTCTTCTAATAAACAACAAGAGCAACACGACAATGAACCAGAAGCTTGGGAATTTGATGAAGTTGCAGAAGAAAATACCAAGAAAACAGACTACTCTGCTAAAGACAAAAATGCAGATGATCTTGGTAAAAGGTTTCGAATGCTTCGTGGTAGCGACCATTTTGAAGCAGAAACTTCAAGGGTACGAGATACCCACATGGAAGATAGCTTTCAAGATAACTTCCGAAATCGTACTACGGTTCATCCGCAAGAACGAGAAAGTTTCTCCCACTCCAAAATATCCCTGGGAGGACAAAGGTATTCGACAAAATACACAAATGTCGATCCTTCAAATGCTACTAAGGTGTCACAAACCATAGATAGCATAAACCATTTTGGATTTTACCTCAAATTGGATTGCCCCAAGGATGGAGAAAAAGTCCTTAAAGATTGGGAAAGAAGCATGAGCAATGCTGCAAATATGCATGAATCTTGGAATCAAGAATCAGCATTTAATTTCTTTACCCATGCTTTATAGGGTAATGTAGCTCTTTGGTGGGACAACCTTCCCGAAGACCAAAAATGAGCTAATACCTCAATATTGATAGCCAATATCTTGAAAGGATTAGTGGCTAAGATATCAAAGGAATTTCTAGGAATACATCCAACCCTAGAAGCCTACAATGAGAATACTAAACAAAGAAAACGTTTAGAAACTCTTCAAAAATTAAACAAGTTACAAATCTGTAACATTTGTTTTTATGAGAAGTATTACTGCGAGTTTGCAAGTTACTTCTATAAACAAAAAAAAGAAGACCAGAAACCTTATTTGTCTATCTTTTATGCAAAATTGCCAGAACCATTTGCACATGTAGCTGAAAAAGATTACATTACAAAGTATTGGCAAAACAATCCAGAACTAGGTACTTTAACCATGGATATTTTCCTAAACATTGATACCTTAGGAAGAAGACATCGATTTGTACAAGACATGTTGGCAAATCTTTGTGAAGCCCAAAAACTACAAAATAAAAGTAGTAAGGCAAATAAACAAACATTATGTTGTTCAAACCAGAACAAAAAAGTAGGAGCTTATGGTTGCAAAACCACCTCCCATAAGCAACGAAAATATCCTAAGAAATTTCAACAGAAAAAATTTAGGATACAAAAAAGTTCTACAACAAGGTATACTCCTAAAAAGAGATACTTAAGAAAAACAACAAATTCTGGCCCGACCACATCTAGTAAAGGGGAAAACCCCAAGCAAATGCAAATGCTGGATATGCCAGAAAGAAGGACATTTCGCCAAAGATTGTCCAAATGATAAACAACAGCGGCGGTACAGTACATACATGTTACTAGCCGAAGAAAATGGATTGGAACTCATCCATTACGATGACATCCAGTCAGAAGATGAAGTGTATGAACTTCATCTCGAAACTGAGTCCTCCTCCTCGGAAAACTCAGAAAACATGTCAGACTCTTCAGGCTCCTTCTCTGAATGAGTATCCGCATAAACGCAGAGCATGTTGCATCTGGAAATTCTTATATCACGGCCATGCTAAAACTACCCGGATATATCAAATTCCATATACACGCTCTCGTAGATACAGGAAGTTCATATTGTCTAGCTAGACAAAATCTACTTCCCACAGATCTATGGAAACCACTTGAAATACCACTTCAAGTAACAGTTGGCTCCGGAGAAACAATCTCTCTTTCGGCCGATGCCTGCAACATTCATCTTGACATTGGAAGTGAAAAGTTTCTGATTCCAAAACTCATTAGTTTAGGATCAAACATAAATTCAGGACCAGATTTAGTCCTAGGAAATGAATGGCTCATGTTTCATGCCCCTGTAGAGTAAACACCAGCCTACTATAAACTTCGATGTCGCACTCGACGTGAAATCGATAATTCTGCTGTCTTTGTCTACGCAGTAAAACCCACTGAAGCCTATGCCATTTCTGGCAATGGAGCTGTCCTCCATCAAGTCTTCAAAAAACGCAGCAAGCGTGGTGATGAGATTCCTCCCTTAGAAACTCTACTCCTCGCTGAGTCCTGTGAATCTGAAGTTCAGCAACTTCTAGAATCCACTTGTTTTGAGAAACCCTTACAATGGTGGCATAAACAAAAACCATATGCAAACCTCGAACTTCTTGATCCTGAAAAAGAAATCCGAGAAAAACCTATGGTTTATACTCCTTCTGATGTTGAAGAATTCTCAACACAGATAAATGATTTGCTGGCTCAAGGTTTAATCCACGCAAGTCATTTACATCTCCTGCTTTCCTGGTAAGGAACCACGCAGAAATAAAACGAGGTAAAGCTCGAATGGTCATTAACTATAAAAAGGTTAATGAAGCCACAAAAATGGATGGCTACTATCTTCCTAACAAAGAAAGATTAATAGCTGCCATAAGAGGAAAACAATGATTTTCTAAATTTGATTGCAAATCTGGGTTTTGGCAAATTCGTCTAACCGAAAGAGCTATTCCCTTAACTGCATTCAGTTGTCCTTCAGGACATTATGAGTGGCTTGTAATGCCCTTTGGGTTAAAACAAGCACCCAACATATTTCAAAGAATAATGGATGATATCCTCAAACCATTCTTTAAATTTTGCTTAGTTTATGTTGATGATATCCTAGTTTTTTCAGAAACCAAGGATCAACATAAAGAGCAATTACTAAAGGTCCTAAATGCCTTAAAAAATGCTGGGATAGCACTCAGCAAAAAGAAATTAGAGTTGTTTAAAACCAAGATAGATTTCTTAGGTCTAAACATCTCAAAAGGAGAAATCATTCTTCAAAATCATATTCTGGAAAAACTAGCTGCTTTTTCGAATGACATTGAAGATATAAAACAACTTCAATGTTTCTTAGGATGCCTAACATATGCTGAACAATTCATACAGAATTTAGCAAAAATTAGGAAACCCCTTCAAAAGAAACTAAAGAAAGACGTCAAATGGGAATGGACACCCACTGATAGTCTTGAAGTAATCCGGATCAAACAAATGATGAAACACCTCCCGGTGTTAACTCTACCCGATCCAGATGCAAATCTGATTTTAGAAACTGACGCCTCTGATCACACTTTGGCAGCAGTCCTAAAAAGTAAAATCAATGATTCTGAAAGAATATGCAAATATACATCAGGAACATTTTCATCTGCTGAAACAAACTATCATTCTTATGAAAAAGAAATTTTAGCAGTAAAGAATGGGATAAAAAATTTTTATATTTATCTCGCTCCCAAAGAATTTCTGGTAAGAACTGACTGTAAAAATTTTGTCGATTTTATGACAAGAAATTTAGAAGATTCACTTTTTCGCGGAAGGTTACTCAGTTGGCAGCAATGGTTCTTTCAATTCTCTTTTACTGTTGAACACATTAAAGGAGATAAAAACTATTTACCTGACACTCTTACTCGAGAATTTTCTTGTGTTACAGACAGGTAAAATGGATCCCCTTAGCAGCACCCTGACGGACCTAGCAGCAACAATTGCCACACTCACGGTATTGCTCTCAACCCTACAGTCCCTATTCGACAGTCTTTTAGTTCTCTCAGAACGAGGAGACATACATGAGAATTGTGCCCGTTACGGGTTAAGTGGAGAAGTCTTACAACTCAAGGTTAAAGAATTAACCGAAGAGTTAAAAGAACTCACTCAACGGCATGAAATGCCAAGCTCCTCCGGGACTTCTACCTGATCTCCTTTGCGAGAAAAGGAAGTCACAACGTCAGCTAATCAGCAGACGGATGACTTTAGTGTTTTGATAAACACAGGTCAACCCAGGATTTCTACCGGTCATGCTAGGCATGAGAAGGAAATCACAACCCAATCTTCTCTGAAGATAGGGGAATCAGGGATTTCTACCTGCCAGTCAAGAGCTGGAAAGGAAACCTTAACGATTTCATTGAAATCGGAATCAGGCACTTCTACCTGTCAGTCTAGAACTGAAAAGGAAGTCTTAACGGATCCATCCCTGATGGAAACAGACTTGTCTAGGAATGAGAAATCATTCAATACAAAATTGGTTACCCCGTCTGAGTTTACAAGGTTGAAAAGCCTCAATAAACCAGATAAAACTAGTTTTAATGAGTTTGAGTTTTTAAAGAAATTTAAACCTTTAAAACTTTCGGACATTATGTCCGAGGAACCCTCGCTACGCCCTCAGAAGGGGGACAACGTTCGTTCAAAGATCGAATCCGATCATACTGTTCAATTCCAGAGATGGAATGAACAAATTGGACAAGGGATGAACACTCCCTTCTTCACCACTAAGCCCAACAACAGTTGGAATCAAGTGAAGCTGAGTCATGAAATAGACTCAAAATATGCATCCATGCTTTATGCATATGGATTCATAAAACAAATGGTATTGCCCTCCACAAACTTATCAGTATTGGAGAAAATGCCAAAGGAAATTATGGAGGCTTGCAAAAGCTTTATCTCCATAACGAAGAGTAACGGAATTCGACTGTATTTCGTTTCCTGTATTGCTGAAATTGTTACTGACACAAAAATGTTTCCAAGCATTTCCGTCATGACTATTGAAAGCATCAAAGAAGGTGACGCCAAGATGGAATATGATCCCAGACATGTTCCAAAAGCCAAGCCTTGCCCAGAAGCAGTCTGGCCAACCAGGTGTATCCACGGGCTCAAAAACCTGATACAGTTCATGAAGCAGCTGATTCAGAAAAAGAGAAGCTTCATCTACAAGACCTCCGTCCCATTGATGATCATCTCGAGAAGCTATAAAGAGACTTCGGCCTCCGTCCAGACCAGTCTTGAAGTTACGCTGAAGAAAATCCTTGGAGGAAATATCCCCTTCAGCAAAACAACAAAGGAAAGCTTCTGCCAGATGGCCCAGAAGACTTTTCCAAAGGAGCACACCTGCAAATTGTGCACAGAAAGGCAGCTGTCCGAATGAGCAGTCAGCAGCCACATCAACCGACTAGTCAGCAGCCAAGTCAGCAGACTAGGCCCATGACGAAAACAAAGTCAGCAAAGGCGGCTCAAAAGTCCGCAATGACGGCTACAAAAGTCATCAATGACGGCTACACCAAGTCAACAAAGATGGCAAAAAAAGATTCCTACACGTCATCATCATGATGTCACAAGCAGAAAAGATTTTTCTACCCCTGCTTGATGGAATTTTGTACTAGTGGAATTTCCCGAACATGGATAACAAAACTTTGAAGTTTATTTTTAGTGCGTGAAATAATTTTCTTCACTAACATTTATTATTGTTTTCGAATTTTTTTGCATAAATAAACTCTAAAATTTTCATTTTGTTGTGATCGTTTTGTTTACGAGAATAGTGGGACAAGTTTGGATTTGAAAAAAAATTGAACATCCAAAATGGAAATACACAAATGCTGAGAGAAATAATTCGACAAAGTATCTGTGATTTTTCAGGATAGGCAAAATGTGGATTTTTTGCCTCTTGTATCCAACCACACGTTAACTTGAGAATTTAATTTTTTCTACTCCATGAAATTTTTGGATCATTTGGTCATTTGCATCTTCAACATGTTTCTAGCATGCATATCCACCTCATTTAAAACATGTGAGGATCAATTAGAAATCTCTTTCTTATAAAATTCCCCCAAGCCATTAGGGGTTGTACTAGTAGAATTTCCCAAACATGGATAACAAAACTTTGGAGTTCATTTTTAGTGCGTGAAATAATTTTCTTCACATTCATTAATTATAGTTTTCAAAGTTTTTTGCATACTTAAACTCTAAAATTTTCATTTTGTTGTGATCGTTTTTTTTACGAGAAAAGTGGGACAAGTTTGGATTTGAAAAATAATTGAACATCCAAAATGGAAATGCACAAATGCTAAGAGAGATAATTCCAAAAAGTATCTGTGATTTTTAAGGATAGGAAAAAAGTGGGTTGTTTGGCTCTGGTAAATATCCAACCACACGTTAACTAGAGAATTTAATTTTTTCTACTCGAAATTTTTGGATCATTAGGTCAGTTGCATCTTCAACTTGTTTCGGCATGCATATCCACCACATTTAAAACATGTTAGGATCAATTAGAAATCTCTTTCTTCTAAAATTACCCCTAGCTATTTAGTGTTGTACTAGTGAATTTCCCAAACATGGATTACGAAACTTTGGAGTTCATTTTTAGTGCGTGAAATAATTTTCTTCACGTACATTTATTATAGTTTTCAATTTTTTTTTCATACATAAACCCTAAAATTTTCATTTTGTTGTGATCATTTTGTTTACAAGAAAAGAGCAACAAGTTTGGATTTGAAAAAAAATTGAACATCCAAAATGGAAATGCACAAATGTTGAGAGAGATAATTCATACAGTATTTGTTTTTACTATTAATATTCCGCTTCTATATATATGATCGCCTCAGTGTTTGCTTTTAGTGTTCCAAAGTTACTATTCATGGTTACTTTTCATGTTACTATTCATCTTTATTGTTCACTAGTCAAAAAGAAATTGTATCAAAATAGTGCCAAATAGGACAAAAGCTAGAGACTAAGAATTATTCGGCTATGCATCAAGGTAGAAAACGAAATGGAGCTATGCTCTACCCTGCTGAGGCAGCCATCGAGCCCCAACGGTTAATAGGAACGGCTTGGGACCCTCTGGAGACCGTGAGGACCGCATTGACGGATTGCCCACGTGGTGGTAAGCCGGCAGGAAAAGGGTCAAACCCTGAAGAAGTTCTAAGTAGCAGCAAAAGTCATGTTGTGCCTATTAGATAGCTATGAAAATAGACACAAACGAGTATATAGCAGTGACATGTGGTAGGAAGCAAGAGTAATATGGTGGTGAAATGAAAGATTGTCGAAGTGTCACTGTAGGAATAGTATTGTGTGAGTCATCGTTGTTTTCCGCTACCTATAGTCAGTATGTAGTTGTGATCCCTAGGATCTAGTTTCGCTGCCCTCATCCGTATGTTCACCATGTTATTCGTTGTTTAGGCTGTTCAGTCTGCTAGAGACTCGTTGTGTGTATTTATTGGTATCAGGCAATAGTGCTTTCGGTACCATAATCCGCTGTGTGTCTGTGTTAAAGTCTATTAGAGATTTGTTGTCTTTACAATGGTATCAGAGCCAAGTATTAGACTTGAACTTATATGTGTCAAAGAATTCAAAGGTTAACTTTAATACTTTCTGTTTAGGTATAAATACTCCCAAACAGTTACGACCCAAACCGGTCACATCCCATGTAACATTTGTAAGGAACAAATGTACAAAACCTTAAAACTTCCTATATGGAACAAAATAGGTCTAATCCAGCGATAAGACTTATAAACTATTCATGACTGCGAGAATATATCATGACCAAAAGGTATGATAATCAAATCGAATTCCAGAAGGTCTAGATTCGACAATTAAAAGATCGGCTCTTACGAGTTCAAGCAAAACTCAAAGAGTTAGAAGAAAATCCTTTAGTCCTCCGACTTATCACCGACAGTCTGTTCAGGGTTCCAAACTCAATGGTGGCAACTTAACCCAACACCTTACGGCACGAGCTGATGACAGCCTTGTAGATTATAACAACGAAGAAAGACGGATAATCCGAGATGGACGATTCTTAGGACTCGGTCCAGTAGGATTAAAACAAGTTATGAAAGACCTGAAACACCAAATCAAGATTGAACAACTTGAACTTCAAGAATATGCTATCTAAGCAATTCTTAGAAGATTTGGTAATCATTCTGCAAAGAGAGATCAATAGAATGACCCAAGAAGAAACCGTATCTCAACCTGTAGACACCGCTTCAACAAGAGAAGCCTCTACAAGTATATACGGAAAACCAGAAAAAAAATACTGGTATGTTGTCTTCATAGGAAGAGAAACAGGAATATATGATAGCTGGGAAGAAGCCCAAGTACAAGTCATAGGATTTCCCCAAAATTCTCATAGGAAATTCGGGACAAAGGAAGATGTTGAACAAGCATGGACATCATCTTGAAATAGATGATCTATAGGCTAAAACTTTTAGATCGTTTACAAAGAAAGAGAGATGGCCTTGCCTTCACCCTCTTACTAAGAAACATGCTTCAACCTGAAGATGATACAATCTATTCCATGGATATGTACTATTTCCATTGGGAAAGATATACAAATTGCATCCATAGACTACAATGCAAGATCGAAAAAATTAAACAAAAGCTAAATCTCTTAGCTTTGTGAAAATGGATGAGTTTTCTTTTTAAAGGATATGAAAACTCCATTACCATTAGGTCTTCTTGACATCACCGGATGGCTTAAAAACCTAGTGTACTTTCCAACACCTTGCATAGAACCTATAAAAAAGGATCCAACACCATCTGCTTTTAGGATCGCTTCCAAAGCGTCATCCTCTACCGATGATGAAGTTTACGCAGAATATAATACTTTCGGTCGCCAACCAATTTATTATGTTCAAGAGGAAAAACATTCCTCTAGTAAGCAACAAGAGCAACATGACAGTGAACCAAAAGCCTGGGAATCTAATGAAGTTGCAGAAGAAAATACCACGAAAACAGACTACTCTGCTAAAGACAAAAAGGCAGATGATCTTAGTAAAAGATTTCGAATGCTTCGTGGTAGCAACCATTTTGAAGCAGAAACATCAAGGGTAAGAGACACCCACATGGAAGATAGCTCTCAAGATATCTTTCAAAACCGTACTGCGGTTCACCCGCAAGAATGAGAAAGTTTCTCCCACTCAAAAATATCCCTGGGTGGACAAAGGTATTCGACAAAATACACAAATGTCGATCCATCAAATGCTACTAAGGCACACACATCCATAGATAGCATAAACCCTTTTGGATTTTATCTCAACTTGGATTGCCCCAAGGATGGAGAAAAAGTCCTTAAAGAATGGGAAAGAAGTATGAGCAATGCTGCCAATATGCATGAATCTTGGGACAAAGATTCAACATTTAATTTCTTTACCCATGCTTTATAGGGTAATGTAGCTTATTGGTGGGACAACCTTCCCGAAGACCAAAAATGAGCTAATACCTCAATATCGATAGCCAATATCTCGAAAGGATTAGTGGCTAAGATATCAAAAGAATTTCTAGGAATACATCCAACCCTAGAAGCTTACAATGAGAGTACTAAACAAAGAAAACATTTAGAAACTCTTCAGAAATTAAACAAGTTACAAATCTGTAACATTTGTTTTTATGAGAAGTGTTATTGCGAATTTGCAAGTTACTTCTATAAACTGCAAAAAGAAGATCAAAAACCTTATCTATCTATCTTTTATGAAAAATTGCCAGAACCTTTTGCACATGTAGCTGAAAATGATTACATAACAAAATATTGGCAAAATAATCCAGAACTTGGTACTTTAACCATGGATACTTTCCTAAACTTTGACACTTTAGGAAGAAGACATAGATTTGTACAAGACATGTTGGCAAATCCTTGTGAAGTCCCAAAACTACAAAAGAAAAGTAGTAAGGCAAATAAACAAACATTATGTTGTTCAAACCAGAACAAAATGTAGGAGCTTATGGTTGTAAAACCACCTCCCATAAGCAAAGAAAATATCCTAAGAAATTTCAACAGAAAAAATTTATAATACAAAAAAGTTCTAAAACTAGGTATACTCCTAAAAAGAGATACTTTAGAAAAGAACAAATTTCGGCCCTACCACATCCAGTAAAGGGTCAAATGCATATTCCCCAAAGGGGAAAACCCCATGCAAATGTAAATGCTGGATATGCCAGAAAGAAAGACATTTTTGAAATGATTGTCCAAATGATAAACAACAACGGTGATACAGTACTTATATGTTATTAGCCGCAGAAAATGGATTGGAAATCATCCATTATGATGACATCCAGTCAGAAGATGAAGTATATGAACTTCATCTAGAAATTGAGTCCTCCTCCTCGAAAAACTCAAAGAACATGTCGGATGCTTCAGGCACCTTCTCTGAATGAGTATTCGCATAAATGCCGAGCATGTAGCTTCTGAAAATTCTTATATCATAGTCTTGCTTAAGCTACCCAGATATATCAAATTTCATATACATGCTCTCGTAGATACAGGAAGTTAATATTGCCTAGCCAGACAAAATCTACTTCCCACGGATCTATGGAAACCACTTGAAGTACCCCTTCAAGTAACAGTTGGCTCAGGAGAAAATATATCTCTTCCTGCAGAAGCCCGAAACATTCATCTCGACATTGGAGGTGAAAAGTTTATGATCCCAAAACTCATTAGTCTTGGACCAAACATAAACTCAGGACTAGATTTAGTCCTAGGAAATGAATGGCTCATGTTTCATGCCCCTGTAGAGCAAACACCAGCCTACTATAAACTTTGATGTCGCACTCGACGCGAAATCGATGATTCTGTTGTATTTGTCTATGCAGTTAAACCCACTGAAGCCTTTGACATTTCCGGCAATGGAGATGTTCTCCATCAGGTCTTCAAAAAACGCAGCAAGCGTGGTGATGAGATTCCTCCCTTAGAAACTCTGCTCCTCGCTGAATCCTGCGAATAAGAAGTTCAGTAGCTTCTAGAATCCACTTGTTCTGAAAAACCCTTAGAATGGTGGAATAAACAAAAACCATAGGCCGACCTCAAACTTCTTGATCCTGAAAAAGAAATCCGAGAAAAACCTATGGTTTACACTCCTTCTGATGTTGAAGAATTCTCAACATAGATAAATGACTTGCTAACTCAAGGTTTAATCCATGCAAGTTATTCTCCACATACATCTCCTGCTTTCCTGGTTCAGAATCATGCAGAGATAAAACGTGGAAAAGCTAGAATGGTCATTAACTATAAAAAGGTTAATGAAGCCACAAAAAGGGATGGCTACTATCTTCCTAACAAAGAAAGATTAATAGCTGCCATAAGAGGAAAACAATGGTTTTCTAAATTTGATTGCAAATCCGGGTTTTGGCAAATTCATCTAACTAAAAGAGCTATTCCCCTTGCTACATTCAGTTGTCCTTCAGGACATTATGAGTGGCTTGTAATGCCCTTTGGGTTAAAAAAAACACCCAACATATTTCAAAGAACAATGGACGATATCCTCAAACCGTTCTTTATATTTTGCTTAGTTTATGTTGATGACATCCTAGTCTTTTAAGAAACCAAGGATCAACATAAAGAGCAATTACTTAAGGTATTAAATGCCTTAAAAATGCTGGGATAGCACTTAGCAAAAAGAAATCAGAGTTGTTTAAAACCAAGATAGATTTCTTAGGTCTAAACATCTCAAAAGGAGAAATCATTCTCCAAAATCATATTTTGGAAAAACTAGTAGCTTTTTAGAATGAAATTGAAGATATAAAACAACTTCAACGTTTCTTAGGATGCCTAACATATGCTGAACAATTCATACAGAATTTAGCAGAAATTAGGAAACCCTTTCAAAAGAAACTAAAGAAAGACATCAAATGGTAATGGACCCCCACTGATAGTCAAATAGTAATCAGGATCAAACAAATGATAAAATACCTCCCGGTGTTAACTCTACCAGATCCAGATGCAAAGCTGATTTTAGAAACTGACGCCTCGGATCATACTTGGGCAGCAGTCCTAAAATGTAAAATCTATGATTCTGAGAGAATATGCAAATATACATCAGGAACATTTTCATCTGCTGAAACAAACTACCATTCTTATGAAAAAGGAAATTTTAGTAAAAAATGGTATAAAAAAGTTTTATATTTATCTTGCTCCCAAATAATTTCTGGTAAGAGCTGACTGTAAAAATTTTGTCGGTTTTATGACAAGAAATTTAGAAGATTCACTTTGTCACAGTAGATTACTCCGTTGGTAGCAATGGTTTTTTCAATTCTCTTTTACTGTTGAACACATTAAAGGAGATAAAAATTATTTACCTGATACTCTTACTCGAGAATTTTCTTGTGTTACAGACAGGTAAAATGGATCCCCTCAGCAGCACCCTGACCGACCTAGCAACAGCAATTGCCACACTCACGGTATTGCTCTCAACCCTACTGTCACTATTCGACAGTCTTTTAGTTCTCTCAGAACGAGGAGACATAAATGAGAATTGTGCCCGATACGGGTTAAGTGGATAACTCTTACAACTCAAGGTTAAGGAATTAACCAAAGAGTTAAAAGAACTCACCAAATGGCATGATATGCCAAGCTCCTTTGGGACTTCTACCAGATCTCCCTCGTGAGAAAAGGAAGCCACAACATCAGCTATTCAGTAGATGGATGACTTTAGTGTTTTGATAAACACAGGTCAACCCGGGATTTCTACCGGTCATGCTAGGCATGAGAAGGAAATCACAACCCAATCTTCTCTGAAGATAGGGGAATCAGGGATTTCTACCTGCCAGCCAAGAGCTGGAAAGGAAACCTTAACGATTTCGTTGAAATCGAAATCAGGGACTTCTACCTGTCAGTCTAGAACTGAAAAGGAAGGCTTAACGGATCCATCCCTGATGGAAACGGACTTGTCTAGGAATGAGAAATCATTCAAGACAAAATTGGTTACCCCGTCTGAGTTTACAAGGTTGAAAAGCCTCAATAAACCAGATAAAACTAGTTTTAATGAGTTTGAGTTTTTAAAGAAATTTAAACCTTTAAAACTTTTGGACATTATGTCTGAGGAACCCTCGCTACGCCCTCAAAAGGTGGACAACGTTCGTTCAAAGATCGAATCCGATCATACTGTTCAATTCCAGAGATGGAATGAACAAATTCTACAAGGGATGAACACTCCCTTCTTCACCATTGAGTCTAGCAACAGTTGGAATCAAATGAAGCTCAGTCATGAAATAGACTCAAAATATGCATCCATGCTCTATTCATTTGGATTCATAAAACAGATGGTACTTCACTCCACTGACTTATCAATTTTGGAGAAAATGCCAAAAGAGATTATGGAGGCTTGAAAAAGTTTCATCTCCATAACAAAGAGTAAAGGAATTCGACTTCATTTCGTTTCCTGTATTGCTTAAATTGTTACTGACACAAAGATGTTTTTGAGCATTTCTGTCATGACTCTTGACGGCATCAAAGAAGGTGACACAAAGATGGAATATGATTCCAGACATGATCCAAAAGCCAAGCCATGCCCAGAAGCAATCTGGCAAACCAGGCGTATTCATGGGCTCAAGAATCTGATACAGCTCATACAACAGCTGATTCAGAAAAAGAAAAGCTTTGTCTAGAAGACCTCCGTCCCACTAACGATCGTCTCGAAAAGCTATAAAGAGACACCGGCACCTGTCCAGACCAGACTCAAAGCAACGCTGAAGAAACTCCTCAGAGGAAATATCCTCTTCAGCAAAGCAACCAAGGAAAGCTTCTGCCAGATGGCCCAGAAGACTTTTTCAAAAGAGCACACCTGTAAATTGTGCACAGAAAGGCAGTTGTTCGAATGAGCAATCAGCAACCATTAAGGCTCAAGAAGAAATCAAAGTCCACAAAGGCGGCTTCAAAAGTCGTCAAAGGTGGCTACACCAAGTCAACAATGGTGGCTATAATAAATTCTAGCACGTCAACATCATGGCGTCACAAGAGGAAAAGACATTTTTACCCCTGCTTTCGGTGCCGAAAGGTAATAATGCAAGGGTAAAATTGACAAGAAGAAAAGATAAAAGTTACCCTTTGTCTTTAATCAAACACCTTTCAATTAAGGGTAAAAGCGGAAGACATGAAAGATCTTCAGCTATAAATTTGAAGCATCTCCAGAGGGTTAAAAATTCGAAAAACGGAGAAGCATTAACCAATTCGAAATCCTACACTCGAGAAGAAGAAGGTGATTTCCAGCGAGCATCCTCCGGCAAGTTCCTTAAAGCACGGTATGTGCTTAACAGCAGTAATGGCCGAGTAAAAAAGAGGGAACCGACCGGTGGCACGGTCGGTAACTTCGAGAGTTATGTAGATAAGTGTTTTCTTTCCTTTTTTTAAGGGTATGTATTTAGTTGTTTTATTTTTGTTTGAACAATGTTTTTATATTTTCCGCAAGTTTGTAATATTGTGATTTGTATAGTATTTATTATTACTGTTCATATTCTGCATTTATATATATGATCTCCACAGTGTTTGTTTTTACTGTTCCAAAGTTATTATTCAAAAGTATTGTTCATCTTTACTATTCATGGTTACTATTCATGTTTACTGTTCACTTGTCAAAAAGAAATAGTATTGAAATAGTGCCAAATAGGATAGAAGCTAGAGACTTGGAACTATTCAGCTACGCTCCGAAGTAGAAAATGAAACGAAGTTGTACTCTACCCTGCTGAAACAGCCATGAAGCCACAACGGCTAATAGGAACGGCTTGGGGCCCCCTGGAGACCGTGAGGACCGCATTGACGGATTGCCCACGTGGTGGTAAGCCGGCAGGAATAGGGTCAAACCCCGAAGAAGTTCTAAGTAGTAGTAGAAGCCATGTTGGGCATATTAGATAGCTATGAAAATAGACACAAACGAGTACATAGCAGTGATATGTGGTAGGAAGCAGGAATAATATGATGGTGAAATGAAAGATTGTTGAAGTGTCACTGTATGAATAGTATTGTGTGAGTCATCATTGTTTTCCGCTGCCTATAGTCAGTAAGTAGTTGTCATCCCTAGGATCTAGTTCCGCTGCCCTCATCCCTAGGCTCACCATGTCATTTGCTGTTTTGGCTGTTGAGTCTACTAAAGACTCGTTGTGTGTATTTATTGGTATCAGGCAATAGTGTTTTCGGTACCATAATCCGCTGTGTGTCTATATTAAAGTTTTTTAGAGGGTTTTTGTCTTTAAAATGGTATCAGAGCCAAATATCATACTTAAGCTTATATGTGTCAAAGAATTCAAAGCTTAACTTTAATTTTTTCTGTTTAGGTATAAATACTCCCAAACAGTTACGACCCAAACCAGTCACATCCCATGTAACATTTGTAAGGAACAAATGTACAAAACCTTAAAACTTCCTATATGGAACAAAATAGGTCTTATCCAGAAATAAGACTTATAAACTATTCGTGACTACGAGAATATATCATGACAAAAAGGTATAATAATCAAATCGAATTTCGGAAGGTCTAGATTCGACAATTAAAAGATCGGCTCTTACGAGTTCAAGCCAAACTCAAAGAGTTAGAAGAAAATCCTTTAGTTGTAGATTATAAAAATGAAGAAAGATAGATAATCCGAGATAGACGATTCTTAGGACTCGGTCCAGTAGGATTAAAACGAGTTATCAAAGACCTTAAACACCAAATCAGGATTGAACAACTGGGAAAGATATACGAATCGCATCCATAGACTACAATGCAAGATCGAAAAAATTAAACAAAAGCTAAATATCTTAGCATTGTAAAAAAGGATGAGCTTTTCTATTTAATGGATATGGAAATTCCATTATCATTAGGTCTTCCTGACATCAATGGATGGCTTAAAAACCTAGTGTACTTTGCAACACCTTGCATAGCACCTAGAAAAAAGGATCCAACAACACCTGCTTTTAGGATCGTTTCCAAAGCATCATCCTCTACCGATGATGAAGTTTACGCAGAATATAATACTTTCGGTCGCCAACCAATTTATTATGTTCAAGACGAAAAATCTTCCTCTAGTAAGCAACAAGAGCAACATGACAGTGAACCAGATGCCTAGGAATCTGATGAAGTTGCAGAAGAAAATACCAAGAAAATAAACTACTCTGCTAAAGACAAAAAGGCAGATGATCTTGGTAAAAGATTTTGAATGCTTCGTGGTAGCAACCATTTTGAAGCAGAAACATCAAGGGTACAAGACACCCACATGGAAGATAACTCTCAAGATACCTTTCGAAACCGTACTGCGGTTCACCCGCAAGAATGAGAAAGTTTCTCCCACTCCAAAATATCCCTAGGAGGACAAAGGTATTCGACAAAATACACAAATGTCGATCCATCAAATGCTACTAAGGGACACACATCCATAGATAGCATAAACCGTTTTGGATTTATCTCAACTCGGATTGCCCCAAGGATGGAGAAAAAGTCCTTAAAGAATGGGAAAGATGCATGAGCAATGCTGCAAATATGCATGAATCTTAGGACAAATATTCAGCATTAAATTTCTTTACCCATGCTTTATAGGGTAATGTAGCTCATTGGTGGGACAACCTTCCCGAAGACCAAAACTGAGCTGATACCTCAATATCGATAGCCAATATCTTGAAAGGATTAGTGGCTAAGATATCAAAAGAATTTCTAGGAATATATCCACTCCTAGAAGCTTACAATGAGAGTACTAAACAAAGAAAACGTTTAGAAACTCTTCAGAAATTAAAAAAGTTACAAATTTGTAACATTTGTTTCTATGAGAAGTATTATTGCGAATTTGCAAGTAACTTCTATAAACTGTAAAAAGAAGATAAAAAACCTTATCTGTCTATCTTTTATGCTAAATTGCCAGAATCTTTTGCACATATAGCTGAAAAAGACTACATAAGAAATTATTGGCAAAATAATCCAGAACTTGGTACTTTAACCATGGATACTTTCCTAAACTTTGACACTTTAGGAAGAAGACATAGATTTGTACAAGACATGTTGGCAAATCTTTGTGAAGCCCAAAAACTAAAAAAGAAAAGTAGTAAGGCAAATAAACAAACATTATGTTTTCCAAACCAGAACAAAAATGTAGGAGCTTATGGTTGTAAAACCACTTCCCATAAGCAAAGAAAATATCCTAAGAAATTTCATTAGAAAAAAATTAGGATATAAAAAAGTTCTACAACTAGTTATAATCCTAAAAAGAGATAGTTCAGAAAATGAACAAATTCCAGCCCTACCACATCCAGTAAAGGGTCAAATGCATATTGCCAAAAGGGAATATCCCCAAGCAAATGAAAATGTTGGATATGCTAGAAAGAAGGACATTTTGCTAAATATTGTCCAAATGATAAACAACAACAACGGTACAGTACTTATACGTAATTAGCCGCAGAAAATGGATTGGAATTCATCCATTGTGATGACATCCAGTCAGAAGATGAAGTATATGAACTTTATCTAGAAACTGAGTCCTCCTCCTCGAAAAACTCAGAGAACATAAATTGCATTTCCACCACATTTAAAACATGTTAAGATCAATTAGAAATCTCATTCTTATAAAATTCCACCAAGCCATTAGGGGTTGTGCTAGTGGAATTTCCCAAACATGGATTACAAAACTTTGGAGTTCATTTTTAGTGCGTGAAATAATTTTCTTCGATTATATTTATTAGATTTTTCAAAATATTTTCCATACACAAACTCTAAAATTTTCATTTTGTTGTGATTGTTTTGTTAACGAGAAAAGTGGGACAAGTTTGGATTTGAAAAAAAAATTGAACATCCAAAATGGAAATGCACAAATGATGAGAGAGATAATTCCAAAAAGTATAAGTGATTTTTAAGGATAGGCAAAAAGTGGGTTGTTTGGCTCTAGTAAATATCCAATCACACGTTAGCTTGAGAATTTAATTTTTTCTACTCCTAGAAATTTTTAGATCATTAGGTCATTTGCATCTTCAATATGTTTTTGGCATGCATATCCACCACATTTAAAACATGTTAGGATCAATTAGAAACCTCTTTCTTATAAAATTCAACCAAGCCATTAGGGGTTGTACTAGTGGAATTTCCCAAACATGGATAACAAAACATTGGAGTTCATTTTTAGTGCTGAAATAATTTTCTTCACTTACATTTATTATAGTTTTCAATTTTTTTTGCATACATAAACTCTAAACTTTTCATTTTGGTGTGATCGTTTTTTTTATGATAAAAGTCGGATAAGTTTGGATTTGAAAAAAAATTGAACAACAGAAATGGAAATGCACAAATGCTGAGAGAGGTAATTCCAAAAAGTATATGTGATTTTTAAGGATAGGCAAAAAGTGGGTGGTTTGGCTCTAGTAAATTTCAAACCACAAGTTAACTTGAGAATTTATTTTTTTCTACTCCTTGAAATTTTTGGAACATTAAGTCATTTGCATCTTCAACATCTCTTTCTTATAAAATTCCACCAAGCTATTAGGGGTTGGACTAGTGTAATATCCCAAATAGGGATAACAAAACTTTAGAGTTCATTTTTAGTTCGTGAAAAAATTTTCTTTACTTACATTTATTATAGTTTTCAATTTTTTTTATATACATAAACTCTAAAATTTTCATTTTGTTGTGATCGTTTTGTTTACGAGAAAAGTGGGACCAGTTAGGATTTGAAAAAAAATTAAGCATCCAAAACGAAAATGCACAAATGCTGAGAGAGAAAATTCCAAAAGGTATCTATGATTTTTATGGATAGGCAAAAAGTGGTATCATCCAAAATGGAAATGCACAAATGCTGAGAGAGATAATTCCAAAAAGTATCTATGATTTTTAAGGATAGGCAAAAAGTGGGTTTTTTGGCTCTGGTAAATATCCATCCACACGTTAACTTGACAATTTAATTTTTTCTACTCCGTGAAATTTTTGGATCATTAGGTCATTTGCATCTTCAACATGTTTCTGGCATGCATATCCACGACATTTAAAACATGGTAGGATCAATTAGAAATTTCTTTCTTATAAAATTCCACCAAACTATTAGGGTTGTACTAGTGGAATTTCCCAAACATGGATAACAAAACTTCGGAGTTCATTTTTAGTGCCTGAAATAATTTTCTTCACTTACATTTATTATAGTTTCAAATTTTTTTGCATACTTAAACTCTAAAATTTTCATTTTGTTGTGAACGTTTTGTTTACGAGAAAAGTGAGACAAGTTTGGATTTGAAAAAAAATTGAACATCGAAAATGGAAATGCACAAATGCTGAGTGAGATAATTCCAAAAAGTATCTGTGATTTTTAAGGATAGGCAAAAAGTGGGTTGTTGGCTCTGGTAAATATTCAACCACACATTAACTTCAGAATTGAATTTTTTCTTCTCCTTGAAATTTTTTGATCATTAGGTCATTTGCATCTTCAACATGTTTCTTGAATGCATATCCACCTCCTTTAAAACATGTTAGGATCAATTAGAAATCTCTTTCTTATAAAATTCCACCAAGCCATTAGCGGTTGTACTAGTGAAATTTCCCTAGCATGGATAACAAAACTTTGGAGTTTTTTTTTAGTGCGTAAAATAATTTTCCTCACTTACATTTATTATAGTGTTCAAATTTTTTTGCATACATAAACTCTTAAATTTTTATTTTGTTGTGAACGTTTTGTTTACGAGAAAAGTGGGACAAGTTTGGATTTGAAAAAAAAATTGAACATCCAACATGGAAATGCACAAATCCTTAGAGAGATAATTCCAAAAAGTATATGTGATTTTTAAGGATAGGCCAAAAATGGGTTGTTTGGCTCTGGTAAATATCCAACCACACATTAACGTGAGAATTTAATTTTTTCTGATCTTTGAAATTTTTGGATTATTAGGTAATTTGCATCATCAACATGTTTCTAGCAAGCATATCCACCACATTTAAAACATGCTAGGATCAATTAGAAATCTATGTCTTATAAAATTCCACCAAGCCATTAGGGGTTGTACTAGTGGATTTTCCCCAACATGGATAACAAAACTTCGGTGTTCATTTTTATTGCATGAAATAATTTTCATCACTTACATTTATTATAGTTTTCAAATTTTTTTGCATACTTAAACTCTTAAATTTTCATTTTGTTGTGATCGTTTTGTTTACGAGACAAGTTGGACAAGTTTGGATATGAAAAAAAATTGAACATTCAAAATGGAAATGCACAAATGCTGAGAGAGATAATACAAAATGTATCTGTGATTTTTAAGGATAGGCAAAAAGTGGGTTGTTTGGCTCTGGTAAATAACCAACCACACCTTAACTTGAGAATTTAATTTTTTCTACTTCTTGAAATTTTTGGATCATTAGGTCATTCGCATCTTCAACACGTTTCTAGCATGCATATCTACCACATTTAAAACATGTTAGGATCAATTAGAAATCTCTTTCTTATAAAACTCCACAAACCTATTAGGGGTTGTACTAGTGGAATTTTCCAAACATGGACAACAAAACTATGGAATTCATTTTTAGGGCGTGAAATAATTTTCTTCACTTACATTTATTACAATATTCAAATTTTTTTACATACATAAACTCTTAAATTTTCATTTTGTTGTGATCGTTTTGTTTACTAGAAAAGTGGCCCAAGTTTGGATTTGAAAAAAAATTCAACATTCAAAATGGAAATGCACAAATGCTGAGAGAGATAATTCCAAAAAGTATCTGTGCTTTTTAAGGATAAGCAAAAAGTGGGTTGTTTGTCTCTGGTAATTATCCAACCACACGTTAACTTGAGAATTTAATTTTTTCTTCACCTTGAAATTTTTAGATCATTAGGTCATTTGCATCTTCAACATGTTTCTGGCATGCATATCCACCACATTTAAAACATGTTAGGATCAATTAGAAATCTCTTTCTAATAAAATTCCACCAAGCCATTAGGGGTTGTACTAGTGGAATTTCCCAAACATGGATAACAAAACTTTTGAGTTCATTTTTAGTGCGTGAAATAATTTTCTTCACTTAAATTTATTACTGTTTTAAAATTTTTTTGCATACATAAACTTTAAAATTTTCATTTTGTTGTGATCATTTTGTTTACGAGAAAACTAGGAGAAATTTGCATTTTAAAAAAAAGTTGAACATCCAAAATGGAAATGCTCAAATGCTGAGTGAGATAATTCCTAAAAGTATCTGTGATTTTTAAGGATAGGCAAAAAAGTGGGTTGTTTGACTATGGTAAATATCCAACCACAGGTTAACTTGAGAATTTAATTTTTTCTACTCCTTGCAATTTTTGGATTATTAGGTCATTTGCATCTTCAACATGTTTCTGGCATGCATATCCACCACATTTAAAACATGTTAGGATCAATTAGAAATGTCTTTCTTATAAAATTCCACCAAGCCATTAGGTGTTGTACTAGTGGAATTTCCCAAACATGGATAACAAAAACTTTGGAGTTCATTTTTAGTCGGTGAAATAATTTTCTTCATTTACATTTATTATAGTAATCTAATTTTTTTACATATATAAACTCTAAAATTTTCATTTTGTTGCGAACGTTTTGTTAACGAGAAGAGTGGGACAAGTTTGTATTTGAAAAAAAATTGAACATCTAACATGGAAATGCACAAATGCTGAGAGATTTAATTCCAAAATGTATCTGTGATTTTTAAGGATAGGCAAAAAGTTGGTTGTTTGGCTCTGGTAAATATCCAACCACATGTTAACTTGAGAATTTAATTTTTTCTACTCGAAATTTTTGGATTATTAGGTCATTTGCATCTTCAACATGTTTCTAGCATGCATATCCACCACATTTAAAACATGTTAGGATCAATTAGAAATCTCTTTCATATAAAGTTCCACATGCCATTAGGGGTTGTACAAGTGGAATCTCCCAACTATTGATAACAAAACTTTGGAGTTCATTTTTAGTGTGTTAAATAATTTTCTTCACTTACATTTATTATAGTTTTCAAATTTTTTTGCATACTTAAAATCAAAAATTTTCATTTTGTTGTGATCATTTTGTTTACGAGAAAAGTGAGACAAGTTTGGATTTGAAAAAAAATTGAACATCCAAAATGGAAATGCACAAATGCTGAGAGAAATAATTCGAAAAAGTATCTGTGATTTTTAAGGATAGGGTTGTTATGCTCTGGTAAACTATCCAACCACACGTTAAGTTGAGAATTTAATTTTTTCTACTCCTTGATATTTTTGGATCATTTGGTCATTTGCATCTTCAACATGTTTTTGGCATGCATATATCCACCACATTTAAACCAAGTTAGAATCAATTAGAAATCTCTTTCCTAAAAAATTCCACCAATCCATTAGGGATAGAACTTGAGGAATTTCCCTAACATGGATAACAAAACTTTGGAGTTCATTTTTGGGGTGTGAAATAATTTTCTTCACTTACATTTATTATAGTTTTCAAATTTTTTAGCTTACATAAACTTGAATATTTTCATTTTGTTGGGAAAGTTTTGTTTACGAGAAAAGTGGGACAAGTTTGGATTTGAAAAAAAATTGAACATCCAACATGGAAACGTACAAATGCTGAGAGAGATAATTCAAAAAAGTATCTGTGATTTTTAAGGATAAGAAAAAGTGGGTTGTTTGGCTCTGGTAAATATCCAACCACACGTTAACTTGAGAATTTAATTTTTGCTACTCCTTGAAATTTTTGGATAATAAGGTCATTTGCATCTTCAACATGTTTCTGGCATGCTTACCCACCACATTTAAAACATGTTAGCATCAATTAGAAATCACTTTCTTACAAAATTCTTGCCAAGCCATTAGGGGTTGTACTAATGGAATTTCCCAACCTTTGATAACAAAACTTTGGAGTTCATGTTTAGTGTGTTAAATAATTTTCTTCACTTACATTTATTATAGTTTTCAAATTTTTAAGCATACTTAAACTCAAAAATTTTCATTTTGTTGTGATCGTTTTGTTTACGAGAAAAGTGAGACAAGTTTGGATTTGAAAAAAAATTGAACATCCAAAATGGAAATGCACAAATGCTGAGAGAGATAATTCGAAAAAGTATCTGTGATTTTTAAGGATAGGCAAAAAGTGGGTGGTTTGGCTCTGGTTACTATCCAACCACACGTTAACTTGAGAATTTAATTTTTTCTACTCTTTGAAATTTTTGGATTATTAGGTCATTTGCATCTTCGACATGTTTCTAGCATGTATATCCACCACATTTAAAACATGTTAGGATCAATTAGAAATCTTTCTTATAAAATTCCACCAAGCCATTAGGGGTTGTACTAGTGGAATTTCCCAACCATGGATAACAAAACTTTGGAGTACATTTTTAGTGTGTTGAATAATTTCCTTCACTTACATTTATTATGGTTTTCAAATTTTTTTGCAAACTTAAGCTCTCAAATTTTCATTTTATTGTGATCGTTTTGTTACGAGAAAAGTGAGACAAGTTTGGATTTGAAAAAAAATTGAACATCCAAAATGGAATTGCACAAATTTTGAGAGAGATAATTCCAAAAAGTATCTGTGATTTTTAAGGATAGGGAAAAAGTCGGTTGTTTGGCTCTAGTAAATATCCAACCACATGTTAAGTTGAGAATTTAATTTTTTCTACCCCTTGTAATTTTTGGATCATTTGGTCATTTGCATCTTCAACATGTTTTGGCATGCATATCCACCACATTTAAACAATGTTAGGATCAATTAGAAATCTATTTCTTAAAATATTCCACCAAGCTATTAGGGGTTGTACTTGTGGAATTTCCCTAACATGGTTAACAAAACTTTGGAGTTCATTTTTAGTGTGTGAAAGAATTTTCTTCACTTACATTTATTGTTGTTTTCAAATTCTTTTGCTTACATAAACTCGAAAATTTTCATTTTTCTGTGAACGTTTTGTTTACGAGAAAAGTGGGACAAGTTTGGATTTGAAAAAAAATTGAACATCCAACATTGAAATGCACAAATGCTAAGAGAGATAATTCCAAAAAGTATCTGCGATTTCTAAGGATAGGCAAAAAGTGGGATGTTTGGCTCCAGTAAATATCCAACCACACGTTAACTTGAGAATTTAATTTTTTCTACTCCTTGAAATATTTTCATTATTAGGTCATTGGCAACTTCAACATGTTTCAAGCATGCATGTACACCACATTTAAAACATGTTAGGATCAATTAGAAATCTCTTTCTTATAAAATTCCACCAAGCCATTAGGGGTTGTACTAGTGGAATTTCCCAACCATGGATAATAAAACTTTGGCGTTCATTTTTAGTGTGTTAATAATTTTCTTCACTTAAATTAATTAAATTTTTCAAATTTTTTTGCATACTTAAACTCTAAAATTTTCATTTTGTTGTGATCGTTTTGTTTACGAGAAAAGTGAGACTAGTTTGGATTTGAAAAAAACAATTGAACATCCAAAATTGAAATGCACAAATGCTGAGAGAGATAATTCCAAAAATATATGTGATTTTTAAGGATAGGCAAAAAGTGGGTTGTTTGGCTCTGGTAAATATCCAACCACACGTTAACTTGAGAATTTAATTTTTTCTACACCTAGAAAATTTTGGATCATTGGGTCTTTTGAATCTTCAACATGTTACTAACATGCAAATCCACAACATTTAAAACATGTTAGGATCAATTAGAAATCTCTTTCTTATAAAATTCCAACAAGCTATTAGGGGTTGTACTAGTGGAATTTCCCAAACATTGATAACAAAACTTTGGAGTTCATTTTTAGTGCGTGAAATAATTTTCTTCACTAACAATTCCTATAGCTTTCAATTTTTTTTGCATACATAAAGTCTAGAATTTTCTTTTTTTTGTGATCGTTTTGGTTACTATAAAACTGGGAGAAGTTTGCATTTTTAAAAAAAGTTGAACATCCAAAATGGAAATGCACAAATGCTGAGTGACATAATTCCGAAAAGTATCTGTGATTTTTAATGATAGGCAAAAAGTGGGTTGTTTGGCGTTGGTAAATATCCTACCACTCATTAACTTGAGAATTTCATTTTTTCTACTCCTTGAAATTTTTGGATCATTAGGTCATTTGCATCTTCAACATGTTTTTGGCATGCATGTCCACCACATTTAAAACATGGTAGGATAAATTAGAAATCTCTTTCTTATAAAATTCCACTAAGCTATTAGGGGTTGTACTAGTGGAATTTTCCCAACATGGATAACAAAAC
This sequence comes from Aristolochia californica, assembly GCF_029961685.1. NCBI lineage: Eukaryota > Viridiplantae > Streptophyta > Magnoliopsida > Piperales > Aristolochiaceae > Aristolochia > Aristolochia californica. The sequence goes on from NW_027181771.1 coordinate 12,927,274, forward strand.
TTTGGAGTTCATTTTTAGTCCATGAAATAATTTTCTTCTCTTACATTTGTTATAGTTTTCTAACTTTTCTGCATACATAAACGCAAAAAATTTTCTTTTTAATGTGAACGTTTTGTTTACAAGAAAAGTGGGACAAGTTTGCATTTGAAAAAAAATTGAAAATCTAACATGGAAATTGCACAAATGCTGAGAGAGATAATTCCAAAAAGTATCTATGATTTTTAAAGATAGGGCAGAAGTGGGATGTTTGGCTCTGGTAAATAACCAACCAGACGTTAACTTTAGAATTTACTTTTTTCTACTCAAAATTTTTGGATTATTAGGTCATTTGCATCTTCAACATGTTTCTAGCATGCATATCCCACATGTAAAACATGTGAGGATAAATTAGAAATTTCTTTCTTATAAAATCCACAAAACCATTAGGGGTTGTACTAGTGGAATTTCCCAAACATGGATAACAAAACTTTGGAGTTCATTTCAAGTGCGTGAAATAATTTTCTTCACTTACATTTATTATAGTTTTCAAATTTTTTTGCATACATAAACTCTAAAATTTTAATTTTGTTGTGATCGTTTTGTTTACGAGAAAAGCGGGACAAGTTTGTTTTTGAAAAAAAATAGAACATCCGAGATAATTCCAAAACGTATCTGTGATTTTTAAGGATTGGCAAAAAGTGGGTTGTTTGGCTCTGGTAAATATCCAACCACACGTTAACTTGAGAATTTAATTTTTTCTACTCCGTGAAATATTTGGATCATTAGGTCATTTGCTTCTTCAACATGTTTCTGGAATGCATATCCACCTCATTTAAAACATGTTAGGATCAATTAGAAATGTCTTTCTTATAAAACTCCACCAAGACATTAGGGGTTGTACATGTGGAATTTCCCTAACATGGATAACAAAACTTTTGAGTTCATTTTTAGTGCGTGAAATAATTTTCTTCTCTTACATTTATTACAGTTTTCAATTTTTTTGCATAGATAAAGTCTAAAATTTTCGCTTTGTTGTGAACGTTTTGTTTACGAGAAAAGTGGGACAAGTTTGGATTTGAAAAAAAATATAACATCCAACATGGAAATGCGCAAATGCTGAAAGAGATAGTTCCAAAAAGTATCTTTTATTTTTAAGGATAGGCAAAAAGTTGGTTGTTTGGTTCTGGTAAATATCCAACCACACGTTAAGTTGAGAATTTAATTTTTTCTACTCCTTGAAATTTTTGGATCACTTGGTCATTTGCATCTTCAACATATTTCTGGCATGCATATCCACCACATTTAAAACATGTTAGGATCAATTAGAAATATCTTTCTTAAAAAATTCCACCAAGCTATTAGGGGTTGTACTTGTGGAATTCCCCTAACATGGTTAACAAACTTTGGAGTACATTTTTACTGCGTGAAATAATTTTCTGCAGTTACATTTATTATAGTTGTCTAATTTTTTTGCATAGATAAACTCTAAAATTTTCATTTTGTTGTGAACTTTTTGTTTACGAGAAAAGTGGGACAAGTTTGGATTTGAAAAAAAAATGAACAAAAAAATTTTCATTTTGTTGTGAACTTTTTGTTTACGAGAAAAGTGGGGACAAGTTTGGATTTGAAAAAAAATTCAACATCCAACATGGAAATGCACAAATGCTGAGAGAGATAATTCCAAAAAGAATTTGTGATTTTTAAGGATAGGTAAAAAGTGGGTTGTTTCTTCTGGTAAATATCCAACCGCACGTTAACTTGAGAATTTAATTTTTCTACTCGAAATTTTTGGATCATTAGGTCATTTTCAACTTCAACATGTTTCTTGCATGCATATCCACCTCATTTAAAACATGTTTGGATCAATTAGAAATCTCTTTCTTATAAGATTCCACCAAGTCATTAGGGGTTGTACTTGTGGAAATTCCCAAACATGGATAACAAAACTTTGGAGTTCATTTATAGGGCGAGACATAATTTTCTTCACATACTTTTATTATTGTTTTGAAATTTTTTTGCATACATAAACTCTAAAATGTTCATTTTATTTACAAGAAAAGTGGGGCAAGTTTGGATTTGAAAAAAAAAATGAACATCCAAAAAGGAAATGCACAAATGCTGAGAGAGAAAATTCCAAAAAGTATTTGTGATTTTTAAGGATAGGCAAAAACAGGGTTGTTTGGCTTTGGTAAATATCCAACCACACGTTAACGTGAGAATTTAATTTTTTCTACTTCCTGAAATTTGTGGATCATTAAGTTATTTGGATCTTCAACATGTTTCTGGTATGCATATCCACCTCATTTAAAACATGTTACGTTCAATTGGAAAACTCTTTCTTATGAAAATCCACAAAGCCATTAGGGGTTGTACCAGTGGAATTTCCCTAAGATGGATAACAAAACTTTGGAGCTCATTTTTACTACATGAAATAATTTTCTTCACTTACATTTATTATAGTTTTCTAATTTTTTTGCATACATAAACTCTATAATTTTCATTTTGTTGTGAACTTTTTTTTTACAAGAAAAGTGGGACAAGTTCGGATTTGAAAAAAAATTGAACATCCAACATGGAAATGCACAAATGCGGAGAGAGATAATTCCAAAAAGAATCTGTGATTTTCAAGGATAGGTAAAAAGTGGGTTGTTTGGCTCCGGTAAATATCCCTCCGCATGTTAACTTGAGAATTTAATTTTTACTACTCCTTGAAATTTTTGGATCATTAGGTCATTTGCAACTTCAACATGTTTCTTGCATGCATATCCACCTTATTTAAAACATGTTTGGATCGATTAGAACTCTTTTTTTTATAAGATTCAACCAAGTCATTAGGGGTTGTACTAGTGGAAATTCCCTAACATGGATAACAAAACTTTGGAGTTCATTTATAGTGCGAGAAATAATTTTCTTCACTTACATTTATTATAGTTTTCAAATTTTTTTCATACATAAATCTAAAATATTCGTTTTGTTGTAAACGTTTTGTTTACAAGAAAAGTGGGACAAGTTTGGATATGAAAAAGAAATTGAAAATCCAAAATGCAAATGCTAAAATGCTCAGAGAGATAATTTCAAAAAGTATCTGTGATTTTTAAGGATACACGGAGTCTATTAGCAGACTCTAACAGCGGAATACTGATACCAAAGCACTATTGCTATGATATCGACACAAAGTCTCTAATAGACTTGTACACACAACGGAAGACAACCTAGGGATACAGGGCAGCGGAACTAAAATCCTAGGGACTTCTATCTGCCAGTCACGAACTACGGGCAGAGGATGACATCTACGGGCAGCGGAAAACAACAATGACTCACACACTACTATTCCTATAGTCACACTTCGTCCGTCCTATCAGTTTACCATTAGGCTACTTTCCTGCTTCCTACCACATGTCACCGTTATGTACTCGTTTGTGTCTATTTCATAGCTATCTAGTAGGCCCAACATGACTTCTGCTGCTACCTAGAACTTCTTCGGGGTTTGACCCTATTCCTGCTGGCTTACCACCACGTGGGCAATTCCGTCGATGTGGTCCTCACGGTCTTCAGAGGGCCCCGAGCCGTTCCTATTAACCGTTGCGGCTCCATGGCTGCTTCAGCAGGGTAGAGCACAGCTCCGTTTCGTTTTCTACCTCGGAGCGTAGCCGAATAATTCTAAGTCTCTAGCGTCTGTCCTATTTGGCACTATTTCGATACTATTTCTTCTTGATGAGTGAACAGAAAACATGAATAGTAATCGTGAATAGTAACCATGAATAGTAAAAATGAACAGTACTTTTGAACAGTAACTTTGGAACAGTAAAAACAAACACTGTGGAGATCAATACATAGATGTGGAATATGAATAGTGATAACAACTACTGTGGAGATCATATTTATAAATGCGGAACATGAACAGTAAAAACAACTACTGTACGAATCACAATATTACAAACATGCGGAAATATAAAAACATTGTCTAAAACAAAAACATAAAATACATACCCGTAAAAAGGAAAAGAAAAAACTACTTATCTACATAACTCCCGAAGTTACCGACCGTGGCACCGGTCGGTTCCCTCTTTTCTACTCAGCCATTATGGCTGTTTAAGCACATACCGTGCTTGAGGAACTTGCCGGAGCAAGATCGCCGGAAATCGCCTTCTTCTTCGGAACTAATGCTCGTCTATTGGTGAGTTGCTCCAAGTTTCGATGATCTTTCCTCTGGAGGAGCATCGTATTTATAGCTGAAGATATTTCAGCTTTTCCACCTTTACCCTTGATTGTAAGGTGTGCGTTTAAAGACAAAGGGTAACTTTTGTCTTTTTGGCATGTCTCTTTTGCCCTTGCATTATTACCTTTCGGCGCCGAAAGCAGGGGTAGAAATGTCTTTTCTGCTTGTGATGTCATGATGATGACATGCAGGAATCTTTTTTAGCCATCTTTGTTGACTTGGTGTGGCCGTCATTGATGACTTTTTGTAGCCGTTATCGCGGACTTTTGAGTCGCCTTTGCTGACTTTGTTTTCGTCGTGGACCTAGTCTGCTAACGTGGCTGCTGACTGCTCATTCGGACAGCTGCCGTTCTGTGCACAGTTTACAGGTGTGCTCCTTAGAAAAAGTCTTCTGAGCCATCTGGCAGAAGCTTTCCTTTATTGTTTTGCTGAAGGGGATATTTCCTCCAAGGAGTTTCTTCAGAGTAACTTCAAGACTGGTCTGGACGGAGGCTGGAGTCTCTTTATAGCTTTTAGAGATGATCGTCAATGGGACGGAGGTCTTGTAGACGAAGCTTCTCTTTTTCTGAATCAGCTACTTCATGAGCTGTATCAGGTGTTTTAGCCCGTGGATACATCTGGTTGGCCAGACTGCTTCTGGGCAAGGCTTGGCTTTTGGAACATGTCTGGGATCATATTCCATGTTGGAGTCACCTTCTTTGATGCCTTCAATAGTCACGATGGAAATGCTTGGAAACATTTTGGTGTCAGTAACAATTTCAGCAATACAGGAAACGAAATGCAGTCGAATTCCTTTACTCTTTGTTATGGAGATAAAGCTTTTGCAAGCCTCCATAATTTCCTTTGGCATTTTCTCCAATACTGATAAGTCGGTGGAGGGCAATACCAGTTGTTTTATGAATCCATATGCATAAAGCATGGATGCATATTTTGAGTCTATTTCATGAATCAGCTTCACTTGATTCCAACTATTGCTGGGCTCAGTGGTGAAGAAGGGAGTGTTCATCCCTTGTCCAATTTGTTGATTCCATCTCTGGAATTGAACAGTATGATCGGATTCGATCTTTGAACGAACGCTGTCCACCTGTTGAGGGCGTAGTGAGGGTTCCTCAGACATAATGTAAGAAAGTTTTAAAGGTTTAAATTTCTTTAAAAATTCAAACTCATTAAAACTAGTTTTATCTGGTTTATTTAGGCTTTTCAACCTTGTAAACTCAGACGGGGTAACCAATTTTGTCTTGAATGATTTCTCATTCTTAGACAAGTCCGTTTCCATCAGGGATGGATCCGTTAAGACTTCTTTTTCAGTTCTAGACTGACAGGTAGAAGTCCCTGAATCCGATTTCAACGAAATCGTTAAGGTTTCCTTTCCAGCTCTTGACTGGTAGGTAGAAATCCCTGATTCCCCTATCTTCAGAGAAGATTGGGTTGTGATTTCCTTCTCATGCCTGGCATGACCGCTAGAAATCCCGGGTCGACCTGTGTTTATCAAAACACTAAAGTCATCCGTCTGCTGATTAGCTGACGTTGTGGCTTCCTTTTCTCGCAATGGAGATCCGGTAGAAGTCCCGGAGGAGCTTGGCATTTCATGCCGTAGGGTGAGTTCTTTTAACTCTTCGGTTAATTCTTTAACCTTGAGTTGTAAGAGTTCTCCACTTAACCCGTAACGGGCACAATTCTCATAAATGTCTTCTCGTTCTGAGAGAACTAAAAGACTGTCGAATAGTGACTGTAGGGTTGAGAGCAATACCGTGAGTGCGGCAATTGCTGCTGCGAGGTCCGTCAGGGTGCTGCTGAGGGGATCCATTTTACCTGTGTGTAACACAAGAAAATTCTCGAGTAAGAGTGTCAGGTAAATAGTTTTCATCTCCTTTAATGTGTTCAACAGTAAAAGAGAATTGAAAGAAACATTGCTGCCAACGGAGTAACCTACCGCGACAAAGTGAATCTTCTAAATTTCTTGTCATAAAACCGACAAAATTTTTACAGTCAGTTCTTACCAGAAATTCTTTGGGAGCGAGATAAATATAAAACTTTTTTATCCTATTTTTTACTGCTAAAATTTCTTTTTCATAAGAATGATAGTTTGTTTCACCAGATGAAAATGTTCCTGATGTATATTTGCATATTCTTTCAGAATCATTGATTTTGCATTTTAGGACTGCTGCCCAAGTGTGACCAGAGGCGTCAGTTTCTAAAATCAGATTTGCATCTGGATCGGGTAGAATTAACACCGGGAGGTGTTTCATCATTTGTTTGATCCGGATTACTTCAAGACTATCAGTGGGTGTCCATTCCCATTTGACGTCTTTCTTTAGTTTCTTTTGAAGGGGTTTCCTAATTTCTGCTAAATTCTGTATGAATTGTTCAGCATATGTTAGGCATCCTAAGAAACGTTGAAGTTGTTTTATATCTTCAATTTCATTCGGAAAAGCAGCTAGTTTTTCCAGAATATGATTTTGAAGAATGATTTCTCCTTTTGAGATGTTTAGACCTAAGAAATCTATCTTGGTTTTAAACAACTCTGATTTCTTTTTGCTAAGTGCGATCCCAGCAGTTTTTAAGGCATTGAAGACCTTTAGTAATTGCTCTTTATGTTGATCCTTAGTTTCTGAAAAGACTAGGATATCATCAACATAAACTAAGCAAAATTTAAAGAATGGTTTGAGAATATCATCCATTCTTCTTTGAAATATGTTGGGTGCTTGTTTTAACCCAAAGGGCTTTACAAGCCACTCATAATGTCCTGAAGGACAACTGAATGCAGTTAGGGGAATAGCTCTTTCGGTTAGAAGAATTTGCCAAAACCCAGATTTGCAATCAAATTTAGAAAACCATTGTTTTCATCTTATGGCAGCTATCAATCTTTCTTTGTTAGGAAGATAGTAGCCATCCATTTTTGTGGCTTCATTAACCTTTTTATAGTTAATGACCATTCGAGCTTTGCCTCGTTTTATCTCTGCATGATTCCTTACCAGGAAAGCAGGAGATGTATGTGGAGAATGACTTGCGTGGATTAAACCTTGAGCCAGCAAATCATTTATCTGTGTTGAGAATTCTTCAACATCAGAAGGAGTATAAACCATAGGTTTCTCTCGGATTTCTTTTTCAGGATGAAGAAGTTTGAGGTCTGCATATGGTTTTTGCTTATGTCACCATTCTAAGGGTTTCTCAGAACAAGTGGATCCTAGAAGTTGCTGAACTTCAGATTCACAGGATTCAGCGAGGAGTAGAGTTTCTAAGGGAGGAATCTCATCACCACGCTTGCTGCGTTTTTTGAAGACCTGATGGAGGACAGCTCCATTGCCAGAAATGGCATAGGCTTCAGTAGGTTTTACTGCGTAGACAAAGACAGCAGTATTGTCGATTTCATGTCGAGTGCGACATCGAAGTTTATAGTAGGCTGGTGTTTGCTCGACAGGGGCATGAAACATGAGCCATTCATTTCCTAGGACTAAATCTGGTCCGGAATTTTTGTTTGATCCTAAACTAATGAGTTTTGGAATCATAAATTTTTCACCTCCAATGTCGAGATGAATGTTGCGGGCTTCGGCAGGAAGAGAGATAGTTTCTCCGGAGCCAACTGTTACTTGAAGGGGCGCTTCAAGTGGTTTCCATAGATCTGTGGGAAGTAGATTTTGTCTAGCTAGACAATATGAACTTCCTGTATCTACGAGAGCGTGTATATGGAATTTGATATATCCGGGTAGTTTAAGCATGACCGTGATATAAGAATTTCCAGATGCAACATGCTCTGCGTTTATGCGGATACTCATTCAGAGAAGAAACCTGAAGAGTCTGACATGTTTTCTGAGTTTTTCGAGGAGGAGGACTCTGTTTCGAGATGAAGTTCATACACCTCATCTTCTGACTGGATGTCATCGTAATGGATGATTTCCAATCCATTTTCTTCTGCTAGTAACATGTATGTACTGTACTGCCATTGTTGTTTATCATTTGGACAATCTCTGGCGAAATGTCCTTCTTTCTGGCATATCCAGAATTTGCATTTGCTTGGGGTTTTCCCCTTTGGGCAGTATGCATTTGACCCTTTACTGGATGTGGTGGGGCCAGAATTTGTTCTCTTTTGAAAGTATCTCTTTTTAGGAGTATACCTTGTTGTAGAACTTTTTTGTATCCTAAATTTTTTCTGTTGAAATTTCTTTCGATATTTTCATTGCTTTTGAGAGGTGGTTTTGCAACCATAAGCTCCTACATTTTTGTTCTGGTTTGAACAACATAATGTTTGTTTATTTGCCTTACTACTTTTCTTTTGTAGTTTTTGGGCTTCACAAAGATTTGCCAACATGTCTTGTACAAATCTATGTCTTCTTCCTAACGTATCAATGTTTAGGAAAATATCTATGGTTAAAGTACCAAGTTCTGGATTGTTTTGCCAATATTTTGTAACGTAGTCTTTTTCAGCTACATGTGTAAATGGTTCTGGCAATTTTGCATAAAAGATAGACAGATAAGGTTTCTGGTCTTCTTTTTGCAGTTTATAGAAGTAACTTGCAAACTCGCAGTAATACTTCTCATAAAAACAAATGTTACAGATTTGTAACTTGTTTAATTTCTGAAGAGTTTCTAAACGTTTTCTTTGTTTAGTATTCTCATTGTAGGCTTCTAGGGTTGGATGTATTCCTAGAAATTCCTTTGATATCTTAGCCACTAATCCTTTCAAGATATTGGCTATCGATATTGAGGTATTAGCTCGTTTTTGGTCTTCGGGAAGGTTGTCCCACCAAAGAGCTACATTACCCTGTAAAGCATGGGTAAAGAAATTAAATGCTGATTCTTGGTTCCAAGATTCATGCATATTTGCAGCATTGCTCATGCTTCTTTACCAATCTTTAAGGATTTTTTCTCCATCCTTGGGGCAATCCAAGTTGAGGTAAAATCCAAAAGGGTTTATGCTATCTATGGTTCGGTGTCCCTTAGTAGCATTTGAAGGATCGACATTTGTGTATTTTGTCGAATACCTTTGTCCTCCCAGGGATATTTTGGAGTGGGAGAAACTTTCTCGTTCTTGCGGATGAACCGCAGTACGGTTTCGGAAGTTATCTTGAAAGCTATCTTCCATGTGGGCATCTCGTACCCTTGAAGTTTCTGCTTCAAAATGGTCACTACCACGAAGCATTCGAAACCTTTTACCAAGATCATCTGCCTTTTTGTCTTTAGCAGAGTAGTCTGTTTTCTTGGTATTTTCTTCTGCAACTTCATCAGATTCCCAGGCTTCTGGTTCACTGTCGTGTTGCTCTTGTTGTTTACTAGAAGAAGGTTTTTCTTCTTGAACATAATAAATCGGTTGATGACCGAAGGCATTATATTCTGCGTAAACTTCATCATCGGTGGAGGATGATGCTTTTGAAGCGATCCTAAAAGTAGGTGGTGCTGGATCCTTTCTTCTAGGTGCTATGCAAGGTGTTGCAAAGTACACTAGGTTTTTAAGCCATCCGGTGATGTCAGGAAGGCCTAATGGTAATCGAGTTTCCATATCCATTAAATAGAAAAACTCATTCATTTTTACAAAGCTAGGAGGTGTAGCTTTTGTTTGATTTTGTCGATTTTGCATCGAAATAGATGGATGCGATTCGTATACCTTTCCCAATGGAAATTGTACCATTCCCTGGCTAAGGTAGTATCATCTTCTAGTTGAAGCATGTTTCTTAGCAAGAGAGTGAAGGCTAGACCTTCTCTCTTTTGTTGCAAACGATCTAAAAGTTTTTGCCGATAGATCATTTATTTCGGGATGCTGTCCAGGCTTGTTCAGCATCGTCCTTTGTCTGGAATTTTCTGTGAGAATTTCCGGGAAAACCTATGACTTGAGCTTGGGCTTCTTCCCAGCTGTCATATATTCCTGTTGCTCTTCCTATGAAGACAACATACCAGTATTTTGTTTTTTCTGGCTTTCCGTATGTACTTGTAGAGGCTTCTCCTATTGAAGCGGTGTCTACAGGTTGAGATACGGTTTCTTCATGGGTCATTCTGTAGATTTCTCTTTGCAGAATGATTACCAAATCTTCTAAGAATTGCTTAGATAGCATATTCTTGAAGTTCAAGTTGTTCAATCCTGATTTGGTGTTTCAGGTCTTTGATAACTTGTTTCAATCCTACTAGACCGAGTCCTAAGAATCGTCCATCTCGGATTATTCTTCTTCCTTCGTTGTTATAATCTACAACTAAAGGATTTTCTTCGAGCTCTTTGAGTTTGGCTTGAACTCGTTCGAGTCGATCTTTTAACTGTCGAATCCAGACCCTCTGAAATTCGATTTGATTATCATACCTTCTGGTCATGATATATTCTCGCAGTCGCGAATAATTTATAAGTCTTATCTCTGGATTAGACCTATTTTGTTCCATAATGGACTTTTGGTTTTGTACATTTGTTCCTTACTAATGTTACTTGGGATGTGACCGGTATGGGTTGTAACTGTTTGGGAGTATGTATACCTAAACAGAAAGAATCAAAGATAAGCTTTGACTTCTTTGACACATACAAAACCAAGTCTAATACTCGGCTCTGATACCATTTCACCTAGATACCACCAATGCCACGTCTTGGGTTGGGACACCATTAAAATGCTCCAATGATGTTAGCAAAGGAGGGCATAGCAGCGTAGCAGCGAGTGGTACCTACCTGCACCGACCGGCCATCCTTACCTAAGGGATGCCAACACCCACGGGCGGAGAGTCCTGCTTCGCTACACATATCACAAGCGAGAGTTCCCAATGGATGCAATACCCGACTAGGTCTCGGGTTTGTCGGCTACAGATACCAATTTAAAGACAAGGAGTCTCTAGCAGACTCTGACAACGGAATACTGATACCAAAGTACTATTGCTATGATATCGACACAAAAGTCTCTAATAGACTTGTACACACATCGGAAGACAACCTAGGGATACAGGGCAGCGGAACTAAAATCCTAGGGACTTCTACTGGAACATTGTCTAAAACAAAAACATAAAATACACATCCTTAAAAAAGGAAAAGAAAAAACAACTTATCTACATAACTCCCGAAGTTACCGACCGTGGCACCAGTCGGTTCCCTCTTTTCTACTCAGCCATTACGGCTGTTTAAGCACATACCGTGCTTGAGGAACTTGTCGGAGAAAGATCGCCGGAAATCGCCTTCTTCTTCGGAACTAATGCTCGTCTATTGGTGAGTTGCTCCAAGTTTCGATGATCTTTCCTCTGGAGGAGCATCGTATTTATAGCTGAAGATTTTTCATCTTTTTCACCTTTACCCTTGATTGTAAGGTGTGCGTTTAAAGACAAAGGGTAACTTTTGTCTTTTTGGCATGTCTCTTTTGCCCTTGCATTATTACCTTTCGGTGCCGAAAGCAGGGGTAGAAATATCTTTTCTGCTTGTGACGTCATGATGATGACGTACAGGAATCTTTTTTAGCCATCTTTGTTGACTTGTGTAGCCGTCATTGATGACTTTTTGTAGCCGCCATTGCGGACTTTTGAGCCGCCTTTGCTGACTTTGTTTTCGTCGTGGGCTTAGTCTTCTGACGTGGCTGCTGACTAGTTGGTTGACGTGGCTGCTGACTGCTCATTCGGACAGCTGCCTTTCTGTTCACAGTTTACATGTGTGCTCCTTGGAAAAAGTCTTCTGGGCCATCTGGCAGAAGCTCTCCTTTGTTGTTTTGCTGAAGGGGATATTTCCTCCAAGGAGTTTCTTCAGCGTAACTTCAAGACTGGTTTGGACGGAGGCCGGAGTCTCTTTATAGCTTTTAGAGATGATCGTCAACGGGACGGAGGTTTTGTAGACGAAGCTTCTCTTTTTCTGAATCAGCTGCTTCATGAACTGTATCAGGTTTTTGAGCCCGTGGATACGCCTGGTTGGCTAGACTGCTTCTGGGCAAGGCTTGGCTTTTGGAACATGTCTGGGATCATATTCCATGTTGGCGTCACCTTCTTTGATGCCTTCAATAGTCACGACGGAAATGCTTGGAAACATTTTGGTGTCAGTAACAATTTCAGCAATACAGGAAACGAAATGCAGTCGAATTCCTTTACTCTTTGTTATGGAGATAAAGCTTTTGCAAGCCTCCATAATTTCCTTTGGCATTTTCTCCAATACTGATAAGTCGGTGGAGGGCAATACCATTTGTTTTATGAATCCATATGCATAAAGCATGGATGCATATTTTGAGTCGATTTCATGACTCAGCCTCACTTGATTCCAACTGTTGCTGGGCTCAGTGGTGAAGAAGCAATTTGTTCATTCCATCTCTGGAATTGAACAGTATGATCGGATTCGATCTTTGAACGAACGCTGTCCACCTGTTGAGGGCGTAGCGAGGGTTCCTCAGACATAATGTCCGAAAGTTTTAAAGGTTTAAATTTCTTTAAAAACTCAAACTCATTAAAACTAGTTTTATCTGGTTTATTTAGGCTTTTCAACCTTGTAAACTCAGACGGGGTAACCAATTTTGTCTTGAATGATTTCACATTCCTAGAAAAGTCCGTTTCCATCAGGGATGGATCCGTTAAGACTTCCTTTTCAGTTCTAGACTGACAGGTAGAAGTCCCTGATTCCGATTTCAACGAAATCGTTAAGGTTTCCTTTCCAGCTCTTGACTGGCAGGTAGAAATCCCTGATTCCCCTATCTTCAGAGAAGATTGGGTTGTGATTTCCTTCTCATGCCTGGCATGACCGGTAGAAATCCCGGGTCGACCTGTGTTTATCAAAACACTAAAGTCATCCGTCTGCTGATTAGCTGACGTTGTGGCTTCCTTTTCTCGCAATGGAGATCCGGTAGAAGTCCCGGAGGAGCTTGGCATTTCATGCCGTAGGGTGAGTTCTTTTAACTCTTTGGTTAATTCTTTAACCTTGAGTTGTAAGAGTTCTCCACTTAACCAGTAACGGGCACAATTCTCATAAATGTCTTCTCGTTCTGAGAGAACTAAAAGACTGTCGAATAGTGACTGTAGGGTTGAGAGCAATACCGTGAGTGCGGCAATTGCTGCTGCTAGGTCCGTCAGGGTGCTGCTGAGGGGATCCATTTTACCTGTCTGTAACACAAGAAAATTCTCGAGTAAGAGTGTCAGGTAAATAGTTTTTATCTCCTTTAATGTGTTCCACAGTAAAAGAGAATTGAAAGAACCATTGCTGCCAACGGAGTAACCTACCGCGACAAAGTGAATCTTCTAAATTTCTTGTCATAAAACCGACAAAATTTTTCCAGTCAGTTCTTACCAGAAATTCTTTGGGAGCGAGATAAATATAAAACTTTTTTATCCCATTTTTTACTGCTAATATTTCTTTTTCATAAGAATGATAGTTTGTTTCACCAGATGAAAATGTTCCTGATGTATATTTGCATATTCTTTCAGAATCATTGATTTTGCAATTTAGGACTGCTGCCCAAGTGTGATCAGAGGTGTCAGTTTCTAAAATCAGATTTGCATCTGGATCGGGTAGAGTTAACACCGGGAGGTGTTTCATCATTTGTTTGATCCGGATTACTTCAAGACTATCAGTGGGTGTCCATTCCCATTTGACGTCTTTCTTTAGTTTCTTTTGAAGGGGTTTCCTAATTTCTGCTAAATTCTGTATGAATTGTTCAGCATATGTTAGGCATCCTAAGAAACGTTGAAGTTGTTTTATATCTTCAATTTCATTCGGAAAAGCAGCTAGTTTTTCCAGAATATGATTTTGAAGAATGATTTCTCCTTTTGAGATGTTTAGACCTAAGAAATCTATCTTGGTTTTAAACAACTCTGATTTCTTTTTGCTGAGTGCTATCCCAGCAGTTTTTAAGGCATTTAAGACCTTTAGTAATTGCTCTTTATGTTGATTCTTAGTTTCTGAAAAGACTAGGATATCATCAACATAAACTAACCAAAATTTAAAGAATGGTTTGAGAATATCACCCATTCTTCTTTGAAATATGTTGGGTGCTTGTTTTAACCCAAAGGGCATTACAAGCCACTCATAATGTCCTGAAGGACAACTGAATGCAGTTAGGGGAATAGCTCTTTCGGTTAGACGAATTTGCCAAAACCCAGATTTGCAATCAAATTTAGAAAACCATTGTTTTCATCTTATGGCAGCTATCAATCTTTCTTTGTTAGGAAGATAGTAGCCATCCATTTTTGTGGCTTCATTAACCTTTTTATAGTTAATGACCATTCGAGCTTTACCTTGTTTTATCTCTGCGTGATTCCTTACCAGGAAAGCAGGAGATGTATGTGGAGAATGACTTGCATGGATTAAACCTTGAGCCAGCAAATCATTTATCTGTGTTGAGAATTCTTCAACATCAGAAGGAGTATAAACCATAGGTTTTTCTTGGATTTCTTTTTCAGGATCAAGAAGTACGAGGTTTGCATATGGTTTTTGTTTATGCCACCATTCTAAGGGTTTCTCAGAACAAGTGGATTCTAGAAGTTGCTGAACTTCAGATTCACAGGACTCAGCGAGGAGTAGAGTTTCTAAGGGAGGAATCTCATCACCACGCTTGCTGCGTTTTTTGAAGACCTGATGGAGGACAGCTCCATTGCCAGAAATGGCATAGGCTTCAGTAGGTTTTACTGCGTAGAGAAAGACAGCAGTATTGTCGATTTCACGTCGAGTGCGACATCGAAGTTTATAGTAGGCTGGTGTTTGCTCGACAGGGGCATGAAACATGAGCCATTCATTTCCTAGGACTAAATCTGGTCCGGAATTTATGTTTGATCCTAAACTAATGAGTTTTGGAATCATAAACTTTTCACCTCCAATGTCGAGATGAATGTTGCGGGCTTCGGCAGGAAGAGAGATAGTTTCTCCGGAGCCAACTGTTACTTGAAGGGGCGCTTCAAGTGGTTTCCATAGATCTGTGGGAAGTAGATTTTGTCTAGCTAGACAATATGAACTTCCTGTATCTACGAGAGCGTGTATATGGAATTTGATATATCCGGGTAGTTTAAGCATGACCGTGATGTAAGAATTTCTAGATGCAACATGCTCTGCGTTTATGCGGATACTCATTCAGAGAAGAAACCTGAAGAGTCTGACATGTTCTCTGAGTTTTCCGAGGAGGAGGACTTAGTTTCGAGATGAAGTTCATACACCTCATCTTCTGACTGGATGTCATCGTAATGGATGATTTCCAATCCATTTTCTTCGGCTAGTAACATGTATGTACTGTACCGCCGTTGTTGTTGTTCATTTGGACAATCTCTAGCGAAATGTCCTTCTTTCTGGCATATCCAGCATTTGCATTTGCTTGGGGTTTTCCCCTTTGGGCAGTATGCATTTGACCCTTTACTGGATGTGGTGGGGCCAGAATTTGTTCTTTTCCGAAAGTATCTCTTTTTAGGAGTATACCTTGTTGTAGAAATTTTTTGAATCCTAAATTTTTTTCTGTTGAAATTTCTTAGGATATTTTCGTTGCTTATGGGAGGTGGTTTTGCAACCATAAGCTCCTACATTTTTGTTCTGGTTTGAACAACATAATGTTTGTTTATTTGCCTTACTACTTTTCTTTTGTAGTTTTTGGGCTTCACAAAGATTTGCCAACATGTCTTGTACAAATCTATGTCTTCTTCCTAACGTATCAATGTTTAGGAAAATATCCATGGTTAAAGTACCAAGTTCTGGATTGTTTTGCCAATATTTTGTAACGTAGTCTTTTTCAGCTACATGTGCAAATGGTTCTGGCAATTTTGCATAAAAGATAGACAGATAAGGTTTCTGGTCTTCTTTTTGCAGTTTATAGAAGTAACTTGCAAACTCGCAGTAATACTTCTCATAAAAACAAATGTTACAGATTTGTAACTTGTTTAATTTCTGAAGAGTTTCTAAACGTTTTCTTTGTTTAGTATTCTCATTGTAGGCTTCTAGGGTTGGATGTATTCCTAGAAATTCCTTTGATATCTTAGCCACTAATCCTTTCAAGATATTGGCTATCGATATTGAGGTATTAGCTCGTTTTTGGTCTTCGGGAAGGTTGTCCCACCAAAGAGCTACATTACCCTGTAAAACATGGGTAAAGAAACTAAATGCTGATTCTTGGTTCCAAGATTCATGCATATTTGCAGCATTGCTCATGCTTCTTTCCCAATCTTTAAGGATTTTTTCTCCATCCATGGGGCAATCCAAGTTGAGGTAAAATCCAAAAGGGTTTATGCTATCTATGGTTCGGTGTCCCTTAGTAGCATTTGAAGGATCGACATTTGTGTATTTTGTCGAATACCTTTGTCCTCCCAGGGATATTTTGGAGTGGGAGAAACTTTCTCGTTCTTGCGGATGAACTGTAGTACGGTTTCGGAAGTTATCTTGAAAGCTATCTTCCATGTGGGTATCTCGTACCCTTGAAGTTTCTGCTTCAAAATGGTCACTACCATGAAGCATTCGAAACCTTTTACCAAGATCATCTGCCTTTTTGTCTTTAGCAGAGTAGTCTGTTTTCTTGGTATTTTCTTCTGCAACTTCATCAGATTCCCAGGCTTCTGGTTCACTGTCGTGTTGCTCTTGTTGTTTACTAGAAGAAGGTTTTTTTTCTTGAACATAATAAATCGGTTGACGACCGAAGGTATTATATTCTGCGTAAACTTCATCATCGGTGGAGGATGATGCTTTTGAAGCGATCCTAAAAGCAGGTGGTACTGGATCCTTTCTTCTAGGTGCTATGCAAAGTGTTGCAAAGTACACTAGGTTTTTAAGCCATCCGGTGATGTCAGGAAGGCCTAATGGTAATGGAGTTTCCATATCCATTAAATAGAAAAACTCATTCATTTTTACAAAGCAAGGAGGTGTAGCTTTTGTTTGATTTTGTTGATTTTGCATCGAAATAGATGGATGCGATTCGTATACCTTTCCCAATGGAAATTGTACCATTCCCTGGCTAAGGTAGTATCATCTTCTAGTTGAAGCATGTTTCTTAGCAAGAGAGTGAAGGCTAGACCTTCTCTCTTTTGTTGCAAACGATCTAAAAGTTTTTGTCGATAGATCATTTATTTCGGGATGCTGTCCAGGCTTGTTCAACATCGTCCTTTGTCCGGAATTTTCTGTGAGAATTTCCGGGAAATCCTATGACTTGAGCTTGGTCTTCTTCCCAGCTGTCATATATTCCTGTTGCTCTTCCTATGAAGACAACATACCAGTATTTTGTTTTTTCTGGCTTTCTGTATGTACTTGTAGAGGCTTCTCCTGTTGAAGCGGTGTCTACAGGTTGAGATACGGTTTCTTCATGGGTCATTCTGTAGATTTCTCTTTGCAGAATGATTACCAAATCTTCTAAGAATTGCTTAGATAGCATATTCTTGAAGTTCAAGTTGTTCAATCCTGATTTGGTGTTTCAGGTCTTTGATAACTTGTTTCAATCCTACTGGACCAAGTCCTAAGAATCGTCCATCTCGGATTATTCTTCTTCCTTCGTTGTTATAATCTACAACTAAAGGATTTTCTTCGAGCTCTTTGAGTTTGGCTTGAACTCGTGCGAGTCGATCTTTTAAATGTCGAATCCAGACCCTTTGGAATTCGATTTGATTATCATACCTTCTGGTCATGATATATTCTCGCAGTCGCGAATAATTTATAAGTCTTATCTCTGGATTAGACCTATTTTGTTCCATAATGGACTTTTAGTTTTGTACATTTGTTCCTTACAAATGTTACTTGGGATGTGACCGGTATGGGTCGTAACTGTTTGGGAGTATGTATATCTAAACAGAAAGAATCAAAGGTAAGCTTTGACTTCTTTGACACATACAAAACCAAGTCTAATACTCGCCCCGAAGAGTGGGTTGTTTGGCTTTGGTAAATATCCAACCACACGTTAAACTTGAGAATTTAATTTTTTCTGCTTCTTGAAATTTTTGGATCATTAGGTGATTTGGATCTTCAACATGTTTCTGGCATGCATATCCACCTCATTTAAAACATGTTAGGATCAATAAGAAATCTCTTTCTTATAAAATTCCACCAAGCTATTAGGGGTTGTACTAGTGGAATTTCCCAAACAAGGATAACAAAACTTTGGAGTTACATTTTTAGTGTGTGAAATAATTTTCTTCAATTACATTTATTATAGTTTTCAAGTTTTTTTGCATACATAAATTCTAAAATTTTCATTTTGTTGTGAACGTTTTGTTTACGAGAAAAGTGGGACAAGAATGGATTTTAAAAAAAAATTTGAACGACCAAATTGGAAATGCACAAATGGTGAGAGAGATAATTCCAAAAAGTATCTGTGATTTTTAAGGATAGGCAAAAAGTGGGTTGTTTGGCTCGGGTAAATATCCAACCACACGTTAACTTGAGAATATAATTTTTTCTACCCCTTGGAATTTTTGGATCGTTAGGTCATTTGCATGTTCAACATGTTTCTGGCATGCATATCCACCACATTTAAAACATGTTAGGATCAATTAGAAATCTCTTACTCATAAAATTCCACCAAGCTATTAGGGGTTGTACTTGTGGAATTTCCCAAACATGGACAACGAAACTTTGGAGTTCATTTTTAGTGCGTGAAATAATTTTCTTCACTTACATTTATTATGGTTTCAAATTTTTTTGTGTACATAAAGTACGAAATTTTCATTTTGTTGTGACAAGTCTTGATTTGAAAAAAAATTGAACACCCAAAATGGAAATGCACAAATGCGGAGGGAGATAACTCCAAAAATTTTCTAAGATTTTTATGGATAGGAAAAAAGTGGGTTGTTTGGCTCTGGTAAATATCCAACCACACATTAACTTGAGAATTTCATTTTTTCTACTCGATATTTTTGAATAATTATGTCATTTGTATCTTCAACATGTTTCTAGCATGTGTATCCCCCACATTTAAAACAAGTTAGGATCAATTAGAAATCTCATTCTTATAAAATTCCACCAAGCCATTTGGGGTTGAACTAGTGGAATTTCCCTAACACGGTTAACAAAACTTTGGAGTTAATTTTTTGTGCTTGAAATAATTTTCTTCACTTACATTTATTATAGTTTTCAATTTTTTTTGCATACATAAAGTCTAAAATTTTCGTTTAGTTGTGATCATTTTGTTTACGAGAAAAGTGGGACAAGTTTGGATTTGAAAAAAAATAGAACATCCAAAATGAAAATGCACAAATGCTGTGAGTGATTATTTCAAAAAGTATCAGTGATTTTTAAGGATAGGCAAAAAGTGGGTTGTTTGGCTCTGGTTATCCAACCACACCTTAACTTGAGAATTTAATTTTTTCTACTACTTGAAATTTTTTTATCATTAGGTCATTTGCATCTTCAACATGTTTCTGGTATTTCAAGGTCATTTTCATCTTCAACATATCCACCTCATTAAAAACATGTTAGGATCCATTAGAAATCTATTTCTTATAAAATTTCACCAAGCCAATAGGGGATGTACTAGTGGAATTTCCCTAACATGGATAACCAAACTTTGTAGTTCATTATTAGTACATGAAACAATTTTTTTCACTTACAATTATTATAGTTTTCAAATTTTTTTGCATACATAAACTCTTAAATTTTTTTTTTTGTGGTGAACGTTTGGTTTACGAGAAAATCGGGACAAGTTTGGATTTGAAAAAAAATTGAACATCCAAAATTATAATGCACAAATGCTGAGAGAGATAATTCCAAAAAGTATCTGTGATTTTTAAGGATAGGCAAAAAGTTGGTTGTTTGGTTCTGGTAAATATCCAACCACACATTAACTTGAGAATTTAATTTTTTCTACACCTTGAAATTTTTCGATCATTAGGTCATTTGCATCTTCAACATGATTCTGGCATGCATATCAACCACATTTAAAACATGTTAGGATCAATTAGAAATCTCTTTCCTAAAAAATTCCACCAAGCTATTAGGGGTTGTACTGGTGGAATTTTGCTAACATGGGTAACAAAACATTGGAGTTCAATTTTAGTGCGAGAAATAATTTTCCTCAAAATTATTATAGTTTCCAAATTTTTTTGCATACATAAACTCTAAAATTATCATTTTGTTGCGAACGTTTTATTTACGAGAAAAGTGGGACAAGTTTGGATTTGAAAAAAATTGAACATCTCCTTGAAATTTTTGGATTATTAGGTCATTTGCATCTTCAACATGGTTCTCGCATGCATATCCACATCATTTAAAACATGTTAGGATCAATTAGAAATCTCTTGCTTATAAAATTCTACCAAGCTATTAGGGGTTGTACTAGTGGAATTTTCCAAACAAGGATAACAAAACTTTGGAGTTCATTTTTAGTGCGTGAAATAATTTTCTTCATTTACGTTTACTATAGCTTTCAAATTTTTTTGCATACATAAACTTTAAAATTTTCATTTTTTTTTGTGATCGTTTTGTTTACGAGAAAAGTGGAACAAGTTTGGATTTGAAAAAAAATCGAACATCCAAAATGGAAATGCACAAATGCTGTGAGAGATAATTCCAAAAAGTATCTGTGATTTTTAAGGATTGGCAAAAAGTGGGTTGTTTGGCTTTGGTAAATATCCAACCACACATTAACTTGAGAATTTAATTTTTTCTACTCCTTGAAAATTTTGGATTATTAGGTCATTTGCATGTTCAACATGTTTCTAGCATGCATATCCACCACATTTAAAACATGTTAGGATCAATTACAAATCTCTTTCTTTAAAATTCCACCAAGCCATTAGGGGTTGTACTAGTGGAATTTCCTAACAATTCATAACCAAACTTTGGTGTTCATTTTTAGTGTGTAAAATAATTTTGTTCACTTATATTTATTATAGTTTCAAATTTTTTGCATACTTAAATTCTAAAATTTTCATTTTGTTGTGATCGTTTTGTTTACGTGAAAAGTGAGACAAGTTTGGATTTGAAAAAAAATGGAACATCCAAAATAGAAATGCACAAATGCTGAGAGATATAATTCCAAAAAGTATCTGTGATTTTTAAGGATAGGCAAAAAGTGGGTCGTTTGGCTCTGGTAAATATCCCACCACACGTTAAGTTGAGAATTTAATTTTTTCTACTCGAAATTTTTGGATCATTTGGTCATTTGCATCTTCATCATGTTTCTGGCATGCATATCCACCACCTTTAAACATTGTTAGGATCAATTAGAAATCTTTTTCTTAAAAAATTCCACAAAGCTATTAGTGGTTGTACTTGTGGAATTTCCCTAACATGGATAACAAAACTTTGGAGTTCATTTTTGGTGTGTGAAATAATTTTCTAGAGTTACATTTATTATAGTTTTCAAATTTTTTTGCATACATAAACTTCAAAATTTTCATTTTGCTCTGAACGTTTTGTTTACGAGAAAAGTGGGACAAGTTTAGATTTGAAAAAAAATGGAACATCCAAAATAGAAATGCACAAATGCTGAGAGATATAATTCCAAAAAGTATCTGTGATTTTTAAGGATAGGCAAAAAGTGGGTCGTTTGGCTCTGGTAAATATCCCACCACACGTTCTAAGAAAGATAGTTCTAAGAAAGATAATTCCAAAAAGTATATGTGATTTTTAAGGATAGGCAAAAAGTGAGTTGTTTGGCTCCGGTAAATATCCAACCACACGTTAACTTGAATTTTAATTTTTTTCTACTCCTTGAATTTTTTGTTTTATTAGGTCATTTGCAACTTCAACATGATTCTAGCATGCATATCCACCACATTTAAAACATGTTAGGATCAATTAGAAATCTCTTTCTTATAAAATTCCACCAAGCCATTAGGGGTTGTACTAGTGGAATTTCCCAACAATGGATAACAAAACTTTGGAGTTCATTTTTAGTGTGTTAAATAATTTTGTTCACTTACATTTTTTATTGTTTTCAAATTTTTTTGCATATTGAAACCCTAAAATTTGAATTTTGTTGTGATCGTTTTGTTTACGAGAAAAGTGAGACAAGTTTGGATTTGAAAAAAAAAAATTGAAAATCCAAAATTAAAATGCACAAATGCTGAGAAAGATAATTCCAAAAAGTATCGGTGATTTTTAAGGATAGGCAAAAAGTTGGTTGTTTGGCTCTGGTAAATATCCAACCACATATTAACTTTAGAATTTAATTTTTTCTACACCTTGAAATTTTTCGATCATTAGGTCAATTGCCTCTTCAACATCTTTCTGGCATGCATATCCACAACAATTAAAGCATGTTAGGATCAATTAGAAATTTCTTTCTTATAAAATTCCACCAAGTTATTCGGGGTTGTACTAGTGGAATTTTCCAAACATGGATAGCAAAACTTTGGAGTTTATTTTTAGTTTGTGAAATAATTTTCTTCACTAACATTTGTTATAGCTTTCATATTTTTTTGCATACATAAACTTAAAATTTTCTTTTGTTGTGATCTTTTTGTTTACGAGAAAACTGGGAGAAGTTTGCATTTAAAAAGAAGTTGAAAACCCAAAATGGAAATGCACAAATTCTGAGTGAGATATTTCCAAAAAGTATCTATGATTTTTAAGGATAGGAAAATAGTTGGTTGTGTGGCTCTGGTAAATATCCAACCACACGTTAAGTTGAGAATTTAATTTTTTTACTCCTTGAAATTTTTGGATCATTTGGTCATTTGCATCTTCAACATGTTTCTGGAATGCATATCCACCACATTTAAACAATGTTAGCATCAATTAGAATTTTTTTATTAAAAAATTCCACAAAGCTATTAGTGGTTGTACTTGTGGAATTTCCCTAACATGGATAACAAAACTTTGGAGTTCATTTTTGGTCTGTGAAATAATTTTCTTCACTTACATTTATTATAGTTTTCAAATTTTTTTGCTTACATAAACTCAAAATTTTCATTTTGCTGTGAACGTTTTGTTTACGAGAAAAGTGGGACAAGTTTGGATTTGAAAAAAAATTGAACATCCAACATGGAAATGCAAAAATTCTTAGAGAGATAATTCCAAAAAGTATATTTGATTTTTAATGGTAGGCAAAAAGTGGGTTGCTTGGCTTCGATAAATATCTAACCACACGTTAACTTGAATTTTAATTTTTTTCTACTCCTTGAAATTTTGTATTATTAGGTCATTTGCAACTTCAACATGTTTCTAGCATGCATATCCACCACATTTAAAACATGTTAGGATCAATTAGAAAACTCTTTCTTACAAAATTCCACCAAGCCATTAGGGGTTGTACTAGTGGAATTTCCCAACCATGGATAACAAAACTTTGGAGTTCATTTTTAGTGTGTTAAATAATTTTTTTCACTTACATTTTTTTATTCTTTTCAAATTTTTTTGCATATTTAAAGTCTATAATTTTAATTTTGTTGTGATCGTTTTGTTGACGAAAAAAGTGAGACAAGTTTGGATTTGAAAAAAAATTGAACATCCAAAATTATAATGCACAAATGCTGAGAGAGATAATTCCAAAAAGTATCTGTGATTTTTAAGGATAGGCAAAAAGTTGGTTGTTTGGTTCTGGTAAATATCCAACCACACATTAACTTGAGAATTTAATTTTTTCTACACCTTGAAATTTTTCGATCATTAGGTCATTTGCATCTTCAACATGTTTCTCGCATGCATGTCCACAACATTTAAAACATGTTAGGATCAATTAGAAATCCCTTTCTTATAAAATTCCACCAAGCTATTAGGGGTGGTTCTAGTGGAATTTCCCAAACATGGATAGCAAAAATTTGGAGTTCATTTTTAGTGAGTGAAATAATTTTCTTCACTAACATTTGTTATAGCTTTCAAATTTTTTTGCATACATAAACTTTAAAATTTTCTTTTGTTGTGATCGTTTTATTTACAAGAAAACTTGGAGAAGTTTGCATTTAAAAAAAAAGTTGAACATCCAAAATGGAAATGCACAAATGCTGATTGAGATATTTCCAAAAAGTATCTATGATTTTTAACGATAGGCAAAAAGTGGGTTGTTTGGCGCTGGTAAACATCCAACCACACGTTAACTTGAGAATTTTATTTTTTCTACTCCTTGAAATTTTTGGATCATTAGGTCATTTGCATCTTCAATAAGTTTTTGGCATGCATATCCACCACATTTATAACATGGCAGGATAAATTAGAAATCTCTTTATTATAAAATCCCACCAAGCTATTAGGGGTTGTACTAGTGAAATTTCCCTAACATGGATAACAAAAATTTGGAGTTCTTTTTTAGTCCGTGAAATAATTTTCTTGACATACATTTATTATAGTTTTCTAATTTCTTTTCATACATAAACTCTAAAATTTTCTTTTTGTTGTGAACGTTTTGTATACGAGAAAAGTGGGACAAGTTTGCATTTGAAAAAAAATTGAACATCCAACATGGAAATGCACAAATGCTGAGAGGGATAATTCCAAAAAGTATTTGTGATTTTTAAAGACTGGGCAGAAGTGGGATGTTTGGCTCTAGTAAATAACCAACCGCACGTTAACTTGAGAATTTAATTTTTTCTACTCCTTGAAATTTTTGGATTATTAGGTCTTTTGCATCTTCAATATGTTTCTAGCATGCATATCCACCACATGGAAAACATGTGAGGATAAATTAGAAATTTCTTTCTTATAAAATTCCACCAAACCATTAGGGGTTGTACTAGTCGAATTTCCCAAACATGGATAATAAAACTTTGGAGGTCATTTTTAGTGCGTGAAATAATTTTCTTCACTTACATTTATTATAGTTTTCAAATTTTTTTGCATACATAAACTCTAAAATTTTCATTTTGTTGTGATTGTTTTGTTTACGAGAAAAGTGGGACAAGTTTGTTTTTAAAAAAAAATAGAACATCCAAAATGAAAATGCACAAATGCAGAGAGGGATAATTCCAAAAAGTATCTGTGATTTTTAAGGATTGGCAAAAAGTGGGTTGTTTGGCTCTGGTAAGTTACAAGTCCCTTTCCTATAAAATTCCACCAGGCTTATTATTAGAGGCTGAACTAGTGGAATTTCCAGAACATAGATAACAAAAACTTGGAGTTCATTTTTAGAGCCTGAAAGAATTTTTTTTTTTTTTTTGCATACATGAACACTAAAATTTTCATTTTGTTAAGCCTCATATATTTTTTGTTTATGAGAAAAATGGGAGAGTCAAAACTCAAGTTTGGATCTGAAAACAAATTTAAACATCATAAATGGAAATGCACAAATGCTGAGAGAGATAGTTCCAAAAAGTATCTGTGATTTTTAAGAATAGGCAAAAAGTGGGTGGTTTGGCTCGGGTAAATATCCAACCACTTGTGAATTTGATTTTTTCTACTCCTTGAAATTTTCTGATCATTAGGTCCACTTGCATCCTCAACATGTTTCTAGCATGCATATCCACCACACTTAAAGCATGTTAGGATCAGTTACAAGTCCCTTTCCTATAAAATTCCACCAGGCTTATTATTAAGGGTTGTACTAGTGAAATTTCATGGACATGGATAACAAAACCTTGGATTTTATTTTTAGTGCCTGAAATAATTTTGAAATTTTTTTTTTGCATACATGAACTCTAAAATTTTCATTTCGTTATGCCTCATATCTTTTTTGTTTACGAGAAAAATGGGAGAGTGAAAACTCAAGTTTAAGTCTGAAACCAAATTTGAACAACCAAAATGGAAATGCACAAATGCTGAGAGAGATAGTTCCAAAAAGTATCTGTGATTTTTAAGGATAGGCAAAAAGTGGGTTGTTTGGCCCTGGTAAATATCCAACGTCTTGAGAATTTGATTTTTTCTACTACTTGAAATTTTTTGATCATTAGGTCCAGTTGCATACTCACCATGTTTCTGACATGCATATCCACCACACTTAAACATGTTAGGATCAGTTACAAGTCCCTTTCCTAAATAATTCCACCGGGCTTATTATTAGGGGTTGTACTAGTGGAATTTCCAGAACATGGATAACAAAACCTAGGAGTTCATTTTAGAGCCTGAAATAATTTTGAAATTTTTTTTTTTTGCGTACATGAACTCTAAAAATTTTATTTTGTTATGCCTTATTTATTTTTTGTTCACGAGAAAAATGGCAGAGTGAAAATTCAAGTTTGGATCTAAAAAGAAATTTGAACATCCAAAATGGAAATGCACAAATGCTGAGAGAGATAGTTCCAAAAAGTATTTGTGATTTTTAAGTATAGGCAAAAAGTGGGTTGTTTGGCCCAGGTAAATATCCAACCACTTGAGAATTTTCTTTTTTCTACTCCTTGAAATTTTTGGATCATTAGGTCCACTTGCATCCTCAACATGTTTGTGGCTTACATATCCACCACACTTAAAGCATGTTAGGATCAGTTACACGTCCCTTTCCTATGAAATTCCACCAGGCATATTATTAGGGGTTGTACTAGTGGAATTTACAGAACATGGATAAATAAACCTTGGAGTTCATTTTTAGTGCCGAAAATAATTTTGAATTTTTTTTTTGCATACATGAACTCTAAAATTTTAATTTTGTTAAGCCTTATATCTTTTTTGTTTACGAGAAAAATGGGAGAGTGAAAACTCAAGTTTGGATCTGAAAACAAATTTGAACATCCAAAATGGAAATCCACAAATGCTGAGAGAGATAGTTCAAAAAAGTATCTTTAATTTTTAAGGATAGGCAAAAAGTGGGTTGTTTGGCCCTGGTAAATATCCAACCTCTTGAGAATTTGATTTTTTCTACTACTTGAAATTTTTTGTTCATTAGGTCCACTTGCATCCTCAACATGTTTCTGGCATGCATATCCACCTCATTTAAAGCATGTTAGGATCAGTTACAAGTCCCTTTCCTATAAAATTCCACCAGGCTTATTATTAGGGGTTGTACTAGTGGAATTTTCAGATCATGGATAACAAAATCCTAGAGTTCATTTTTAGTGCCTGAAATAATTTTGAAATTTTTTTTTTACATACATGAACCCTAAAATTTTCATTTTATTATGCTTTTATCTTTTTTGTTTACGAGAAAAATGGGAGAGTGAAAACTCAAGTTTTGATCTGAAAACAAATTTGAACATCCAAAATGGAAATGCACAAATGCTGAGAGAGATAGTTACAAAATGTATTTGTGATTGTTAAGGATAGGCAAAAAGTGGGTTGTTTGGCCCTGGTAAATATCCAACCACTTGAGAATTTGATTTTTTCAACTGCTTGAAATTTTTGGATCATTAGGACCACTTGCATCCTCAACATGTTTCTGGCATGCATATCAACCACACTTAAAGAATGTTAGGATCAGTTACAAGTCCCTTTCCTATAAAATTCCACCAGGCTTATTATTAGGGGTTGTACTAGTGGAATTTCAAGAACATGGATAACAAAACCTTGGAGTTCATTTTTAGTGCTTGAAATAATTTTGAAATTTTTTTTTCCATACATAAACTCTAAAATTTTCATTTTGTTATGCCTTATATCTTTTTTTTTTACGAGAAAAATGGGAGAGTGAAAACTCAAGTTTGGCTCTGAAAACAAATTTGAACATCCAAAATGGAAATGCACAAATGCAGAGATAGTTCCAAAAAGTATTCCTGATTTTTAAGGATAGGAAAAAAGTGGGTTGTTTGGCCCTAACCACTTGAGAATTTGATTTTTTCTTCTCGAAATTTTTTAATCAGTAGGTCCACTTGCATCCTCAATATGGTTCTTGCATGCCTATCCACCACGCTTTAAGCATGTTAGGATCTGTTACACGTCCCATTCCTATAAAATTTCACCAGGCTTATTATTAGAGGCTGAACTAGTGGAATTTCGAGAACATGGATAACAAAACCTTGGAGTTCATTTTTAGTGCCTGAAATAATTTTGATTTTTTTCTTTTTTTTGGCATGCATGAACTCTTAAATTTTCATTTTGTTATGCCTTATATCTTTTTTGTTTACGAGAAAAATGGAAGAGTGAAAACTCAAGTTTGGATCTTAAAACAAATTTCAACATCATAAATAGAAATGCACAAATGCTGAGAGAGATAGTTCCAAAAAGTATCTATGATTTTTAAGGATAGGCAAAATGTGGGTTGTTTGGCCCTAGTAAATTACCAACCACTTGTGAATTTGATTGTTTCTGCTCGTTGAAATTTTTTGATCATTAGGACCACATCCATCCTCAACATGTTTCTAGCATGCATATCCACCACACTTAAAGCATGTTAGAATCATTTACAAGTCCCTTACCTAGAAAATTCCACCAGGCTTATTATTAAGGGTTGTACTAGTGAAATTTCCAGAACATGGATAACAAAACCTTGGATTTCATTTTTAGTGCCTGATATAATTTTGAAATTTTTTTTTTGTATACATGAACTCTAAAATTTTCATTTTGGTATGCTTTATATCTTTTTTTGTTTACGAGAAAAATGGGAGAGTGAAAACTCAAGTTTGGATCTGAAAACAAATTTCGACATCCAAAATGGAAATGCACGAATGCCGAGAGTGATAGTTCCAAAAAGTATCGGTGATTTTAAACAAAAGGAAAAAAGTGGGTTGTTTGGCCCTGGTAAATATCCAACCACTTGAGAATTTTATCTTTTCTACTCCTTGAAATTTTTGGATCGTTATGTCCACTTGCATCCTCAACATGTTTCTAGGATGCATATCCACCACACTTAAAGCATGTTAGGATCAGTTACAAGTCACTTTCCTATAAAATTCCACTAGGCTTATTATTAGGGGTTGTACTAGTCGAATTTCCAGAACATGGATAAAAAAACCTTGGTGTTCATTTTTAGTGCCTGAAATAATTTTCAATTTTTTTTTTGCATACATGATTTCTTAAATTTTCATTTTGTTATACCTTATATCTTTTTTGTTTGCGAGAAAAATGGGAGAGTGAAAAGTCAAGTTTGGATCTTAAAACAAATTTGAACATCCAAAAAGAAATGCACAAATGCTGAGAGAGATAGTTCCAAAAAGTATCTGTGAGTTTTAAGGATAGGCAAAAAGTGGGTTGTTTGGCCCGTAAATATTCAACCACTTGAGAATTTGATTTTTTCTACTCCTTGAAATTTTTGGATCTTTATGTCCACTTTCATCCTCAACATGTTTCTGGCATGCATATCCATCTCACTTAAAGCATGTTAAGATCAGTTACAAGTCTCTTTCCTATAAAATTCCACCAGGCTTATTATTAGGGGCTGTACTAGTGGAATTTCCAGTTCATGGATAACAAAACCTTGGAGTTCATTTTTAGTGCCTGAAATAATTTTGAAATTTTTTTTGCATACATTAGCTCTAAAATTTTCATTTTGTTATTCCGTATTTCTCTTTTGTTTACGAGAAAAATGGGAGAGTGAAAACTCAAGTTTGGATCTGAAAACAAATTTGAACATCCAAAATGGAAATGCACAAATGGTGAGAGAGATAGTTCCAAAATGTATTTGTGATTTTTATGGATAGACAACAAGTGGGTTGTTTGTCCCTGGTAAATATCCAACCACATGAGAATTTGATTTTTTCTACTCCTTGAAATTTTTGGATCATTAGGTCCACTTGCATCTTCAACATGTTTCTGGCATGCATATCCACCACACTTAAAGCATGTTAGGATCTGTTACAAGTCCCTTTCCTATAAAATTCCACCAAGCTTATTATAAGGGGTTGTACTAGTGGAATTTACAGAACATGGATAACAAAACCTTGGAGTTCATTTTTAGCGCCTGAAATAATTTTGAAATTTTTTTTTTGCATACATGAACTCTAAAATTTTCATTTTTTTATGCCTTATATATTTTTTGTTTACGAGAAAAATGCGAGAGTGAAAACTCAAGTTCGGATCTAAAAACAAATTTGAACTTCCAAAATGGAAATGCACAAATGCTGAAGGAGATAGTTCCAAAAAGTTTCTGTGATTTTTAAGGATAGGGAAATAGTGGGTTGTTTCACCCTGGTAAATATCCAACCACTTGAGAATTTGATTTTTTCTACTCCTTGAAAATTTCTGATCATTAGGTCCACTTGCATCCTCAACATGTTTCTGGCATGCATATCTACCTCACTTAAAGAATATTAGGATCAGTTACTAGTCTCTTTCCTTTAAAATTCCACTAGGCTTATTTTTAGGGGCTGTACTAGTGGAATTTTAAGAACATGGATAACAAAACCTCTGAGTTCATTTTTAGTGCCTAAAATAATTTTGAAAATTTTTTTTTGCATACATGAACTCTAAAATTTTCATTTTGTTATGCCTTACATCTTTTCTTTTTACGAAAAAAATGGGAGAGTGAAAAGTCAAGTTTGGATTTGAAAACAAATTTGAACATCCAAAATGGAAATGCACAAATGCTGAGAGAGATAGGTCCAAAAAGTATCTGTGATTTTTAAGGATAGGCAAAAAGTGGGTTGTTTGGTCCTGGTAAATATCCAACCACATGAGAATTTGATTTTTTCTACTCCTTGAAATTTTTGGATCATGATGTCCACTTGCATCCTCAACATGTTTCTGGCATGCATATCCACCTCACTTAAAGAATGTTAGGATCAGTTACTAGTCCCTTTCCTTTAAAATTCCACGAGGCTTATTTTTAGGGGCTATACTAGTGGAATTTCCAGAACATGGATAACAAAACCTTGGAGTTCATTTTTAGTGCCTGAAATAATTTTGAATTTTTTTTTTGCGTACATGAACTCTAAAATTTTCATTTTATTATGCCTTACTTCTTCTTTTTTTACGAGAAAAATGGGAGAGTGAAAACTCAAGTTTGGATCTGAAAACAAATTTGAACATCCAAAATGGAAATACACAAATGCTGAGAGAGATAGTTCCAAAAAGTATTCTTGATTTTTAAGGATAGGAAAAAAGTGGGTTGTTTGGCCCTAACCACTTGAGAATTTGATTTTTTCTACTCGAAATTTTTTAATCAGTAGGTCCACTTGCATCCTCAATATGTTTCTGGCATGCATATCCTCCACGCTTTAAGCATGTTAGGATCTGTTACAAGTCCCTTTCCTATAAATATTCCACCAGGCTTATTATTAGAGGCTGAACTAGTGGAATTTCGAGAACATGGATAACAAAACCTTGGAGTTCATTTTTAGTGCATGAAATAATTTTGAATTTTTTTTTTCGCATACAAGAACTCTTAAATTTTCATTTTGTTATGCCTTATATCTTTTTTGTTTACGAGAAAAATGGGAGAGTGAAAACTCAATTTTGGATCTTAAAACAAATTTGAACATCATAAATGGAAATGCACAAATGCTGAGAGAGATAGTTCCAAAAACTATCTATGATTTTTAAGGATAGGCAAAATGTGTGTTGTTTGGCCTTACTAAATTCCCAACCACTTGTGAATTTGATTTTTTCTGCTCGTTGAAATTTTATGATCATTAGGACCACTTGCATCCTCAACATGTTTCTAGCATGCATATCCACCACACTTAAAGCATGTTAGGATCATTTACAAGTCCCTTACCTATAAAATTCCACCAGGCTTATTATTAAGGGTTGTACTAGTGAAATTTCCAAAACATGGATAACAAAACCTTGGATTTCATTTTTAGTGCTTGATATAATTTTGAAATTTTTTTTTTGTATACATGAGCTCTAAAATTTTCATTTTGGTATGCTTTATATCTTTTTTTGTTTACGAGAAAAATGGGAGAGTGAAAACTCAAGTTTGGATCTGAAAACAAATTTGGACATCCAAAATGGAAATGCACGAATGCCGAGAGTGATAGTTCCAAAAAGTATCGGTGATTTTAAATGAAAGGAAAAAAGTGGGTTGTTTGGCCCTAGTAAATATCCAACCACTTGAGAATTTTATCTTTTCTACTCCTTGAAATTTTTGGATCGTTATGTCCACTTGCATCCTCAACATGTTTCTGGCATGCATATCCATCTCACTTAAAGCATGTTAGGATCAGTTACAAGTCTCTTTCCTATAATATTCCTCCAGGCTTATTATTAGGGGCAGTACTAGTGGAATTTCCAGTTCGTGGATAACAAAACCTTGGAGTTCATTTTTAATGCCTGAAATAATTTTGAAATTTTTTTTGCATACATGAGCTCTAAAATTTTCATTTTGTTATGCCGTATTTCTTTTTTGTTTACGAGAAAAATGGGAGAGTCGAAACTCAAGTTTGGATTTGAAAACAAATTTGAACATCCAAAATGGAAACGCACAAATGATGAGAGAGATAGTTCCAAAATGTATTTGTGATTTTTAAGGATAGACAATAAGTGGGTTGTTTGGCCCTGGTCAATATCCAACCACATGAGAATTTGATTTTTTCTTCTCCTTGAAATATTTGGATCATTAGGTCCACTTGCAATCTCAACATTTTCTGGCATGCATATCCACCACACTTAAAGCATGTTAGGATCAGTTACAAGTCCCTTTCCTATAAAATTCCACCAGGCTTATTATTAAGGGTTGTACTAGTGGAATTTACAGAACATGGATAAGAAAACCTTGGAGTTCATTTTTAGCGCCTGAAATAATTTTGAAATTTTTTTTTGCATACATGAACTCGAAAATTTTCATTTTGTAATGCCTTATATCTTTTTTGTTTACGAGAAAAATGAGAGAGTGAAAACTCAAGTTTGGATCTGTAAACAAATTTGAACATCCAAAATGGAAACGCACAAATGCTGAGAGAGATAGTTCCAAAAAGTATTTGTGATTTTCAAGGATAGGCAAATAGTGGGTTGTTTGGCCCTGGTAAATATCCAACCACTTGAGAATTTGATTTTTTCTACTCCTTGAAATTTTCTGATCATTAGGTCCACTTGCATCCTCAACATGTTTCTGGCATGCATATCCTCCTCACTTAAAGAATGTTAGGATCAGTTACTAGTCCCTTTCCTTTAAAATTCCACTAGGCTTATTTTTAGGGGCTGTACTAGTGGTATTTCCAGAACATGGATAACAAAACCTTGGATTTCATTTTTAGTGCCTGAAATAATTTTGAAATTTTTTTTTTGCATACATGAACTCTAAAATTTTCATTTTGTTATGCCTTACATCTTTTCTTTTTACGAGAAAAAATGGGAGAGTGAAAACTTAAGTTTGGATCTGAAAACTAATTTGAACATCCAAAATGGAAATGCACAAATGCTGAGAGAGATAGGTCCAAAAAGTATCTGTGATTTTTAAGGATAGGCAAAAAGTGGGTTGTTTAGTCCTGGTAAATATCCAACCACTTGAGAATTTGATTTTTCTACTCCTTGAATTTTTTGGATCATGATGTCCACTTGCATCCTCAACATGTTTCTGGCATGCATATCCACCTCACTTAAAGCATGTTAGGATCAGTTACAAGTCCCTTTCCTATAAAATTCCACCAGGCTTATTATTAGGGGTTGTACTAGTGGAATTTTTAGATTATGGATAACAAAATCTTAGAGTTCATTTTTAGTGCCTGAAATAATTTTGAAATTTTTTTTTTGCATACATGAACACTAAAATTTTCATTTTATTATGCTTTTATCTTTTTTGTTTATGAGAAAAATGGGAGAGTGAAAACTCAAGTTTTGATCTGAAAACAAATTTGAACATCCAAAATGGAAGTGCACAAATGTTGAGAGACATAGTTCCAAAATGTATTTGTGATTGTTAAGGATAGGCAAAAAGTGGGTTGTTTAGCCCTGGCAAATATCCAACCACTTGAGAATTTGATTTTTTCAACTCTTTGAAATTTTTGGATCATTAGGACCACTTGCATGCTCAACATGTTTCTAGCAAGCATATCAACCACACTTAAAGAATGTTAGGATCAGTTACAAGTCCCTTTCCTATAAAATTCCACCAGGCTTATTATCAGGGGTTGTACTAGTGGAATTTCAAGAACATGGATGACAAAACCTTGGAGTTCATTTTTAGTGCTTGAAATAATTTTGAAATTTTTTTTTGCATACATGAACTCTAAAATTTTCATTTTGTTATGCCATATATCTTTTTTTTTTACGAGAAAAATGGGAGAGTGAAAACTCAAGTTTGGATCTGAAAACAAATTTGAACATCCAAAATGGAAATGCACAAATGCTGAGAGAGATAGTTCCAAAAAGTATTCTTGATTTTTAAGGAGAGGAAAAAAGTGGGTTGTTTGGCCCTAACCACTTGAGAATTTGATTTTTTCTACTCGAAATGTTTTAATCAGTAGGTCCACTAGCATCCTCAACATGTTTCTGGCATGCATATCCACCACGCTTAAAGCATGTTAGGATCTGTTACAAGTCCCTTTCCTATAAAATTCCACCAGGCTTATTATTAGAGGCTGAACTAGTGGAATTTCGAGAACATGGATAACAAAACCTTGGAGTTCATTTTCAATGCCTCAAATAATTATGAAATTTTTTTTTTTGCATACATGAACTCTTAAATTTTCATTTTGTTATGCCTTATATCTTTTTTGTTTACGAGAAAAAATGGGAGAGTGAAAACTCAAGTTTGGATCTTAAAAAAAATTTAAACATCATAAATGGAAATGCACAAATGCTGAGAGAGATAGTTCCAAAAAAGTATCTATGATTTTTATGGATAGGCAAAATGTGGGTTGTTTGGCCCTAGTAAATTTCCAACCACTTGTGAATATGATTTTTTCTGCTCGTTGAAATTTTTTGATCATTAGGACCACTTGCATCCTCAACATGTTTCTAGCATGCATATCCACCACACTAAAAGCATGTTCGGATCATTTACAAGTCCCTTACCTATAAAATTCCACCAGGCTTATTATTAAGGGTTGTACTAGTGAAATTTCCAGAACATGGATAACAAAACCATGGATTTCATTGTTAGTGCCTGATATAATTTTGAAATTTTTTTTTTGTATACATGAACTCTAAAATTTTCATTTTGTTATGCTTTATATCTTTTTTTGTTTACGAGAAAAATGGGAGAGTGAAAACTCAAGTTTGGATCAGAAAACAAATTTGGACATCCAAAATGGAAATGCACAAATGCCGAGATTGATAGTTCCAAAAAGTATCAGTGATTTTAAACGAAAGGCAAAAAGTGGGTTGTTTGGCCTTGGTAAATATCCAACCACTTGAGAATTTTATCTTTTCTACTCCTTCAAATTTTTGGATCGTTATGTGCACTTGCATCCTCAACATGTTTCTAGGATGCATATCCACCACACTTAAAGTATTTTAGGATCAAGTCCCTTTCCTATAAAATTCCACTAGGCTTATTATTAGGGGTTGTACTAGTCGAATTTCTAGAACATGGAAAAAAAAACCTTGGAGTTCATTTTTAGGGCCTGAAATAATTTTGAATTTTTTTTTTTGCATACATGATTTCTAAAATTTTCATTTTGATATGCCTTATATCTTTTTTATTTGCGAGAAAAAT
This sequence comes from Aristolochia californica, assembly GCF_029961685.1. Classification (NCBI taxonomy): domain Eukaryota; kingdom Viridiplantae; phylum Streptophyta; class Magnoliopsida; order Piperales; family Aristolochiaceae; genus Aristolochia; species Aristolochia californica. The sequence continues at coordinate 12,962,626 of NW_027181771.1, forward strand.
GGGAGAGTGAAGAGTCAAGTTTGGATCTTAAAACAAATTTGAACATCCAAAATGAAATGCACAAATGCTGAGAGAGATAGTTCCAAAAAGTATCTGTGAGTTTTAAGGATAGGCAAAAAGTGGGTTGTTTGGCCTGGTAAAGACCACTTGAGAATTTGATTTTTTCTACTCCTGGAAATTTTTGGATCTTTATGTCTACTATCATCCTCAACATGTTTCTGGCATGCATATCCATCTCCCTTAAAGCATGTTAGGATCAGTTACAAGTCTCTTTCCTATAAAATTCCACCAAGCTTTTATTATTAGGGGCTGTACTAGTGGAATTTCCAGTTCATGGATAACAAAACCTTGGAGTGTTTTTTTAGTGCCTGAAATAATTTTGAAATTTTTTTTGCATACATTAGCTCTAAAATTTTCATTTTTTTTTGTCGTATTTCTCTTTTGTTTACGAGAAAAATGGGAGAGTGAAAACTCACTGAAAACAAATTTGAACATCCAAAATGGAAATGCACAAATGCTGAAAAAGATAGTTCCAAAATGTATTTTTGATTTTTATGGATAGACAATAAGTGGGTTGTTTGTCCCTGGTAAATATCCAACCACATGAGAATTTGATTTTTTCTACTCCTTGAAATTTTTGGATCATTAGGTCCACTTGCATCCTAAACATGTTTCTGGCATGCATATCCACCACACTTAAAGCATGTTAGGATCACTTACAAGTAACTTTCCTATAAAATTCCACCAGGCTTATTATAAGGGGTTGTACTAGTGGAATTTACAGAACATGGGTAACAAAACCTTGGAGTTCATTTTTAGCGCCTGAAATAATTTTGAAATTTTTTTTTTGCATACATGAACTCTAAAATTTTCATTTTTTTATGCCTTATATATTTTTTGTTTACGAGAAAATTGCGAGAGTGAAAACTCAAGTTCGGATCTAAAAAAATTTGAACATCCAAAATGGAAATGCACAAATGCTGAGAGAGATAGTTCCAAAAAGTTTCTGTGATTTTTAAGGATAGGGAAATAGTGGGTTGTTTCGCCCTGGTAAATATCCAACCACTTGATAATTTGATTTTTTCGACACCTTGAAATTTTCTGATCATTAGGTCCACTTGCATACTCAACATGTTTCTGCCATACATATCCACCACACTTAAAGCATGTAAGGATCAGTTACAAGTCCCTTTCCTATAAAATTCCACCAGGCTTATTATTAGGGGTTGTACTAGTGGAATTTCCAGTACATGGATAACAAAACCTTGGAGTTCATTTTAGTGCCTGAAATAATTTTGAAAATTCTTTTTTGCATACATGAACCCGAAAATTTTCATTTTGTAATGCCTTATATCTTTTTTGTTTACGAGAAAAATGGGAGAGTGAAAACACAAGTTTGGATCAGAAAACAAATTTGAACATCCAAAATGGAAATGCACAAATGCTGAGAGAGATAGTTCCAAAAAGTATCAGTGATTTTTAAGGATAGGCAAATAGTGGGTTGTTTGGTCCTAGTGAATTTGATTTTTTCTACTCCTTGAAATTTTCTGATTATTAGGTCCACTTGTATCCTCAACATGTTTCTGGCATGCATATCCACCACACTCAAAGAATGTTAGGATCAGTAACTAGTCCCTTTCCTTTAAAATTCCACTAGGCTTATTTTTAGGGGCTATACTAGTGGAATTTCCAGAACATGGATAACAAAACCTTGGAGTTCATTTTTAGTGCCTGAAATAATTTTGAATTTTGTTTTGGCGTACATGAGCTCTAAAATTTTCATTTTATTATACCTTATTTCTTTTTTTTTACGAAAAAAATGGGAGAGTGAAAACTCAAGTTTGGATCTGAAAACAAATTTGAACATCCAAAATGGAAATGCACAAATGCTAAGAGAGATAGTTCCAAAAAGTTTTTGTGATTTTTAAGGATAGGCAAATAGTGGGTTGTTTCGCCCTGGTAAATATCCAACCTCTTGATAATTTGATTTTTTCTACTCCTTGAAATTTTCTGATCATTAGGTCCACTTGTATCCTCAACATGTTTCTGGCATACATATCCACCACACTTAAAGCATGTAAGGATCAGTTACAAGTCCCTTTCCAATAAAATTCCACCAGTCTTATTATTAGGGGTTGTGCTAGTGGAATTTCCAGAACATGGATAACAAAACCTTGGAGTTCATTTTTAGTGCCTGAAATAATTTTGAAATTTTTTTTTTGTGTACTTGAACTCAAAAATTTTCATTTTGTAATGCCTTATCCCTTTTTTGTTTACGAGAAAAATGGGAGTGTGAAAACTCAAGTTTGGATCTGAAAATAAATTTGAACATCCAAAATGGAAATGCACAAATGCTGAGAGAGATAGTTCCAAAAAGTATCTGTGATTTTTAAGGATACGCAAAAAGTGGGTTGTTTGGCCCCGGTAAATTATCCAACCACTTGAGAATTTGATTTTTTCTACTCAAAATTTTTGGAGCATTATGTCCACTTGTATGCTGAACATGTTTCTGGCATGCGTATCCACCTCACTCAAAGCATGTTAGGATCAGTTTCAAGTCCCTTTCCTATAAAATTCCACCAGGATTATTATTAGGGGTTGTACTAGTGGAATTTCCAGATCATGGATAACAAAATCTTGGAGTTCATTTTTAGTGCCTGAAATAATTTTGAAATTTTTTTTTTTGCATACATGAACTCTAAAATTTGCATTTTGTTATGCCTTATTTCTTTTTTGTTTACGAGAAAAATGGGAGAGTGAAAACTCATGTTTGGATCTGAAAACAAATTTGAACATCCAAAATGGAAATGCACTAATGCTGAGAGAGATAGTTCCAAAAAGTATTTGTGATTTTTATGGATAGGCAAAAATTGGGATGTTTGGCCCTGGTCAACCACTTGAGAATTTCATTTCTTCTACTCCTTGAAATTTTTGGATCATTCGGTCCACTTGCATCCTCAACATGTTTCTGGCATGCATATCCACCACCCTAAAAGCATGTTAGGATCAGTTACAAGTCCCTTTCCTATAAAATTCAACCAGGATTATTATTAGGGGTTGTACTAGTGGAATTTCCAGAACATGGGTAACAAAACCTTGGAGTTCATTTTTAGTGCCTGAAATAATTTTGAAGTTTTTTTTTTGCATACTTGAACTCTAAAATTTTCATTTTGTTATGCGCGATACCTTTTTTGTTTACGAGAAAAATGGGAGAGTAAAAACTGAAGTTTAGATCTGAAAATAAATTTGAACATCCAAAATGGAAATGCACAAATGCTCAGAGAGATAGTTCCAAAAAGTATCTGTGATTTTTAAGGATAGGCAAATAGTGGGTTGTTTGGCCCTAGTAAATATCCAACCACTTGAGAATTTGATTTTTTCTACACCTTGAAATTTTCTGATCATTAGGTCTACTTGCATCCTCAACATGTTTCTGGCAAGCATATCCACCAGCCTTAAAGCATGTTAGGATCAGTTACAAGTCCCTTTCCTATAATATTCCACTAGGCTTATTATTAGGGGCTGTACTATTGGAATTTCCAGAACATGGATAACAAAACCTTGGAGTTCATTTTTAGTGCCTAAAATAATTTTGAAATATTTTTTTTTTGCATACATGAACTCTTCAATTTTCATTTTGTTATGCCATATATCTTTTTTGTTTACGAGAAATATGGGAGAGTGAAAACTCAAGTTTGGATCTGTAAACAAATTTGAACATCCAAAATGGAAATGAACAAATGCTGAGAGAGATTGTTCCAAAAAGTATCTGTAATTTTTAAGGATTGACAAATAGTGGTTTGTTTGGCCCTGTTAAATATCCAACCACTTGAGAATTTTTTTTTTCTACTCGAAATTTTCTGATCATTAGGTCCACTTGCTTCCTCAACATGTTTCTGGCATGCATATCCACCACACTTAAAGCATGTTAGGATCATTTACAAGTCCCTTTCCTATAAAATTCCACCAAGCTTATTATTAGGGGCTGTACTAGTAGAATTTCCAGAACATGGATAACAAAACCAAGGAATTCATTTTTAGTGCCTGAAATAATTTTGAATTTTTTTTTTTGCATACAAGATCTCTAAAATTTTCATTTTATTATGCCTTATCTTTTTTGTTTACGAGAAAAATGGGAGAGTGAAAATTCAAGTTTGGATCTGAAAACAAATTTGAACATCCAAAATGGAAATGCACAAATGCTGAGAGAGATAGTTCTGAAATGTATGTGTGATTTTTAAGGATAGGCAAAATGTGGGTTGTTTGGCCCTAGTAAATTTCCAACCACTTTTGAATTTGATTTTTTCTGCTCGTTGAAATTTTCTGATCATTAGGATCACTTGCATCCTCAACATGTTTCTGGCATGCATATCCACCACACTTAAAGCATGTTAGCTCATTTACAAGTCCCTTACCTATAAAATTCCACCAGGCTTATTATTAAGGGTTGTACTAGTGAAATTTCCAGAACATGGATAACAAAACCTTGGATTTCATTTTTAGTGCCTGATATAATTTTGAAATTTTTTTTTTGGATACATGAACTCTAAAATTTTCATTTTGTTTTGCTTTATATCTTTTTTTGTTTACGAGAAAAATGGGAGAGTGAAAACTCAAGTTTGGATCTGAAAACAAATTTGAACATCCAAAATGGAAATGCACAAATACCGTGAGAGATAGTTCCAAAAAGTAACTGTGATTTTAAAGGAAAGGCAAAAAGTGGGTTGTTTGGCCCTGGTAAATATCCAACCACTTGAGAATTTTATCTTTTCTACTCCTTGAAATTTTTGGATCGTTATGTCCACTTGCATCCTCAACATGTTTCTAGGATGCATATCCACCACACTTAAAGCATGTTAGGATCGGTTACAAGTCCCTTTCCTATAAAATTCCACTAGGCTTATTATTAGGGGTTGTACTAGTCGAATTTCCAGAACATGGATAAAAAAACCTTGGAGTTCATTTTTAGTGCCTGAAATAATTTTGAAATTTTTTTTTTGCATACATGATCTCTAAAATTATCATTTTGTTATGCGTTATATCTTTTTTGTTTACGAGAAAAATGGGAGAGTGAAAAGTCAAGTTTGGATCTGAAAACAAATTTGAACATCCAAAATGAAATGCACAAATGCTGAGAGAGATAGTTCCGAAAAGTATCTGTGTGTTTTAAGGATAGGCAAAAAGTGGGTTGTTTGGCCCTGGTAAATATTCAACCACTTGAGAATTTGATTTTTTCTACTCCTTCAAATTTTTGGATCTTTATGTCCACTTTCATCCTCAACATGTTTTTGGCATGCATATCCATCTCACTTAAAGCATGTTATGATCAGTTACAAGTCTCTTTCCTATAAAATTCCACCAGGCTTATTATTAGGGGCTGTACGAGTGGAATTTCTAGTTCGTGGATAACAAAACCTTGGAGTTCATTTTTAATGCCCGAAATAATTTTGAAATTTTTTTTGCATACATGATCTCTAAAATTTTCATTTTGTTATGCCGTATTTCTTTTTTGTTTACGAGAAAAATGGGAGAGTAAAAACTCAAGTTTGGATTTGAAAACAAATTTGAACATCCAAAATGGAAATGCACAAATGATGAGAGAGATAGTTCCAAAATGTATTTGTGATTTTTATGGATAGACAATAAGTGGGTTGTTTGGCCCTGGTAAATATCCAACCACATGAGAATTTGATTTTTTCTACTCCTTGAAATATTTGGATCATTAGGTCCACTTGCAATCTCAACATGGTTCTGGCATGCATATCCACCACACTTAAAGCATGTTAGGATCAGTTACAAGTCCATTTCCTATAAAATTCCACCAGGCTTATTATTAAGGGTTGTACTAGTGGAATTTACAGAACATGGATAAGAAAACCTTGGAGTTCATTTTTAGTGCCAGAAGTAATTTTGAAATTTTTTTTTGCATACATGAACTCGAAAATTTTCATTTTGTAATGCCTTATATCTTTTTCGTTTACGAGAAAAATGAGAGAGTGAAAACTCAAGTTTGGATCTGTAAACAAATTTGAACATCCAAAATGGAAACGCACAAATGCTGAGAGAGATAGTTCCAAAAAGTATTTGTGATTTTCAAGGATAGGCAAATAGTGGGTTGTTTGGCCCTGGTAAATATCCAACCACTTGAGAATTTGATTTTTTCTACTCCTTGAAATTTTCTGATCATTAGGTCCACTTGCATCCTCAACATGTTTCTGGCATGCATATCCTCCTCACTTAAAGAATGTTAGGATCAGTTACTAGTCCCTTTCCTTTAAAATTTCACTAGGCTTATTTTTAGGGGCAGTACGAGTGGAATTTCCAGAACATGGATAACAAAACCTTGGATTTCATTTTTAGTGCCTGAAATAATTTTGAAATTTTTTTTTTGCATACATGAACTCTAAAATTTTCATTTTGTTATGCCTTACATCTTTTCTTTTTACGAGAAAAAATGGGAGAGTGAAAACTTAAGTTTGGATGTGAAAACTAATTTGAACATCCAAAATGGAAATGCACAAATGCTGAGAGAGATAGGTCCAAAAAGTATCTGTGATTTTTAAGGATAGGCAAAAAGTGGGTTGTTTAGTCCTGGTAAAAATCCAACCACTTGAGAATTTGATTTTTCTACTCCTTGAATTTTTTGGATCATGATGTCCACTTGCATCCTCAACATGTTTCTGGCATGCATATCCACCTCACTTAAAGCATGTTAGGATCAGTTACAAGTCCCTTTCCTATAAAATTCCACCAGGCTTATTATTAGGGGTTGTACTAGTGGAATTTTTAGATTATGGATAACAAAATCTTAGAGTTCATTTTTAGTGCCTGAAATAATTTTGAAATTTTTTTTTTGCATACATGAACACTAAAATTTTCATTTTATTATGCTTTTATCTTTTTTGTTTTTGAGAAAAATGGGAGAGTGAAAACTCAAGTTTTGATCTGAAAACAAATTTGAACATCCAAAATGGAAGTGCACAAATGCTGAGAGACATAGTTCCAAAATGTATTTGTGATTGTTAAGGATAGGCAAAAAGTGGGTTGTTTAGCCCTGGTAAATATCCAACCATTTGAGAATTTGATTTTTTCAACTCTTTGAAATTTTTGGATCATTAGGACCACTTGCATCCTCAACATGTTTCTGGCAAGCATATCAACCACACTTAAAGAATGTTAGGATCAGTTACAAGTCCCTTTCTTATAAAATTCCACCAGGCTTATTATCAGGGGTTGTACTAGTGGAATTTCAGGAACATGGATGACAAAACCTTGGAGTTCATTTTTAGTGCTTGAAATAATTTTGAAATTTTCTTTTGCATACATGAACTCTAAAATTTTCATTTTGTTATGCCATATATCTTTTTTTTTTACGAGAAAAATGGGAGAGTGAAAACTCAAGTTTGGATCTGAAAACAAATTTGAACATCCAAAATGGAAATGCACAAATGCTGAGAGAGATAGTTCCAAAAAGTATTCTTGATTTTTAAGGAGAGGAAAAAAGTGGGTTGTTTGGCCCTAACCACTTGAGAATTTGATTTTTTCTACTCGAAATTTTTTAATCAGTAGGTCCACTAGCATCCTCAACATGTTTCTGGCATGCATATCCACCACGCTTAAAGCATGTTAGGATCTGTTACAAGTCCCTTTCCTATAAAATTCCACTAGGCTTATTATTAGAGGCTGAACTAGTGGAATTTCGAGAACATGGATAACAAAACCTTGGAGTTCATTTTCAGTGCCTCAAATAATTTTGAAAATTTTTTTTTTTGCATACATGAACTCTTAAATTTTCATTTTGTTATGCCTTATATCTTTTTTGTTTACGAGAAAAAATGGGAGAGTGAAAACTCAAGTTTGGATCTTAAAAAAAATTTAAACATCATAAATGGAAATGCACAAATGCTGAGAGAGATAGTTCCAAAAAAGTATCTATGATTTTTATGGATAGGCAAAATGTGGGTTGTTTGGCCCTCGTAAATTTCCAACCACTTGTGAATATGATTTTTTCTGCTCGTTGAAATTTTTTGATCATTAGGACCACTTGCATCCTCAACATGTTTCTAGCATGCATATCCACCACACTAAAAGAATGTTCGGATCATCTACAAGTCCCTTACCTATAAAATTCCACCAGGCTTATTATTAAGGGTTGTACTAGTGAAATTTCCAGAACATGGATAACAAAACCATGGATTTCATTGTTAGTGCCTAATATAATTTTCATTTTGTTATGCTTTATATCTTTTTTTGTTTACGAGAAAAATGGGAGAGTGAAAACTCAAGTTTGGATCAGAAAACAAATTTGGACATCCAAAATGGAAATGCACAAATGCCGAGATTGATAGTTCCAAAAAGTATCGGTGATTTTAAACGAAAGGCAAAAAGTGGGTTGTTTGGCCTTGGTAAATATCCAACCACTTGATAATTTTATCTTTTCTACTCCTTCAAATTTTTGGATCGTTATGTGCACTTGCATCCTCAACATGTTTCTAGGATGCATATCCACCACACTTAAAGTATTTTAGGATCAGTTACAAGTCCCTTTCTTATAAAATTCCACTAGGCTTATTATTAGGGGTTGTACTAGTCGAATTTCTAGAACATGGAAAAAAAACCTTGGAGTTCATTTTTAGTGCCTGAAATAATTTTGAATTTTTTTTTTTTGCATACATGATTTCTAAAATTTTCATTTTGATATGCCTTATATCTTTTTTATTTGCGAGAAAAATGGGAGAGTGAAAAGTCAAGTTTGGATCTTAAAACAAATTTGAACATCTAAAATGAAATGCACAAATGCTGAGAGAGATAGTTCCAAAAAGTATCTGTGAGTTTTAAGGATAGGCAAAAAAGTGGGTTGTTTGGCCTGGTAAATATTCAACCACTTGAGAATTTGATTTTTTCTACTCCTTGAAAATTTTGGATCTTTATGTCTACTATCATCCTCAACATGTTTCTGGCATGCATATCCATCTCCCTTAAAGCATGTTAGGATCAGTTACAAGTCTCTTTCCTATAAAATTCCACCAGGCTTTTATTATTAGGGGCTGTACTAGTGGAATTTCCAGTTCATGGATAACAAAACCTTGGAGCTTTTTTTTAGTTCCTGAAATAATTTTGAAATTTTTTTTGCATACATTAGCTCTAAAATTTTCATTTTTTTTTGTCGTATTTCTCTTTTGTTTACGAGAAAAATGGGAGAGTGAAAACTCAAGTTCGGATCTGAAAACAAATTTGAACATCCAAAATGGAAATGCACAAATGCTGAGAAAGATAGTTCCAAAATGTATTTTTGATTTTTATGGATAGACAATAAGTGGGTTGTTTGTCCCTGGTAAATATCCAACCACATGAGAATTTGATTTTTTCTACTCCTTGAAATTTTTGGATCATTAGGTCCACTAGCATCCTAAACATGTTTCTGGCATGCATATCCACCACACTTAAAGCAAGTTAGGATCAGTTACAAGTCCCTTTCCTATAAAATTCCACCAGGCTTATTATAAGGGGTTTGTACTAGTGGAATTTATAGAACATGGGTAACAAAACCTTGGAGTTCATTTTTAGAGACTGAAATAATTTTGAAATTTTTTTTTTGCATACATGAACTCTAAAATTTTCATTTTTTTATGCCTTATATATTTTTTGTTGACGAGAAAAATGCGAGAGTGAAAACTCAAGTTCGGATCTAGAAACAAATTTGAACATCCAAAATGGAAATGCACAAATGCTGAGAGAGATAGTTCCAAAAAGTTTCTGTGATTTTTAAGCATAGGGAAATAGTGGGTTGTTTCGCCCTGGTAAATATCCAACCACTTGAGAATTTGATTTTTTCGACTCCTTGAAATTTTCTGATCATTAGGTCCACTTGCATACTCAACATGTTTCTGCCATACATATCCACCACACTTAAAGCATGTAAGGATCAGTTACAAGTCCCTTTCCTATAAAATTCCACCAGGCTTATTATTAGGGGTTGTACTAGTGGAATTTCCAGTACATGGATAACAAAACCTTGGAGTTCATTTTAGTGCCTGAAATAATTTTGAAAATTCTTTTTTGCATACATGAACCCGAAAATTTTCATTTTTTAATGCCTTATATCTTTTTTGTTTACGAGAAAAATGGGAGAGTGAAAACACAAGTTTGGATCAGAAAACAAATTTGAACATCCAAAATGGAAATGCACAAATGCTGAGAGAGATAGTTCCAAAAAGTATCAGTGATTTTTAAGGATAGGCAAATAGTGGTTTGTTTGGCCCTAGTGAATTTGATTTTTTCTACTCCTTGAAATTTTCTGATTATTAGGTCCACTTGTATCCTCAACATGTTTCTGGCATGCATATCCACCACACTCAAAGAATGTTAGGATCAGTAACTAGTCCCTTTCCTTTAAAATTCCACTAGGCTTATTTTTAGGGGCTATACTAGTGGAATTTCCAGAACATGGATAACAAAACCTTGGAGTTCATTTTTAGTGCCTGAAATAATTTTGAATTTTTTTTTGGCGTACATGAGCTCTAAAATTTTCATTTTATTATACCTTACTTCTTTTTTTTTACGAGAAAAATGGGAGAGTGAAAACTCAAGTTTGGATCTGAAAACAAATTTGAACATCCAAAATGGAAATGCACAAATGCTAAGAGAGATAGTTCCAAAAAGTTTCTGTGATTTTTAAGGATAGGCAAATAGTGGGTTGTTTCGCCCTGGTAAATATCCAACCTCTTGATAATTTGATTTTTTCTACTCCTTGAAATTTTTTGATCATTAGGTCCACTTGTATCCTCAACATGTTTCTGGCATACATATCCACCACACTTAAAGCATGTAAGGATCAGTTACAAGTCCCTTTCCAATAAAATTCCACCAGTCTTATTATTAGGGGTTGTACTAGTGGAATTTCCAGAACATGGATAACAAAACCTTGGAGTTCATTTTTAGTGCCTGAAATAATTTTGAAATTTTTTTTTTGTGTACTTGAACTCAAAAATTTTCATTTTGTAATGCCTTATACCTTTTTTGTTTACGAGGAAAATGGGAGTGTGAAAACTCAAGTTTGGATCTGAAAATAAATTTGAACATCCAAAATGGAAATGCACAAATGCTGAGAGAGATAGTTCCAAAAAGTATCTGTGATTTTTAAGGAAAGGCATAAAGTGGGTTGTTTGGCCCCGGTAAATTATCCAACCACTTGAGAATTTGATTTTTTCTACTCGAAATTTTTGGATCATTATGTCCACTTGTATGCTGAACATGTTTCTGGCATGCGTATCCACCTCACTCAAAGCATGTTAGGATCAGTTACAAGTCCCTTTCCTATAAAATTCCACCAGGATTATTATTAGGGGTTGTACTAGTGGAATTTCCAGATCATGGATAACAAAATCTTGGAGTTCATTTTTAGTGCCTGAAATAATTTTGAAATTTTTTTTTTTGCATACATGAACTCTAAAATTTGCATTTTGTTATGCCTTATTTCTTTTTTGTTTACGAGAAAAATGGGAGAGTGAAAACTCATTTTTGGATCTGAAAACAAATTTGAACATCCAAAATGGAAATGCACTAATGCTGAGAGAGATAGTTCCAAAAAGTATTTGTGATTTTTATGGATAGGCAAAAATTGGGTTGTTTGGCCCTGGTCAACCACTTGAGAATTTCATTTCTTCTTCTCCTTGAAATTTTTGGATCATTCGGTCCACTTGCATCCTCAACATGTTTCTGGCATGCATATCCACCACACTAAAAGCATGTTAGGATCAGTTACAAGTCCCTTTCCTATAAAATTCAACCAGGATTATTATTAGGGGTTGTACTAGTGGAATTTCCAGAACATGGGTAACAAAACCTTGGAGTTCATTTTTAGTGCCTGAAATAATTTTGTAGTTTTTTTTTTTGCATACTTGAACTCTAAAATTTTCATTTTGTTATGCGTGATACCTTTTTTGTTTACGAGAAAAATGGGAGAGTAAAAACTGAAGTTTAGATCTGAAAATAAATTTGAATATCCAAAATGGAAATGCACAAATGCTCAGAGAGATAGTTCCAAAAAGTACCTGTGATTTTTAAGGATAGGCAAATAGTGGGTTGTTTGGCCCTAGTAAATATCCAACCACTTGAGAATTTGATTTTTTCTACACCTTGAAATTTTCTGATCATTAGGTCTACTTGCATCCTCAACATGTTTCTGGCAAGCATATCCACCAGCCTTAAAGCATGTTAGGATCAGTTACAAGTCCCTTTCCTATAATATTCCACTAGGCTTATTATTAGGGGCTGTACTATTGGAATTTCCAGAATATGGATAACAAAACCTTGGAGTTCATTTTTAGTGCCTAAAATAATTTTGAAATTTTTTTTTTTTGCATACAAGAACTCTACAATTTTCATTTTGTTATGCCTTATATCTTTTTTGTTTACGAGAAATATGGGAGAGTGAAAACTCAAGTTTGGATCTGTAAACAAATTTGAACATCCAAAATGGAAACGAACAAATGCTGAGAGAGATTATTCCAAAAAGTATCTGTAATTTTTAAGGATTGACAAATAGTGGTTTGTTTGGCTCGGTTAAATATCCAACCACTTGAGAATTTTTTTTTTCTACTCGAAATTTTCTGATCATTAGGTCCACTTGCTTCCTCAACATGTTTCTGGCATGCATATCCACCACACTTAAAGCATGTTAGGATCATTTACAAGTCCCTTTCCTATAAAATTCCACCAAGCTTATTATTAGGGGCTGTACTAGTAGAATTTCCAGAACATGGATAACAAAACCAAGGAATTCATTTTTAGTGCCTGAAATAATTTTGAATTTTTTTTTTGCATACAAGATCTCTAAAATTTTCATTTTATTATGCCTTATCTTTTTTGTTTACGAGAAAAATGGGAGAGTGAAAATTCAAGTTTGGATCTGAAAAAAAATTTGAACATCCAAAATGGAAATGCACAAATGCTGAGAGAGATAGTTTCGAAATGTATGTGTGATTTTTAAGGAAAGGCAAAATGTGGGTTGTTTGGCCCTAGTAAATTTCCAACCACTTTTGAATTTGATTTTTTCTGCTCGTTGAAATTTTCTGATCATTAGGACCACTTGCATCCTCAACATGTTTCTGGCATGCATATCCACCACACTTAAAGCATGTTAGGCTCATTTACAAGTCCCTTACCTATAAAATTCCACCAGGCTTATTATTAAGGGTTGTACTAGTGAAATTTCCAGAACATGGATAACAAAACCTTGGATTTCATTTTTAGTGCCTGATATATTTTGAAATTTTTTTTTTGGATACATGAACTCTAAAATTTTCATTTTGTTTTGCTTTATATCTTTTTTTGTTTACGAGAAAAATGGGAGAGTGAAAACTCAAGTTTGGATCTGAAAACAAATTTGGACATCCAAAATGGAAATGCACAAATACCGTGAGAGATAGTTCCAAAAAGTAACTGTGATTTTAAAGGAAAGGCAAAAAGTGGGTTGTTTGGCCCTGGTAAATATCCAACCACTTGAGAATTTTATCTTTTCTACTCCTTGAAATTTTTGGATCGTTATGTCCACTTGCATCCTCAACTTGTTTCTAGGATGCATATCCACCACACTTAAAGCATGTTAGGATCGGTTACAAGTCCCTTTCCTATAAAATTCCGCTAGGCTTATTATTAGGGGTTGTACTAGTCGAATTTCAAGAACATGGATAAAAAAACCTTGGAGTTCATTTTTAGTGCCTGAAATGATTTTGAAATTTTTTTTTTGCATACATGATCTCTAAAATTATCATTTTGTTATGCGTTATATCTTTTTTGTTTACGAGAAAAATGGGAGAGTGAAAAGTCAAGTTTGGATCTGAAAACAAATTTTAACATCCAAAATGAAATGCACAAATGCTGAGAGAGATAGTTCCAAAAAGTATCTGTGTGTTTTAAGGATAGGGAAAAAGTGGGTTGTTTGGCCCTGGTAAATATTCAACCACTTGAGAATTTGATTTTTTCTACTCCTTCAAATTTTTGGATCTTTATGTCCACTTTCATCCTCAACATGTTTCTGGCATGCATATCCATCTCACTTAAAGCATGTTAGGATCAGTTACAAGTCTCTTTCCTATAAAATTCCACCAGGCTTATTATTAGGGGCTGTACTAGTGAAATTTCCAGTTCGTGGATAACAAAACCTTGGAGTTCATTTTTAATGCCTGAAATAATTTTGAAATTTTTTTTGCATACATGAGCTCTAAAATTTTCATTTTGTTATGCCGTATTTCTTTTTTGTTTACGAGAAAAATGGCAGAGTCAAAACTCAAGTTTGGATTTGAAAACAAATTTGAACATCCAAAATGGAAACGCACAAATGATGAGAGAGATAGTTCCAAAATGTATTTGTGATTTTTATGGATAGACAATAAGTGGGTTGTTTGGCCCTGGTCAATATCCAACCACATGAGAATTTGATTTTTTCTTCTCCTTGAAATATTTGGATCATTAGGTCCACTTGCAATCTCAACATGTTTCTGGCATGCATATCCACCACACTTAAAGCATGTTAGGATCAGTTACAAGTCCCTTTCCTATAAAATTCCACCAGGCTTATTATTAAGGGTTGTACTAGTGGAATTTACAGAACATGGATAAGAAAACCTTGGAGTTCATTTTTAGTGCCTGAAATAATTTTGAAATTTTTTTTTGCATACATGAACTCGAAAATTTTCATTTTGTAATGCCTTATATCTTTTTTGTTTACGAGGAAAATGAGAGAGTGAAAACTCAAGTTTGGATCTGTAAACAAATTTGAACATCCAAAATGGAAACGCACAAATGCTGAGAGAGATAGTTCCAAAAAGTATTTGTGATTTTCAAGGATAGGCAAATAGTGGGTGTTTTGGCCCTGGTAAATATCCAACCACTTGAGAATTTGATTTTTTCTACTCCTTGAAATTTTCTGATCATTAGGTCCACTTGCATCCTCAACATGTTTATGGCAAGCATATCCTCCTCACTTAAAGAATGTTAGGATAAGTTACTAGTCCCTTTCCTTTAAAATTCCACTAGGCTTATTTTTAGGGGCTGTACTAGTGGAATTTCCAGAACATGGATAACAAAACCTTGGATTTCATTTTTAGTGCCTGAAATAATTTTGAAATTTTTTTTTTTGCATACATGAACTCCAAAATTTTCATTTTGTTATGTCTTACATCTTTTCTTTTTACGAGAAAAAATGGGAGAGTGAAAACTTAAGTTTGGATCTGAAAACTAATTTGAACATCCAAAATGGAAATGCACAAATGCTGAGAGAGATAGGTCCAAAAAGTATCTATGATTTTGAAGGATAGGCAAAAAGTGGGTTGTTTAGTCCTGGTAAATATCCAACCACTTGAGAATTTGATTTTTCTACTCCTTGAATTTTTTGGATCATGATGTCCACTTGCATCCTCAACATGTTTCTGGCATGCATATCCACCTCACTTAACGCATGTTAGGATCAGTTACAAGTCCCTTTCCTATAAAATTCCACCAGGCTTATTATTAGGGGTTGTACTAGTGGAATTTTTAGATTATGGATAACAAAATCTTAGAGTTCATTTTTAGTGCCTGAAATAATTTTGAAATTTTTTTTGTGCATACATGAACACTAAAATTTTCATTTTATTATGCTTTTATCTTTTTTGTTTATGAGAAAAATGGGAGAGTGAAAACTCAAGTTTTGATCTGAAAACAAATTTGAACATCCAAAATGGAAGTGTACAAATGCTGAGAGATATAGTTCCAAAATGTATTTGTGATTGTTAAGGATAGGCAAAAAGTGGGTTGTTTAGCCCTGGTAAATATCCAACCACTTGAGAATTTGATTTTTTCAACTCTTTGAAATTTTTGGATCATTAGGACCACTTGCATCCTCAACATGTTTCTGGCAAGCATATCAACCACACTTAAAGAATGTTAGGATCAGTTACAAGTCCCTTTCCTATAAAATTCCACTAGGCTTATTATTAGGGGTTGTACAAGTCGAATTTCTAGAACATGGAAAAAAAAACCTTGGAGTTCATTTTTAGTGCCTGAAATAATTTTGAATTTTTTTTTTTGCATACATGATTTCTAAAATTTTCATTTTGATATGCCTTATATCTTTTTTATTTGCGAGAAAAATGGGAGAGTGAAAAGTCAAGTTTGGATCTTAAAACAAATTTGAACATCCAAAATGAAATGCACAAATGCTGAGAGAGATAGTTCCAAAAAGTATCTGTGAGTCTTAAGGATAGGCAAAAAGTGGGTTGTTTGGCCTGGTAAATATTCAACCACTTGAGAATTTGATTTTTTCTACTCCTTGAAATTTTTGGATCTTTATGTCCACTATCATCCTCAACATGTTTCTGGCATGCATATCCATCTCCCTTAAAACATGTTAGGATCAGTTACAAGTCTCTTTCCTATAAAATTCCACCAGGCTTTTATTATTAGGGGCTGTACTAGTGGAATTTTCAGTTCATGGATAACAAAACCTTGGAGTTTTCTTTTAGTGCCTGAAATAATTTTGAAATTTTTTTTGCATACATTAGCTCTAAAATTTTCATTTTTTTTTTGTCGTATTTCTCTTTTGTTTACGAGAAAAATGGGAGAGTGAAAACTCAAGTTTGGATCTGAAAACAAATTTGAACATCCAAAATGGAAATGCACAAATGCTGAGAAAGATAGTTCCAAAATGTATTTTTGATTTTTATGGATAGACAATAAGTAGGTTGTTTGTCCCTGGTAAATATCCAACCACATGAGAATTTGATTTTTTCAACTCCTTGAAATTTTTGGATCATTAGGTCCACTTGCATCCTAAACATGTTTCTGGCATGCATATCCACCACACTTAAAGCATGTTAGGATCGGTTACAAGTCCCTTTCCTATAAAATTCCACCAGGCTTATTATAAGGGGTTGGAGTAGTGGAATTTACAGAACATGGGTAACAAAACCTTGGAGTTCATTTTTAGCGCCTGAAATAATTTTGAAATTTTTTTTTTGCATACATGAACTCTAAAATGTTCATTTTTTTAAGCCTTATATATTTTTTGTTTACGAGAAAAATGCGAGAGTGAAAACTCAAGTTCGGATCTAGAAACAAATTTGAACATCCAAAATGGAAATGCACAAATGCTGAGAGAGATAGTTCCAAAAAGTTTCTGTGATTTTTAAGGATAGGGAAATAGTGGGTTGTTTCGCCCTGGTAAATATCCAACCACTTGAGAATTTGATTTTTTCGACTCCTTGAAATTTTCTGATCATTAGGTCCACTTGCATACTCAACATGTTTCTGCCATACATATCCACCACACTTAAAGCATGTAAGGATCAGTTACAAGTCCCTTTCCTATAAAATTCCACCAAGCTTATTATTAGGGGTTGTACTAGTGGAATTTCCAATACATGGATAACAAAACCTTGGAGTTCATTTTAGTTCCTGAAATAATTTTGAAAATTCTTTTTTGCATACATGAACCCGAAAATTTTCATTTTGTAATGCCTTATATCTTTTTTGTTTACGAGAAAAATGGGAGAGTGAAAACACAAGTTTGGATCAGAAAACAAATTTGAACATCCAAAATGGAAATGCACAAATGCTGAGAGAGATAGTTCCAAAAAGTATCAGTGATTTTTAAGGATAGGCAAATAGTGGGTTGTTTGGCCCTAGTGAATTTGATTTTTTCTACTCCTTGAAATTTTCTGATTATTAGGTCCACTTGTATCCTCAACATGTTTCTGGCATGCATATCCACCACACTCAAAGAATGTTAGGATCAGTAACTAGTCCCTTTCCTTTAAAATTCCACTAGGCTTATTTTTAGGGGCTGTACTAGTGGAATTTCCAGAACATGGATAACAAAACCTTGGATTTCATTTTTAGTGCCTGAAATAATTTTGAAATTTTTTTTTTTGCATACATGAACTCCAAAATTTTCATTTTGTTATGCCTTACATCTTTTCTTTTTACGAGAAAAAATGGGAGAGTGAAAACTTAAGTTTGGATCTGAAAACTAATTTGAACATCCAAAATGGAAATGCACAAATGCTGAGAGAGATAGGTCCAAAAAGTATCTATGATTTTGAAGGATAGGCAAAAAGTGGGTTGTTTAGTCCTGGTAAATATCCAACCACTTGAGAATTTGATTTTTCTACTCCTTGAATTTTTTGGATCATGATGTCCACTTGCATCCTCAACATGTTTCTGGCATGCATATCCACCTCACTTAACGCATGTTAGGATCAGTTACAAGTCCCTTTCCTATAAAATTCCACCAGGCTTATTATTAGGGGTTGTACTAGTGGAATTTTTAGATTATGGATAACAAAATCTTGGAGTTCATTTTTAGTGCCTGAAATAATTTTGAAATTTTTTTGTGCATACATGAACACTAAAATTTTCATTTTATTATGCTTTTATCTTTTTTGTTTATGAGAAAAATGGGAGAGTGAAAACTCAAGTTTTGATCTGAAAACAAATTTGAACATCCAAAATGGAAGTGTACAAATGCTGAGAGACATAGTTCCAAAATGTATTTGTGATTGTTAAGGATAGGCAAAAAGTGGGTTGTTTAGCCCTGGTAAATATCCAACCACTTGAGAATTTGATTTTTTCAACTCTTTGAAATTTTTGGATCATTAGGACCACTTGCATCCTCAACATGTTTCTGGCAAGCATATCAACCACACTTAAAGAATGTTAGGATCAGTTACAAGTCCCTTTCCTATAAAATTTCACTAGGCTTATTATTAGGGGTTGTACTAGTCGAATTTCTAGAACATGGAAAAAAAAACCTTGGAGTTCTTTTTTAGTGCCTGAAATAATTTTGAATTTTTTTTTTTGCATACATGATTTCTAAAATTTTCATTTTGATATGCCTTATATCTTTTTTATTTGTGAGAAAAATGGGAGAGTGAAAAGTCAAGTTTGGATCTTAAAACAAATTTGAACATCCAAAATGAAATGCACAAATGCTGAGAGAGATAGTTCCAAAAAGTATCTGTGAGTTTTAAGGATAGGCAAAAAGTGGGTTGTTTGGCCTGGTAAATATTCAACCACTTGAGAATTTGATTTTTTCTACTCCTTGAAATTTTTGGATCTTTATGTCCACTATCATCCTCAACATGTTTCTGGCATGCATATCCATCTCCCTTAAAGCATGTTAGGATCAGTTACAAGTCTCTTTCCTATAAAATTCCACCAGGCTTTTATTATTAGGGGCTGTACTAGTGGAATTTCCAGTTCATGGATAACAAAACCTTGGAGTTTTTTTTTAGTGCCTGAAATAATTTTGAAATTTTTTTTGCATGCATTAGCTCTAAAATTTTCATTTTTTTTTTGTCGTATTTCTCTTTTGTTTACGAGAAAAATGGGAGAGTGAAAACTCAAGTTTGGATCTGAAAACAAATTTGAACATCCAAAATGGAAATGCACAAATGCTGAGAAAGATAGTTCCAAAATGTATTTTTGATTTTTATGGATAGACAATAAGTAGGTTGTTTGTCCCTGGTAAATATCCAACCACATGAGAATTTGATTTTTTCAACTCCTTGAAATTTTTGGATCATTAGGTCCACTTGCATCCTAAACATGTTTCTGGCATGCATATCCACCACACTTAAAGCATGTTAGGATCGGTTACAAGTCCCTTTCCTATAAAATTCCACCAGGCTTATTATAAGGGGTTGGAGTAGTGGAATTTGCAGAACATGGGTAACAAAACCTTGGAGTTCATTTTTAGCGCCTGAAATATTTTTGAAATTTTTTTTTTGCATACATGAACTCTAAAATGTTCATTTTTTTAAGCCTTATATATTTTTTGTTTACGAGAAAAATGCGAGAGTGAAAACTCAAGTTCGGATCTAGAAACAAATTTGAACATCCAAAATGGAAATGCACAAATGCTGAGAGAGATAGTTCCAAAAAGTTTCTGTGATTTTTAAGGATAGGGAAATAGTGGGTTGTTTCGCCCTGGTAAATATCCAACCACTTGAGAATTTGATTTTTTCGACTCCTTGAAATTTTCTGATCATTAGGTCCACTTGCATACTCAACATGTTTCTGCCATACATATCCACCACACTTAAAGCATGTATGGATCAGTTACAAGTCCCTTTCCTATAAAATTCCACCAGGCTTATTATTAGGGGTTGTACTAGTGGAATTTCCAGTACATGGATAACAAAACCTTGGAGTTCATTTTAGTGCCTGAAATAATTTTGAAAATTCTTTTTTGCATACATGAACCCAAAAATTTTCATTTTGTAATGCCTTATATCTTTTTTGTTTACGAGAAAAATGGGAGAGTGAAAACACAAGTTTGGATCAGAAAACAAATTTGAACATCCAAAATGGAAATGCACAAATGCTGAGAGAGATAGTTCCAAAAAGTATCAGTGATTTTTAAGGATAGGCAAATAGTGGGTTGTTTGGCCCTAGTGAATTTGATTTTTTCTACTCCTTGAAATTTTCTGATTATTAGGTCCACTTGTATCCTCAACATGTTTCTGGCATGCATATCCACCACACTCAAAGAATGTTAGGATCAGTAACTAGTCCCTTTCCTTTAAAATTCCACTAGGCTTATTTTTAGGGGCTATACTAGTGGAATTTCCAGAACATGGATAACAAAACCTTGGAGTTCATTTTTAGTGCCTGAAATAATTTTGAATTTTTTTTTTTGCGTACATGAGCTCTAAAATTTTCATTTTATTATACCTTACTTCTTTTTTTTTACGAGAAAAATGGGAGAGTGAAAACTCAAGTTTGGATCTGAAAACAAATTTGAACATCCAAAATGGGAATGCACAAATGCTAAGAGAGATAGTCCCAAAAAGTTTCTGTGATTTTTAAGGATAGGCAAATAGTGGGTTGTTTCGCCCTGGTAAATATCCAACCTCTTGATAATTTGATTTTTTCTACTCCTTGAAATTTTCTGATCATTAGGTCCACTTGTATCCTCAACATGTTTCAGGCATACATATCCACCACACTTAAAGCATGTAAGGATCAGTTACAAGTCCCTTTCCAATAAAATTCCACCAGTCTTATTATTAGGGGTTGTACTAGTGGAATTTCCAGAACATGGATAACAAAACCTTGGAGTTCATTTTTAGTGCCTGAAATAATTTTGAATTTTTTTTTTTTGTGTACTTGAACTCAAAAATTTTCATTTTGTAATGCCTTATACCTTTTTTGTTTACGAGAAAAATGGGAGTGTGAAAACTCAAGTTTGGATCTGAAAATAAATTTGAACATCCAAAATGGAAATGCACAAATGCTGAGAGAGATAGTTCCAAAAAGTATCTGTGATTTTTAAGGATAGGCATAAAGTGGGTTGTTTGGCCCCAGTAAATTATCCAACCACTTGAGAATTTGATTTTTTCTACTCGAAATTTTTGGATCATTATGTCCACTTGTATGCTGAACATGTTTCTGGCATGCGTATCCACCTCACTCAAAGCATGTTAGGATCAGTTACAAGTCCCTTTCCCGTAAAATTCCACCAGGATTATTATTAGGGGTTGTACTAGTGGAATTTCCAGATCATGGATAACAAAATCTTGGAGTTCATTTTTAGTGCCTGAAATAATTTTGAATTTTTTTTTTTGCATACATGAACTCTAAAATTTGCATTTTGTTATGCCTTATTTCTTTTTTGTTTACGAGAAAAATGGGAGAGTGAAAACTCATGTTTGGATCTGAAAACAAATTTGAACATCCAAAATGGAAATGCACTAATGCTGAGAGAGATAGTTCCAAAAAGTATCTGTGATTTTTATGGATAGGCAAAAATTGGATTGTTTGGCCCTGGTCAACCACTTGAGAATTTCATTTCTTCTACTCCTTGAAATTTTTGGATCATTCGGTCCACTTGCATCCTCAACATGTTTCTGGCATGCATATCCACCACACTAAATGCATGTTAGGATCAGTTACAAGTCCCTTTCCTATAAAATTCAACCAGGATTATTATTAGGGGTTGTACTAGTGGAATTTCTAGAACATGGGTAACAAAACCTTGGAGTTCATTTTTAGTGCCTGAAATAATTTTGAAGTTTTTTTTTTTGCATACTTGAACTCTAAAATTTTCATTTTGTTATGCGTGATACCTTTTTTGTTTACGAGAAAAATGGGAGAGTAAAAACAGAAGTTTAGATCTGAAAATAAATTTGAACATCCAAAATGGAAATGGACAAATGCTCAGAGAGATAGTTACAAAAAGTATCTGTGACTTTTAAGGGTAGGCAAAGAGTGGGTTGTTTGGCCCTAGTAAATATCCAACCACTTGAGAATTTGATTTTTTCTACACCTTAAAATTTTCTGATCATTAGGTCTACTTGCATCCTCAACATGTTTCTGGCAAGCATATCCACCAGCCTTAAAGCATGTTAGGATCAGTTACAAGTCCCTTTCCTTTAATATTCCACTAGGCTTATTATTAGGGGCTGTACTATTGGAATTTCCAGAACATGGATAACAAAACCTTGGAGTTCATTTTTAGTGCCTAAAATAATTTTGAAATTTTTTTTTTTTGCATACATGAACTCTACAATTTTCATTTTGTTATGCCTTATATCTTTTTTGTTTACGAGAAATATGGGAGAGTGAAAACTCAAGTTTGGATCTGTAAACAAATTTGAACATCCAAAATGGAAACGCACAAATGTTGAGGGAGATTGTTCCAAAAAGTATCTGTAATTTTTAAGGATAGGCAAATAGTGGGTTGTTTGGCCCTATTAAATATCCAACCACTTGAGAATATGTTTTTTTCTACTCCTTGAAATTTTCTGATCATTAGGTCCACTTGCTTCCTCAACATGTTTCTGGCATGCATATCCACCACACTTAAAGCATGTTAGGATCATTTACAAGTGACTTTGCTATAAAATTCCACCAAGCTTATTATTAGGGGCTGTACTAGTAAAATTTCCAGAACATTGATAACAAAACCTTGGAATTCATTTTTAGTGCCTGAAATAATTTTGAATTTTTTTTTTGCATACAAGCTCTCTAAAATTTTCATTTTATTATGCCTTATATATTTTTTGTTTACGAGAAAAATGGGAGAGTGAAAACTCAAGTTTGGATCTGAAAACAAATTTGAACATCCAAAATGGAAATGCACAAATGCTGAGAGAGATAGTTCCGAAACCTATGTGTGATTTTTAAGGATAGGCAAAAAGTGGGTTGTTTGGCCCTGGTAAATATCAAACCACTTGAGAATTTGATTTTTTCTACTCCTTGAAAATTTTGGATCATTAGGTCCACTTGCATCCTCAACATGTTTCTGGCATGCATATCCACCACACTTAAAGCATGTTAGGATCAGTTACAAGTCCCTTCCTATAGAATTCCACCAAGCTTATTATAAGGGGTTGTACTAGTGGAATTTCCAGATCATGGATAACAAAATCTTTGAGTTCATTTTTAGTGCCTGAAATAATTTTGAAAGTTTTTATTTTTTGCATACATGAACTCTAAAATTTGCATTTTGTTATGCCTTATTTCTTTTTTGTTTACGAGAAAAATGCGAGAGTGAAAACTCATGTTTGGATCTGAAAACAAATTTGAACATCCAAAATGGAAATGCACAAATCCTGAGAGAGATAGTTCCAAAATGTATTTGTGATCTTTAAGGACAGGCTAAAAGTGGGTTGTTTGGCCCTAGTAAATATCAAACCACTTGAGAATTTGATTTTTTCTACTCCTTGAAAATTTTGGATCATTAGGTCCACTTGCATCCTCAACATGTTTCTGGCATGCATATCCACCACATTTAAAGCATGTTAGGATCAGTTACAAGTCCCTTTCCTATAGATTTCCACCAAGCTTATTATAAGGGGTTGTACAAGTGGAATTTCCAGAACATGGAAAACAAAACCTTGGAGTTCATTTTTAGTGCCTGAAATAATTTTGAAATTTTTTTTAGCGTACATGAATTCTAAAATTTTCATTTTGTTATGCCTTATATCTTTTTTGGTTACGAGAAAAATGGGAGAGTGAAAACTCAAGTTTGGATCGCAAAACAAATTTGAACATCCAAAATGGAAATGCACAAATGCTAAGAGAGATAGTTGCATAAGGTATCTGTGATTTATAAGGATAAGCAAAAAGTGGGTTGTTTGGCCCTGGTAAATATCCAACCACTTGAGAATTTGATTTTTTCTACTCTTTGAAATTTTCTGATCTTCAGGTCCACTTGCATCCTCAAAATGTTTCCGGCATGCATATCCACCACACTTAAAGCACGTTAGGATCAGTTACAAGTCCATTTCCTATAAATTTCCACCAAGCTTATTATTAGGGGTTGTACAAGTGGAATTTCAAGAACATGTATAACAAAACCTTGGAGTTCATTTTTATTGCCTGAAATAATTTTGAATTTTTTTTTTTGCATACTTGAACTCAAAAATTTTCATTTTGTAATGCCTTATACCTTTTTTGTTTACGAGAAAAATGGGAGAGTGAAAACTCTAGTTTGGTTCTGAAAATAATTTTGAATATCCAAAATGGAAATGCGCAAATGCTGAGAGAGATAGTTCCAAAAAGTATCTGTGATTTTTAAGGATAGGCAAAAAGTGGGTTGTTTGGCCCTGGTAAATTATCCAACCACTTGAGAATTTGATTTTTTCTACTCCTTGAAATTTTTGGATCATTATGTCCATTTGCATCCTCAACTTGTTTCTGGCATGCATATCCTCCTCACTTCAAGCATGTTAGGATCAGTTACAAGTCCCTTACCTATAAAATTCCACCAGGCTTATTATTAGGGGTTGTACTAGTGGAATTTCCAGATCATGGATAACAAAATCTTGGAGTTCATTTTTAGTGCCTGAAATAATTTTGAAAGTTTTTTATTTTTTGCATACATGAACTCTAAAATTTGCATTTTGTTATGCCTTATATATTTTATGTTTACAAGAAAAATGGGAGAGTAAAAACTCAAGTTTGGATCTGAAAACAAATTTGAACATCCAAAATGGAAATGCACAAAAGCTGAGAGAGATAGTACCAAAAAGTATCTGTGATTTTTAAGGATAGGCAAAATGTGGATTGTTTTGCCCTAGTAAATATCCATCCACTTCAGAATTTTATTTTTTCTACTCCTTAAAATTTTTGGATCATTAGGTCCACTTGCATCCTAACCATGTTTCTGGCATGCATATCCACCACACTTAAAGCATGTTAGGATCAGTTACAAGTCCCTTTCCTATAAAATTCCACAAAGCTTATTATAAGGGGCAGTACTAGTGGAATTTCAGGAACATGGATAACAAAACCTTGGAGTTCATTTTTAGTACCTGAAATAATTATGAATTTTTTTTTTTTGCATACATCAACTCTAAAATTTTCATTTTGTTATGCCTTATATCTTTTTTGTGTACGAGAAAAATGGGAGAGTGAAAACTCAAGTTTGGATCTGAAAACAAATATGAACATCCAAAATGGAAATGCACTAATGCTGAGAGAGATAGTTCCAAAAAGTATCTGTGATTTTTAAGGATAGGCAAAAAGTGGGTTGTTTGGCACTACTAAATATCCAACCACTTGAGAATTTCATTTCTTCTACTCTTTGAAATTTTTGGATCATTCGGTCCACTTGCATCCTCAACATGTTTCTGGCATGCATATCCACCACACTAAAAGCATGTTAGCATAAGTTAGAAGTCTCGTTCCTATAAAATTCCACCAGGATTATTATTAGGGGCTGTACTAGTGGAATTTCCAGAACATGGTTAACAAAACCTTGGAGTTCTTTCTTAGTGCCTGAAATAATTTTGAAATTTTTTTTTTTTGCATACTTGAACTCTAAAATTTTCATTTTGTTATGCCTTATACCGTTTTTGTTTACGAGAAAAATGGGAGAGTAAAAACTCAAGTTTGGATCTGAATATAAGTTTGAACATCCAAAATGGAAATGCACAAATGCTGAGAGAGATAGTTCCAAAAAGTATCTGTGATTTTTAAGGATAGGCAAATAGTTGGTTGTTTGGCCCTAGTAAATATCCAACCACTTTAGAATTTGATTTTTTCTACTCCTTGAAATTTTCTGATCATTAGGTCTACTTGCGTCCTCAACATGTTTCTGGCAAGCATATCCACCACACTTAAAGCATGTTAGGATTAGTTACAAGTCCCTTTCCTATAAAATTCCACCAGGCTTTATTATTAGGGCCTGTACTAGTGGAATTTCCAGAACATGGATAACAAAACCTTGGAGTTCATTTTTAGTGCCTGAAATAATTTTGAAAATTTTTTCTTTGCATACATGAACTCTAAAATTTTCATTTTGTTATGCCTTATATCTTTTTTGTCTACGAGAAATATGGGAGAGTGAAAACTTGAGTTTGGATCTGAAAACAAATTTGATCATCCAAAATGGAAATGCACAAATGCTGAGAGAGATAGTTCCAAAAAGTATCTGTGATATTTGAGGATAGGCAAATAGTGGGTTTTTTTGGCCCTCGTAAATTTCCAATCACTTGAGAATTTGATTTTTTCTACTCCTTGAAATTTTCTGATCATTAGGTCCACTTGCATCCTCAACATGTTTCTGGCATGCATATCCACCACACTTAAAGCATGTTAGGATCAGTTACAATTCCCTTTCCTATAAAATTCCACCAGGCTTATTATTAGGGGTTGTACTAGTAGAATTTCCAGAACATGGATAACATTGGAGTTCATTTTTAGTACCTGAAATAATTTTGAAATTTTTTTTTTTGCATACATGAGTTCTAAAATTTTGATTTTGTTATGCCGTATATCTTTTTTGGTTACGAGAACAATGGGAGAGTGAAAACTAAAGTTTTGATCTGGAAACAAATTTGAACATCCAAAATGGAAATGCCCAAATGCTGAGAGAGATAGTTCCAAAAAGTTTCTGTGATTTTTAAGGATAGGCAAAAAGTGGGTTGTTTTGGCCCTGGTAAATATCCAACAACTTAATAATTTGATTTTTTCTACTCTTTGAAATTTACTGATCTTTAGGTCAACTTGCATCCTCAACATGTTTTCGGCATGCATATCCACCACACTTAAACCATGTTAGGATCAGTTACAAGTCCATTTCCTATAAATTTCCACCAGGATTATTATTAGGGGTTGTACTGGTGGAATTTCAAGAACATGGAGAACAAAACCTTGGAGTTCATTTTTAGTGCATGAAATAATTTTGAAATTTTTTTTTTTTGCATTCAAGAACTTTTAAATTTTTATTTTGTTATGCCTTATATATTTTTTGTTTACGAGAAAAATGGGTGAGTGAAAACTCAAGTTTGAATTTGAAAACAAATTTGAACAACCAAAATGGAAATGCACAAATGCTGAGAGAGATAGTTCTAAAATGTAGGTGTGATTTTTAAGGATAGGCAAAAAGTGGGATGTTTGGCCCTGGTAAATATCCAACCACTTGAGAATTTTTTTCTACTCCTTGAAATTTTTCGATCATTAGGTCCACTTGCATCCTCAACATGTTTCTGGCATGCATATCCACCACACTTAAAGCATGTAAGGATCATTTACAAGTCCCTTTCCTATAAAATTCCACCAAGCTTATTATTAGGGGCTGTACTAGTGGAATTTCCAAAACATGGATAATAAAACCTTAGAGTTCATTTTTAGTGCCTGAAATAATTTTGAATTTTTTTTTTTTGCATACGTGAACACTAAAATTTTCATTATGTTATGCGTTATATCTTTTTGTTTGCGAGAAAAATGGGAGAGTGAAAACTCAAGTTTGGATCTGAAAACAAATTTGAACATCCAAAATGGAAATGCACAAATGCTGAAAGCGATAGTTCCAAAAAGTATCTGTGATTTTTGAGGATAGGCAAATATAGGGTTGTTTGGCCCTGGTAAATATCCAACAACTTGAGAATTTGATTTTTTCTACTGCTTGAAATTTTTGGATCATTAGGTCCACTTGCTTCTTCAACATGTTTCTGCGATGCATATCCACCACATTTAAAGCAAGTTAGGATCAGTTACAAGTCCCTTTCTTATAAAATTCCCCCAAGCTTATTATTAGGGGCTGTACTAGTGGAATTTCAACAAAACATTGGAGTTCATTTTTAGTGCCGGAAATAATTTTGAAATTTTTTTTCCCATACATGAACTCTATAATTTTCATTATGTTATGCCTTATATCTTTTTTTTTACGAGAAAAATGGGAGAGTGAAAACTCAAGTTTGGATCTAAAAAAAAATTAGAACTTCTAAAATGGAAATGCACAAATGCTGAGAGAGATAGTTCCAAAAAGTATCTGTGATTTATAAGGATAGGCCAAAAGTGGGTTGTTTGGCCCTATCCAACCCCTTGAGAATTTGAATTTTTCTACTCTTTGAAATTTTCTGATGTTTAGGTCCACTTGCATCCTCAACATGTTTCCGGCATGCATATCCACCACACTTAAAGCATGTTAGGATCAGTTACAAGTCCATTTGCTATAAATTTCCACCAGGCTTATTATTGGGGGCTGTACTAGTGGAATTTCCAGAACATGGATAACAAAACCTTGGAGTTCATTTTTAGTGCCTGAAATAATTTTGAAATTTTTTTTTTGGCATACAAGAACTCTTAAAATTTCATTTTGTTATGCCTTAGATATATTTTGTTTACGAGAAAAATGGGAGAGTGAAAACTCAAGTTTGGATCTGAAAACAAATTTGAACATCCTAAATGGAAATGCACAAATGCTGAGAGAGATAGTTTCAAAAAGTACCTGTGATTTTTAAGGATAGGCAAATAGTGGTTTATTTGGCCCTCGTAAATATCCAACAACTTGAGAATTTGATTTTTTCTACTACTTGAAATTTTTGATTCATTAGGTCAGCTTGCATCCTCAACATGATTCTGGCATGCATATCCACCTCACTTAAAGCATGTTAGCATCAGTTATAAGTCCCTTTCCTATAAAATTCCACCAGGCTTATTATTAGGGGCTGTACTCGTGGAATTTTGAGAACATGGATAACAAAACCTTGGAGTTCATTTTTAGTGCTTGAAATAATTTTGAAATTTTTTTTTTGCATACATGAACTCTAAAATTTTCATTTTGTTATGCCTTATATCTTTTTTGTTTACGAGAAAAATGGGAGAGTGAAAACTCAAGTTTGGATCTGAAAAAAATTTGAACATCCAAAATGGAAATGCACAAATGCTGAGAGAGATTGTTCCAAAAAGTATCTGTGATTTTTAAGGATAGGCAAAAAGTGGGTTGTTTGGCCCTGGTAAATATCCAACCACTTGAAAATTTGATTTTTTCTACTCCTTGAAATTTTTGGATCATTAGGTCCACTTGAATCCTCAACATGTTTCTGGCATCCATATCCACCACACTTAAAGCATGTTAGGTTCAGTTACGATTCCCTTTCCTATTAAATTCCACCAGGATTATTATTAGGGGCTGTACTAGTGGAATTTTCAGAACATGGATAACAAAACCTTGGAGTTCATTTTTAGTGCTGAAATAATTTTGAAATTTTTTTTTTGCATACTTGAACTCTAAAATTTTAAGTTTGTTATGCCTTATACCTTTTTGTGTTTACGAGAAAGATGGGACAGTGAAAACTCAAGTTTGGATCTGAAAATAAATTTGAGCATCCAAAATGGAAATGCACAAATGCTGAGAGAGATAGTTCCAAAAAGTATCTATGATTTTTAAGGATAGGCAAATAGTGGGTTATTTGGCCCTGTTAAATATCCAACCACTTGAGAATTTGATTTTTTCTACTCCTTGCAATTTTCTGATAATTAGGTCCACTTGCATCCTCAACAAGTTTCTGGCATGCATATCCACCACACTTAAAGAATGTTAGGATCAGTTACAAGTGCCTTTCCAATAAAATTCCACCAGGCTTATTATTAGTGGTTGTACTAGTGGAATGTCCAGAACATGGATAACAAAACCTTGGAGTTCATTTTAAGTGCCTGAAATAATTTTGAAAATTTTTTTTTGCATACATGAACTCTAAAATTTTCATTTTGTTATGCCTTATTTCTTTTTTGTTTACGAGAAAAATGGGAGAGTGAAATCTCAAGTTTGGATCTGAAAACAAATTTGAACATCCAAAATGGAAATGCTGAGAGAATTAGTTCCAAAAAGTATCTGTGATTTTTAAGGATAGGACAAAAGTGGGTTGTTTGGCCCTGGTAAATATCCAACGACTTGAGAATTTGATTTTTTCTACTTCTTGAAATTTTTGGATCATTATGTCCACTTGCATTCTCAACATGTTTCAGGCATGCAAATCCACCTCACTTAAAGCATGTTAGGATCAGTTACAAGTCCCTTTCCTATAAAATTCCACCAGGCTTATTATTAGGGGTTGTACTAATGAAATTTCCAGATCATGGATAACAAAATCTAGGAGTTCATTTTTAGTGCCTGAAAAAATTTTGAAATTTTTTTTTTGCATACATGAACTCTAAAATTTTCATTATGTTATGCCTTTTTCTTTTTTTTTTTTTACGAGAAAAATGGGAGAGTGAAAACTCAAGTTTGGTTCTGAAAAAAAATTTGAACTTCTAAAATGGAAATTCACAAATGCTGAGAGAGATAGTTCCAAAAAGTATCTGTGATTTATAAGGATAGGCAAAAAGTGGGTTGTTTGGCCCTATCCAACCCCTTGAGAATTTGAATTTTTCTACTCTTTGAAATTTTCTGATCTTTAGGTCCACTTGCATCCTCAACATGTTTCCGGCATGCATATCCACCACACTTAAAGCATGTTAGGATCAGTTACAAGTCCATTTCCTATAAATTTCCACCAGGCATATTATTGGGGACTGTACTAGTGGAATTTCTAGAACATGGATAACAAAACCTTTGAGTTCATTTTTAGTGCCTGAAATCATTTTGAAAATTTTTTTTTGGCATACAAGAACTCTAAAAATTTCATTTTGTTATGCCTTATATATTTTTTGTTTACGAGAAAAATGGGAGAGTGAAAACTCAAATTTGGATCTGAAAACAAATTTGAACATCCAAAATGGAAATGCACAAATGCTGAGAGAGATAGTTTCGAAAAGTATCTGTGATTTTTAAGGATAGGGAAATAGTGGGTTGTTTGGTCCTCGTAAATATCCAACAACTTGAGAATTTGATTTTTTCTAGTACTTGAAATTTTTGATTCATTAGGTCAGCTTGCATCCTCAACATGTTTTTGGCATGCATATCCACCTCACTTAAAGCATGTTAGGATCAGTTACAAGTCCCTTTCCTATAAAATTCCACCGGGCTTATTATTAGGGGTTGTATTAGTGGAATTTCGAGAACATGGATAACAAAACCTTGGAGTTCATTTTTAGTGCTTGAAATAATTTTGAAATTTTTTTTTTGCATACATGAACTCTAAAATTTTCAGTTTGTTATGCCTTATACCTTTTTTTGTTTACGAGAAAAATGGGACAGTGAAAACTCAAGTTTGGATCTGAAAATAAATTTGAGCATCCAAAATGGAAATGCACAAATGCTGAGAGAGATAGTTCCAAAAAGAATCTGTGATTTTTAAGGATAGGCAAATAGTGGGTTGTTTGGCCCTGTTAAATATCCAACCACTTGAGAATTTGATTTTTTCTACTCCTTGCAATTTTCTGATCATTAGGTCCACTTGCATCCTCAACAAGTTTCTGGCATGCATATCCACCACACTTAAAGCATCTTAGGATCAGTTACAAGTGCCTTTCCAATAAAATTCCACCAGGCTTATTATTAGGGGTTGTACTAGTGGAATGTCCAGAACATTGATAGCAAAACCTTGGAGTTCATTTTTAGTGCCTGAAATAATTTTGAAATTTTTTTTTTTGCATACATGATCTCTAAAATTTTCATTTTGTTATGCCTTATATGTTTTTTGTTTACGAGAAAAATGGGAGAGTGAAATCTCAAGTTTGGATCTGAAATCAAATTTGAACATCCAAAATGGAAATGCACAAATGCTGAGAGAGTTAGTTCCAAAAAGTATCTGTGATTTTTAAGGATAGGACAAAAGTGGGTTGGTTGGCCCTGGTAAATATCCAACGACTTGAGAATTTGATTTTTTCTACTCCTTCAAATTTTTGGATCATTATGTCCACTTACATCCTCAACATGTTTCACACATGCAAATCCACCTCACTTAAAGCATGTTAGGATCAATTACAAGTCCCTTTCCTATAAAATTCCACAAGGCTTATTATTAGGGGCTGTACTAATGAAATTTCCAGATCATGGATAACAAAATCTTGGAGTTCATTTTTAGTGCCTGAAATAATTTTGAAATGTTTTTTTTTTGCATACATGAGCTCTAAAATTTTCATTTTTTTTTGCCTTTTTCTTTTTTGTTTACGAGAAAAATGGGAGAGTGAAACTCAAGTTTGGATCAGAAAAAAAATTTGAACATCCAAAATGGAAATGCACAAATGCTGAGAGAGATAGTTCCAAAAAGTATCTGCGATTTATAAGGATAAGCAAAAAGTGGGTTGTTTGGCCCTAGTAAATATCCAACCACTTGAGAATTTGGTTTTTTCTACTCTTTGAAATTTTCTGATCTTCAGGTCCACTTGCATCCTCAACATGTTTCCGGCATGCATATCCACCACACTTAAAGCATGTTAGGATTAGTTACAAGTCCATTTCCTATAAATTTCCACCAGGCTTATTATTACGGGTTGTACTAGTGGAATTTCCAGAACATTGACAACAAAACCTTGGAGTTCATTTTTAGTGCTTGAAATAATTTTGAAATTTTTTTTTTGCATACAAGAACTCTAAAATTTTCATTTTGTTATGCCTTATATATTTTTTGTTTACGAGAAAAATGGGCGAGTGACAACTCAAGTTTGGATCTGAAAACAAATTTGAACATCCAAAATGGAAATGCACAAATTGTGAGAGAGATAGTTCCAAAATGTATATGTGATTTTTGAGGATATGCAAAAAGTGAGATGTTTGGCCCTGGTAAATATCCAACCACTTGAAAATTTAGGTTTTTCTACTCCTTGAAATTTTTGGATCATTAGGTCCACTTGCATCCTCAACATGTTTCTGGCATGCATATCCACCACACTTAAAGCATGCTAGGATCAGTTATGGGCTGTACTAGGGGAATTTCCAGAACATGGGTAACCAAACCTTGGTGTTCATTTTTAGTGCCTGACATAATTTTGAAATTTTTTTTTTAAATACTTGAACTCAAAAAATTTCATTTTGTTATGCCTTATACCTTTTTTGTTTTCGAGAAAAATGGGTGAGTGAAAACTCAAGTTTGGATTTGAAAATAAATTTGAATATCCAAAATGGAAATGCACAAATGCTGAGAGAGATAGTTCCAAAAAGTATATGTTATTTTTTAGGATATGCAAATAGTGGTTTTTTTGGCCCTGGTAAATATCTAACCACTTGAGAATTTGATTTTTTCTACTCCTTTAAATTTTCTGATCATTAGGTCCACTTGCATCCTCAACATGTTTCTGGCATGCATATGTAGCACACTTAAAGCATGTTAGGATCAGTTACAAGTCCTTTCCTATAAAATTCCACCAGGCTTTTTATTTGGGGCGGTACTAGTGGAATTTCCTGAACATGGGTAACAAAACCTTGGAGTTCATTTTTAGTGGCTGAAATAATTTTGAATTTTTTTTTTTTGAACTACTTGAAGTCAAAAATTTTCATTGTGTTATGCCTTATACCTTTTTTGTTTATGAGAAAAATGGGAGAGTGAAAACTCAAGTTTGGATCTGAAAACAAATTTGAACATCCAAAATGGAAATGCACAAATGCAGAGAGAGATTGTTCAAAAAAGTATCTGTGATTTTTAAGGATCGGCAAAAAGTGGGTAGTTTGGCCCTGGTAAATATCCAACCACTTGAGAATTTGATTTTTTCTACTCCTTGAAATTTTTGGATCATTAGGTCCACTTGCATCCTCAACATGTTTCTGGCATGCATATCCACCTCACTTAAAGCATGTTAGGATCAGTTACAAGTCCTTTTCCTATAAAATTCCACCAGGCTTATTATTAGGGGTTGTACTAGTGGAATTTACAGAACATGGATAACAAAACCTTGGAGTTCATTTGTAGTGCCTGAAATAATTTTGAAATTTTTTTTTTTGCGTTCTTGAACTCTAAAATTTTCATTTTGTTATGCCTTATACCTTTTCTGTTTACGAAAAAAATGGGACAGTGAAAACTCAAGTTTGGATCTGAAAATAAATTTGAACATCCAAAATGGAAATGCACAAATGCTGAGAGAAATAGTTCCAAAAAGTATCTGTAATTTTTAACGATAGGCAAATAGTGGGTTGTTTGGCCCTGGTAAATATCCAACCACTTGAGAATTTGATTTTTTCTATTCCTTGAAAATTTTGGATCATTAGGTCCGCTTCGTCCTCAACATGTTTTTGCGATGCATATCCACCACACTTAAAACATGTTAGGATCAGTTACAAGTCCCTTTCCTATAAAATTCCTCCAGGATTATAATTAGGGGCTGTACTAGTGGATTTTCCAGAACATGGGTAACCAAACCTTGGAGTTCATTTTTGTGCCTGAAATAATTTTGGAATTTTTTTTTTTGCATAGTTGAACTCAAAAAATTTCATTTTGTTATGCATTATACCTTTTTTGTTTACGAGAAAAATGGGAGAGTGAAAACTCAAGTTTGGATTTGAAAATAAATTTTAACATCCAAAATGGAAATGCACAAATGCTTCGAGAGATAGTTCCAAAAAGTATTTGTGATTTTTAAGGATAGGCAAATAGTGGTTTGTTTGGCCCTGGTAAATTTCCAACCACTTGAGAATTTGATTTTTTCTACTCCTTGAAATTTTCTGATCATTATGTCCACTTGCATCCTCAACATATTTCTGGCATGCATATCTAGCACACTTAAAGCATGTTAGCATCAGTTACAACTCCCTTTCCTATAAAATTCCACTAGGTTTATTATTAGGAGCTGTACTAGTGGAATTTCCAGAACATGGGTTAAAAAACCTTGGATTCATTTTTAGTGCCTGAAATAATTTTGAAATTTATTTTTTTTGCATACTTGAAGTCAAAAATTTTCATTTTGTTATGCCTTATATATTTTTTGTTTACGAGAAAAATGCGAGAGTGAAAACTCAAGTTTGGATCTGAAAACTAATTTGAACATCCAAAATGGAAATGCACAAATGCTGAGACAGATTGTTCCAAAAACTATCTGTGATTTTTAAGGATAGGCAAAAAGTGGGTTGTTTGGCCCTGGTAAATATCCAACCATGGGACAGTGAAAACTCAAGTTTGGATCTGAAAATAAATTTGAACATCCAAAATGGAAATGCACATATGCTGAGAAAGATAGTTCCAAATAGTATCTGTGATTTTTAAGGATAGGCAAATAGTGGGTTGTTTGGCCCTGGTAAATATCCAACCACATGAGAATTTGATTTTTTCTACTCCATGAAATTTTCTGATCATTAGGTCCACTTGCATACTCAACATGTTTCTGGCATGCATATCCACCACACTTAAAGCATGTTAGGATCAGTTACAAGTCCCTTTCCTAAAAAATTCCACCTGCCTTATTATTAGGGGCTGTAGTAGTGGAATTTCCAGAACATGGATAACAAAACCTTGGAGTTCATTTTTAGTGACTGAAATAATTTTGAAATTTTTTTTAGCATACATGAACTCTAAAATTTTCATTTTGTCATGACTTATATCTTTTTTTTTTACGAGAAAAATGGGAGAGTGAAAACTCAAGTTTGGATCTGAAAACAAATTTGAACATCCAAAATGGAAATGCACAAATGCTGAGAGAGATAGTTCAAAAAAGTATCTGTGATTTATAAGAATAGGCATATAGTGGGTTGTTTGGCCCTAGTAAATATCCAACAACTTGAGAATTTGATTTTTCTACTCCTTCAAATTTTCTGATCATTAGGTCCACTTGCATCCTCAACATGTTTCTGGCATGCATATCCACCACACCTAAAGCATGTTAGGATCAGTTACAAGTCCCTTTCCTATAAAATTCCACCAGGCTTATTATTAGGGGTTGTACTAGTCGAATTTCGAGAACATGGATAACGAAACCTTGGAGTTCATTTTTAGCGCCTGAAATAATTTTGAATTTTTTTTGTATACATGAACACAAAAATTTCATTTTGTTATGACTGATATCTTTTTTGTTTACGAGAAAAATGGGAGAGTGAAAACTCATGTTTGGATCTGAAAACAAATTTGAACATCCAAATTGGAAATGCACAAATGCTGAGAGAGATAGTTCAAAAAAGTATCTGGGATTTTTAAGGATAGGCATATAGTGGGTTGTTTGGCCCTGGTAAATATCCAA
Organism: Aristolochia californica; assembly: GCF_029961685.1. NCBI lineage: Eukaryota > Viridiplantae > Streptophyta > Magnoliopsida > Piperales > Aristolochiaceae > Aristolochia > Aristolochia californica. The sequence continues at coordinate 12,998,944 of NW_027181771.1, forward strand.
CCACTTGAGAATTTGATTTTTTCTACTCCATGAAATTTTCTGATCATTAGGTCCACTTGCATCCTCAACATGTTTCTGGCATGCATATCCACCACACTTAAAGCATGTTAGGATCAGTTACAAGTCCCTTTCCTATAAAATTCCACCAGGCTTATTATTAGGGGTTGTACTAGTGGAATTTCCTGAACATGGATAAGAAAACCTTGGAGTTCATTTTTAGTGCCAGAAATAATTTGGAAATTTTTTTTTCTTGCATACATGAACTCTAAAATTTTCATTTTGTTATGCCTTATATCTATTTTGTTTACGAGAAAAATGGGAGAGTGAAAACTCAAGTTTGGATCTGAAAACAAATTTGAACATCCAAAATGGAAATGTGAAAATGCTGAGAGAGATAGTTCCAAAAAGTATCTGTGATTTTTAAGGATAGGCAAAAAGTGGGTTGTTTGGGCCTGGTAAATATCCAACCACTTGAGAATTTGACTTTTTCTACTCCTTGAAATTTTTGGATCATTATGTACACTTGCATCCTCAACATGTTTCTGACATGCATATCCACCTCACTTAAAGCATGTTAGGATCAGTTACAAGTCCCTTTCCTATAAAATTCCACCAGTCTTATTATTAGGGGTTGTACTAGTGAAATTTCATGATCATGGATAGAAAAATCTTGGAGTTCATTTTTAGTGCCGGAAATAATTTTGAATTTTTTTTTTTGGCATACATGAACTCTAAAATTTTCATTTTGTTATGCCTTATTTCTTTTTTGTTTACTAGAAAAATGGGAGAGTGAAAACACATGTTTGGATCTGAAAACAAATTTGAACATCCAAAATGGAAATGCACAAATGCTGAGAGAGATAGTTCCAAAATGTATTTGTGATTTTTAAGGATAAACAAAAAGTGGGTTGTTTGGCCCTGGTAAATATCCAACCACTTGAGAATTTTATTTTTTCTACTCCTTGAAATTTTTGAATGATTAGGTCCACTTGCATCCTCAATATGTTTCAGGCATGCATATCCACCACACTTAAATCATGTTAGGATCAGTTACAAGTCCCTTTCCTATAAAATTCCACCAGGCTAATTATTAGGGGTTGTACTAGTGGAATTTCCAGAACATGGATAACAAAACCTTGGAGTACATTTTTAGTGCCTGAAATAATTTTGAAATTTTTTTTTTGCATACATGAACTCTAAAATTTTCATTTTGTTATGCCTTATATAATTTTTGTTTACGAGAAAAATGGGAGAGTGAAAGCTCAAGTTTGGATCTGAAAACCAATTTGAATATCCAAAATGGAAATGGACAAATGCTGAGAGAGATAGTACCAAAATGTATCTGTGATTTTTAATGATAGGCAAAAAGTGGGTTGTTTGGCCCTGGTAAATATCCAACCACTTGAGAATTTGATTTTTTCTGCTCCTTGAAATTTTTGGATCATTAGGTCCACTTGCATCCTCAACATGTTTCTGGCATGCATATCCACCACACTCAAAGCATGTTAGGATCACTTACCAGTCCCTTTCCTATTAAATTCCACCAAGCTTATTATAAGGGGCAGTACTAGTAGATTTTCAGGAACATGGATAACAAAACCGTGGAGTTCATTTTTAGTATCTGAAATAATTTTGAAACTTTTTTTTTTGCATATATGAACACTAAAATTTTCTTTTTGTTATGCCTTATATCATTTTTGTTTACGAGAAAAATGGGAGAGTGAAAACTCAAATTTGGATCAGAAAACAAATTTGAACCTCCAAAATGGAAATGCACAAATGCTGAGAGAGATAGTTCCAAAAAGTATCTGTGATTTTTAAGGATTGGCAAAAAGTGGGTTGTTTGGCCCGGTAAATATCCATCCACTTGAGAATTTCATTTTTTCTACTCTTTGAAATTTTTGGATCATTAGGTCCACTTGCATCCTCAACATGTTTCTTGCATGCATATCTACCACACATAAAGCATGTTAGGATTTACAAGTCCCTTTCCTATAAAATTCCACCAGGCTTATTATAAGGGGCTGCACAAGTGGAATTTCCAGAACATGGATAACAAAACCTTGGAGTTCATTTTTAGTGCCTGAAATAATTTTGAAATTTTTTGTTTGCAGACATGAACACTAAGATTTTCATTTTGTTATGCCTTATATCGTTTCTGTTTGCGAGAAAAATGGGAGAGTAAAAACTCAAGTTTGGATATGAAAACAAATTTGAACATCCAAAATGCAAATGCACAAATGCTGAGAGTGATAGTTCCAAAAAGTATCTATGATTTTTAAGGATAGGCAAAAAGTGGGTTGTTTGGCCCTGGTAAATATCCAACCACTTGAGAATTTTATTTTTTCTACACTGTGAAATTTTTGGATCATTAGCTCCACTTGCATCCTTAGCATGTTTCTGGTATGCATATCCACCACACTTAAATCATGTTTGGATCATTTACAAGTCCCTTTCCTATAAAATTCCACCAAGCTTATTATTAGGGGCAGTTCTAGTGGAATTTCCAGAACATGGATAACAAGACCTTTGAATTCATTTTTAGTGCCTGAAATAATTTTGAAATTTTTTTTTTACAATCTTGAACTCTAAAATTTTCATTTTGTTATGCCTTATATCTATTTTTTTTACGTGAAAAATGGGATAGTTAAAACTCAAGTTTGGATCTGAAAACAAATTTGAATATCCAAAATGAAAATGCACAAATGCTGAGAGAGATAGTTCCAAAAAGTATCTGTGATTTTTAAGCATTGGCAAAAAGTGGGTTGTTTGGCCCGGGTAAATATCCAACCACTTGAGAATTTCATTTTTTCTACTCCTTGAAATCTTTGGATCATTAGGTCCACTTGCATCCTCAACATGTTTCTGGCATGCATATCCACCATACATAAAGAATGTTAGGATCAGTTACAAGTCCCTTTCCTATAAAATTCCACCAGGCTAATTATAAGGGGCTGCACTAGTGGAATTTCCAAAACATAAATAACAAAACCATGGAGTTCATTTTTAGTGCCTGAAATAATTTTGAAGTTTTTTGTTAGCATACATGAACACTAAAATTTTCATTTTGTTAGGCCTTATATCTTTTTTGTTTGCGAGAAAAATGGGAGAGTGAAAACTCAAGTTTGGATCTGAAAACAAATTTGAACATCCAAAATGGAAATGCCCAAATGCTGAGAGCGATAGTTCCAAAAATTATCTGTGATTTTTAAGGATAGGCAAAAAGTGGGTTGTTTGGCCCTGGTAATTTTATTTTTTCTACACTGTGAAATTTTTGGATTATTAGCTCCACTTGCATCCTTAACATGTTTCTGGTATGCATATCCACCACACATAAAGCATGTTTGGATCAGTTACAAGTCCCGTTCCTAAAAAATTCAACCAAGCTTATTATTAGGGGCAGTACTAGTGGAATTTCTAGAACATGGATAACAAAACCTTGGAGTTCATTTTTAGTGCCTAAAATAATTTTGAAATTTTTTTTTTTGCATACATGAACACTAAAATTTTCATTTTGTTATGCCTTATATCTTTTTTGTTTGTGAGAAAAATGGGAGACTGAAAACTCAAGTGTGGATCTGAAAACAAATTTGAACATCCAAAATGGAAATGCACAAATGCTGAGAGCGATAGTTCCAAAAAGTATCTGTGATTTTTAAGGATAGGCAAAAAGTGGGTTGTTTGGCCCAAGTAAATATCCAACCACTTGAGAATTTTATTTTTTCTACACCGTGAAATTTTTGGATCATTAGGTCCACTTGCATCCTTAACATGCTTCTGGTATGCATATCCACAAGACTTAGAGCATGTTTGGATCAATTACAAATCCCTTTCCTATAAAATTCCACCAACTGCTTATTAGGGGCTGTACTAGTTGAATTTATAGAACATGGATAACAAAACCTTTCAGTTCATTTTTAGTGCCTGAAAAAATTTGGAAATTTTTTTTATGCATTTTTGAACTCTAAAATTTTCATTTTGTTATGCCCAATATCTATTTTGTTTACGAGAAAAATGGGAGAGTGAAAACTCAAGTTTGGATCTGAAAACAAATTTGAACATCCAAAATGGAAATGCACAAATGCTGAGAGAGATAGTTCCAAAAAGTATCTGTGATTTTTAAGGATAGGAAAAAAGTGGGTTGTTTGGCCCTGGTAAATATCCAACCACTTGAGATTTTGATTTTCTCTACTCCTTGAAATTTTTGTATCATTAGCTCCATTTGCTTCCTCAACATGTTTCTGGCATTGATATCCACCACACTTAAAGCATGTTAGGATCAGTTACAAGTCCCTTTCCTATAAAATTCCACCAAGCTTATTATTAGGGGATGTAGCAGTGGAATTTCCAGAACATGGATAACAAAACCTTGGAGTTCATTTTTAGTGTCTGAAATAATTTTGAAATTTTTTTTTTGCATACAAGAACTCTAAAATTTTCATTTTGTTATGCCTTATATATTTTTTGTTTACGAGAAAAATAGGAGAGTGAAAACTCAAGTTTGGATCTGAAAACAAATATGAACATCCAAAATGGAAATGCAAAAATGCTGAGAGAGATAGTTCCAAAAAGTATTTGTGATTTTTATGGATATGCAAAAAGTGGGTTCTTGGCCCTGGTAAATATCCAACCACTTGAGAATTTGATTTTTTCTACTCCTTGAAATTTTTGGATTAATAGGTCCACTTGCATCGTCAGCATGTTTCTCGAATGCATATCCACCACACTTAAAGCATGTTAGGATCAGTTACAAGTCCATTTCCTATGAAACTCCACCAGGATTATTATAAGGGGTTGTACTCGTGGAATTTCCAGAACATGGATAACAAAACCTTGGAGATCATTTTTAGTGCCTGAAATAATTTTGAAATTTTTTTTTTGCATAAATGAACTCTAAAATTTTCATTTTGTTATGGCTTATATCTTTTTTGTTTAAGAGAAAAATGGGAGAGTGAAAACGCAAGTTTGGATCTAAAAATAAATTTGAACATCCAAAATGGAAATGCACAAATGCTGAGAGAGATAGTTCCAAAAAGCATCTGTGATTTTTAAGGATAGGCAAATAGTGGGTTGTTTGGCCCTGGTAAATATCCAACAACTTGAGAATTTGATTTTTTCTACTCCTTGAAATTTTCTGATCATTAGGTCCACTTGCACCCTCAACATGTTTCTGGCCTGCATATCCACCACACTTAAAGCATGTTAGGATGAGTTACAAGTCCCTTTCCTATAAAATTCCACCAGGCTTATTATTAGGGGTTGTACTAGTGGAATTTCCAGAACATGCATAACAAAACCTTGGAGTTCATTTTTAGTGCCAGAAATAATTTTGAAATTTTTTTTTCTTACATGAACTCTAAAATTTTCATTTTGTTATGCCTTATATCTTTTTTGTTTACGAGAAAAATGGGAGAGTGAAAACTAAAGTTTGGATCTAAAAACAAATTTGAACATCCAAAATGGAAATGCACAAATGCAGAGGGAGATAGTTCCAAAAAGTATCTGTGATTTTTAAGGATAGGCAAAAAGTGGGTTGCTTGGCCCAGGTAAATATCCAACCCCTTGAGAATTTGATTTTTTCTACTGCTTGAAATTTTTTGATCATTTTGTCCACTTGCATACTCAACATGTTTCTGGCATGCATATCCACACATAAAGCATTTTAGGATCAGTTACAAGTCCCTTTCCTATAAAATTCCTCCAGGCTTATTATTAGGGGTTGTACTAGTGGAATTTCCAGAACATGGATAACAAAACCTTGGAGTTCATTTTTAGTGCCTGAAATAATTTTGGAATTTTTTTTTTTGCATACTTGTACTCTAAAATTTTCATTTTGGTATGCCTTATATCTTTTTTATTTACGAGAAAAATGGGAGAGTGAAAACTCAAGTTTGGATCTGAAAACAAATTTGAACATCCAAAATGGTAATGCACAAATGTTGAGAGAGATAGTTCCAAAAAGTATATGTGATTTTTAAGGGTACGCAAAAATTGGGGTGTTTGGCCTTCGTAAATATGCAGCCTCTTGGAAATTTGATTTTTTCTACTCGAAATTTTTGCATCATTAGGTCCACTTCCATCCTCAACATGTTTCTGGCATGCATATCCACCATACATAAAACATTTTAGGATCAGTTGCAAGTCCCTTTCCTATAAAATTCCACCAAGCTTAATATTAGGGCCTGTACTTGTGGAATTTCAAAAACATGGATAAGAATACCTTGGAGTTCATTTTTAGTGCCTGAAATAATTTTGAAATTTTTTTTTTGCATCCATGAACTCTTAAATTTTCATTTTGTTATGACTTATATGTTTTATTGTTTACGAGAAAAATGGGAGAGTGAAAACTAAATTTTGGATCTGAAAAAAAATTTGAACATCCAATATGGAAATGCACAAATGCTGAGAGAGATCGTTCCAAAAAGGTTCTATGATTTATAAGGATAGGCAAAAAGTGGGTTGTTTGGCCGTGGTAAATATCCAACCACTTGAGAATTTTATTTTTTCTACTTCTTGAAAATTTTGGATCATTAGGTCCACTTGCATCCTCAACATGTTTCTCGCATGCATATCCACCACACTTAAAGCATGTTAGGATCAGTTAGTAGTCCCTTTCCTATAAAATTCCACCAGGCTTATTATTAGGGGTTGTACTAGTGGAATTTACTGAACGTGGATAACAAAACCTTGGAATTCATTTTTAGTGCCTGAAATAATTTTAAAATTTTTTTTTTTGCATACATAAACTCTAAAATTTTCATTTTTTATGCCTTATATCTTTTTTGTTTACGAGAAAAATGGGAGAGCGAAAAATCAAGTTTGGATCTGAAAAAAAATTTGAACATCCAAAATTGAAATGCACAAATGCTGAGAGAGATTCCAAAAAGTATCTGTGATTTTTAAGGATAGGCAAAAAGTGGGTTCTTTGGCCCTGGTATATATCCAACCACTTGAGAATTTGATTTTTTCTACTCCTTGAAATTTTTGGATCATTAGGTCCACTTGCATCCTCAACATGTTTCTGGCATGCATATCCACCACACTTAAAGCATGTTAGGATCAGTTACAAGTCCCTTTCCTATAAAATTCCACCTAGCTTATTATTAGGGGCTGTACTAGTGGAATTTCCAGAACATGGATAACAAAACCTTGGAGTTCATTTTTAGTGCCTGAAATAATTTTGAATTTTTTTTCTTTTGCATACAAAAACTCTAAAATTTTCATTGTGTTATGCCTTATATATTTTTTGTTTACGAGAAAAATGGGATAGTGAAAACTCAAGTTTGGATCTGAAAACAAATTTGAACATCCAAAATGGAAATGCACAAATGTTGAGAGAGATAGTTCCAAAAAGTATCTGTGATTTTTAAGGATAGGCAAAAAGTGGGTTGTTTGGCCCTGGTATCCAACCACTTGAGAATTTGATTTTTTCTACTACTTGAAATTTTTGGTTCATTAGGTCCACTTGCATCCTCAACATGTTTCTGGCGTGCATATCCACCACACTTAAAGCATGTAAGGATCAGTTACATGTCCCTTTCCTATGAAACTCCACCATCATTACGATTAGGGGTTGTACTAGTGGACTTTCCAAAACATGGATAACAAAACCTTGGAGTTCATTTTAATGCCTGAAATAATTTTGAAATTTTTATTTTGCATACATGAATTCGAAAATTTTCATTTTGTTATGCCTTATATCTTTTTTGTGTAAGAGAAAAATGGGAGAGTGAAAACGCAACTTTGGATCTGAAAATAAATTTGAACATCCAAAATGGAAATGCACAAATGCTGAGAGAGATAGTTCCTAAAAGTATCTATGATTTTTAAGGATAGGCAAATAGTGGGTTGTTTGGCCCTGGTAATTATCCAACAACTTGAGAATTTGATTTTTTCTACTCCTTGAAATTTTCTGATCATTAGGTCCACTTGCATCCTACACATGTTTCTGGCATGCATATCCACCACACTTAAAGCATGTTACGATCAGTTACAAGTCCCTTTCCTGTAAAATTCCACCAGGCTTATTATTAGGGGTTGTACTAGTGGAATTTCCAGAACATGGATAACAAAACCTTGGAGTTCATTTTTAGTGCCTTATATTAATTTCAAAATTTTTTTTTTGTATTCATGAACTCTTAAATTTTCATTTTGTTATGCCTTATATCTTTTTTGTTTACGAGAAAATGGGAGAGTGAAAACTCAAGTTTGGATCTGAAAACAAATTTGAACATCCAAAATGGAAATGTACAAATGCTGAGAGAGATAGTTCCAAAAAGTATCTGTGATTTTTAAGGATAGGCAAAAAGTGGGTTGTTTGGCCCTGGTAAATATCCAACCACTTGAGAATATCATTTTTTCTACTCGAAATTTTTGGATCATTAGGTCCACTTGCATCCTCATCGTGTTTCTGCCATGCATATCCACCACACTTAAAGCATGTTAGGATGAGTTACAAGTCCCTTTCCTATAAAATTCCACCAGGATTATTATTAGGGGTTGTACTAGTGGAATTTCCAGAACATGCATAACAATACCTTTGAGTTCATTTTTAGTGCCTTAAATAATTTTGAAATTTTTTTTTGCGTACTTGAACTCAAAAATTTTCATTTTTTTATGCCTTATACCTGTTTTGTTTACAAAAAAAATGGGAGAGTGAAAACTCAAGTTTGGATCTAAAAAGAAATTTAAACATCCAAAATGGAAATGCACAAATGCTGAGAGAGATAGTTCCAAAAAGTATCTGTGATTTTTAAGGATAGGCAAATAGTAGGTTGTTTGGCCTTGGTAAATATCCAACCACTTGAGAATTTGATTTTTTCTACTCCTTGAAATTTTCTGTTCATTAGGTCCACTTGCATCCTCCACATATTTCTAGCATGCATATGCACCACACTTAAAGCATGTTAGGATCAAGTTACAAGTCCCTTTCCAATAAAATTCCTCCGGGCTTATTATTAGGGGTTGAACTAGTGGAATTTCCAAAACATGGATAACAAAACCTTGGAGTTCATTTTTAGTGCCTTATATTAATTTCAAAATTTTTTTTTTGTATTCATGAACTCTTAAATTTTCATTTTGTTATGCCTTATATCTTTTTTGTTTACGAGAAAATGGGAGAGTGAAAACTCAAGTTTGGATCTGAAAACAAATTTGAACATCCAAAATGGAAATGTACAAATGCTGAGAGAGATAGTTCCAAAAAGTATCTGTGATTTTTAAGGATAGGCAAAAAGTGGGTTGTTTGGCCCTGGTAAATATCCAACCACTTGAGAATATCATTTTTTCTGCTCCTTGAAATTTTTGGATCATTAGGTCCACTTGCATCCTGAACATGTTTCTGCTATGCATATCCCCCACACTTAAAGCATGTTAGGATCAGTTACAAGTCCCTTTCCTATAAAATTCCAACAGGATTATTATTAGGGGCTCTACTAGTGGAATTTCCAGAACATGGATAACAAAACCTTGGAGTTCATTTTTAGTGCCTGAAATAATTTGAATTTTTTTTTTTTGCATACTTGAACTCTAAAATTTTCTTTTTGTTATGACTTATACCGTTTTTTTTTTACAAAAAAAATGGGAGAGTGAAAACTCAAGTTTGGATCTGAAAATAAATTTGAACATACAAAATGGAAATGCACAAATGCTGAGAGAGAGAGTTCCAAAAAGTATCTATGATTTTTAAGGATAGGTAAATAGTGGGTTGTTTGGCCCTAGTAAATATCCAACCACTTGAGAATTTGATTTTTTCTACTCATTGAAATTTTCTAATCATTAGGTCCATTTGCATCTTCAACATGTTTTTGGCATGCATATCCACCACATTTAAAGCGTGTTAGGATTAGTTCCAAGTCCCTTTCCTATAAAATTCCACCAGGCTTATTATTAGGGGCTGTACTAGTGGAATTTCCAGAACATGCATAACAAAACCTTGGAGTTCATTTTTAGTGCCTGAAATAATTTTGAAATTTTTTTTTTGCATACATCAACTCTAAAATTTTCATTTTGTTATGCCTTATATCTTTTTTGTTTACGAGAAAAATGGGGAGTGAAAACTCATGTTTGGATCTAAATAGAAATTTGAACATCCAAAATGGAAATGCACAAATGCTGAGAGAGATAGTTCCAAAAAGTATCTGTGATTTTTAAGGACAGGCAAAAAGTGGGTTGTTTGGCCCTGAAATAACCAACCACTTGAGAATTTGATTTTTTCTACTCCTTGAAATTTTTGGATCATTATGTCCACTTGCATCCTCAACATGTTTCTGTCATGCATATCCACCTCACTTAAAGGATGTTAGGATCAGTTACAAGTCCCTTTCCTCTAAAATTCCACCAGGCTTATTATTAGGGGCTGTGCTAGTGGAATTTCAAGAACATCGATAACAAAACCTTGGAGTTCATTTTTAGTGCCTGAAATAATTTTGAAATTTTTTTTTTTGCAAAATTGAACACTAAAATTTTCATTTTGTTATGCCTTATACCTTTTTTGTTTACGAGAAAAATGGGAGAGTGAAAACTCATGTTTGGATCTGAAAACAAATATGAACATCCAAAATGGAAATGCACAAATGCTGAGAGAGATAGTTCCAAAAAGTATCTGTGATTTTTAAGGACAGGCAAAAAGTTGGTTGTTTGGCCCTAGTAAATAACCAACCACTTGAGAATTTGATTTTTTCTACTCCTTGAAAATTTTGGATCATTATGTCCACTTGCATCCTCAACATGTTTCTGTCATGCATATCCACCTCACTTAAAGGATGTTAGGATCAGTTACAAGTCCCTTTCCTCTAAAATTCCACCAGGCTTATTATTAGGGGCTGTACTAGTGGAATTTCAAGAACATGGATAACAAAACCTTGGAGTTCATTTTTAGTGCCTGAAATAATTTTGAAATTGTTTTTTTGCATAAATGAACTCTAAAATTTTCATTTTTTATTGCCTTATATCTTTTTTGTTTAAGAGAAAATGGGAGAGTGAAAACGCAAGTTTGGAGCTGAAAATAAATTTGAACATCCAAAATGGAAATGCACAAATGCTGAGAGAGATAGTTCCAAAAAGTATCTGTGATTTTTACGGATAGGCAAAAATGTGGGTTGTTTGGCCCTCGTAAATATCCAACAACTTGAGAATTTTATTTTTTCTGCTCCTTGAATTTTTTTGATCATTATGTCCACTTGCATCCTCAACATGTTTCTGGCATGAATACCCACCTCACTTAAAGCATGTTAGGATCAGTTACAAGTCCCTTTCCTACAAAATTCCACCAGGCTTATTATTAGGGGTTGTACTAGTGGAATTTCCAGATCATGGATAACAAAACCGTTGAGTTCATTTTTAGTTCCTGAAATAAGTTTGAATTTTTTTTTTGCATACATGAACTCTAAAATTTACATTTTGTTATGCCTTATTTCTGTTTTGTTTACGAGAAAAATGGGAGAGTGAAAACTCTTGTTTGGATCTGAAAACAAATTTGAACATCGAAAATGGAAATGCACAAATGCTGAGAGAGATAGTTCCAAAATGTATTTGTGATTTTTAAGGGTAGGCAAAAAGTGGATTGTTTGGCCCTGGTAAATATCCAACCACTTGAGAATTTGATTTTTTCTACTCCTTGAATTTTTGTATAATTAGGTGCACTTGCATCCTCAACATGTTTCTGGCATGCATATCCACCACACTTAAAGCATGTTAGGATCAGTTACAAGTCCCTTCCCTATAAAATTCCACTAGGCTTATTATTAGGGGTTGTACTTGTGAAATTTCCATAACATGGATAACAAAACTTGGAGTTTATTTTTAGTGCCTGAAATAATTTTGAAATTTTTTTTTGCATACTTGAACTTTAAAATTTTCCTTTTGTTATGCATTATATCTTTTTTATTTACGAGAAAAATGGGAGAGTGAAAACCCAAGTTTGGATCTGAAAACAAATTTGAACATCCAAAATGGTAATGCAAAAATGTTGAGAGAGATAGTTCCAAAAAATATATGTGATTTTTAAGGATAGGCAAAAAGTGGGTTGTTTGGCCATGGTAAATATCCAACCTCTTGAAAATTTGATTTTTTCTACTCCATTAAATTTTTGGATCATTAGGTCCACTTGCATCCTCAACATGTTTCTCGCATGCATATCCACCACACATAAAGCATTTTAGGATCAGTTATAAGTCCCTTTCCAATAAAATTCCACCAAGCTTAATATAAGGGGCTGTACTAGTGGAATTTCAAAAACATGGATAATAATACCTTGGAGTTCATTTTTAGTACCTGATATAATTTTGAAATTTTTTTTTGCATACATGAACTCTTAAATTTTCATTTTGTTATGCCTTATATGTTTTTTGTTTAGGAGAAAAATAGGAGAGTCAAAACTCAATTTTGGCTCTAAAAACAAATTTGAACATCCAAAATGGAAATGCACAAATGCTGAGAGAGATAGTTCCAAAAAGTATCTATGATATTTAAGGATAGGCAAAAAGCGGGTTGTTTGGCCCTCGTAAATATCCAACCACTTGAGACTTTGATTTTTTGTACTCCTTGAAATTTTTGGATCATTAGGTCCACTTGCATCCTCTACATGTTTTTGCCATGCATATCCCCCACACTTAAAGCATGTTAGGATCAGTTACAAGTCCCTTTCCTATAAAATTCCAACAGGATTATTATTTGGGGCTCTACTAGTGGAATTTCCAGAACATGGATAACAAAACCTTGGAGTTCATTTTTAGTGCCTGAAATAATTTGGAAATTTTATTTTACATTCTTGAAATCTAAAATTTTCATTTTGTTATGACTTATACCTTTTTTTTTTACAAAAAAATGGGAGAGTGAAAACTCAAGTTTGGATCTGAAAATAAATTTGAACATCCAAAATGGAAATGCACAAATGCTGAGAGAGATAGTTCCAAAAAGTATCTGTGATTTTTGAGGATAGGCAAATAGTGGGTTGTTTGGCCCTAGTAAATATCCAACCACTTGAGAATTTGATTTTTTCTACTCCTTGAAATTTTCTAATCATTAGGTCCACTTGCATCTTCAACATGTTTTTGGCATGCATATCCACCACACTTAAAGCATGTTAGGATTAGTTCCAAGTCCCTTTCCTATAAAATTCCACCAGGCTTATTATTAGGGGCTGTACTAGTGGAATTTCCAGAACATGCATAACAAAACCTTGGAGTTCATTTTTAGTGCCTGAAATAATTTGAAATTTTTTTTTTGCATACATCACCTCTAAAATTTTTATTTTGTTATGCCTTATATCTTTTTTGTTTACAAAAAAAATGAGAGAGTGAAAACTCATGTTTGGATCTGAAAAGAAATTTGAACATCCAAAATGGAAATGCACAAATGCTGAGAGAGATAGTTCCAAAAAGTATCTGTGATTTTTAAGGACAGGCAAAAAGTGGGTTGTTTGGCCCTGGTAAATAACCAACCACTTGAGAATTTGATTTTTTCTACTCCTTGAAATTTTTGGATCATTACGTCCACTTGCATCCTCAACATGTTTCTGTCATGCATATCCACCTCACTTAAAGGATGTTAGGATCAGTTACAAGTCCCTTTCCTCTAAAATTCCACCAGGCTTATTATTAGGGGCTGTACTGGTGGAATTTCAAGAACATGTATAACAAAACCTTAGAGTTCATTTATAGTGCCTAAAATAATTTTGAATTTTTTTTTTTTGCATTAATGAACTCTAAAATTTTCAATTTGTTATGCCTTCTATCTTTTTTGTTTACGAGAAAAACGGGAGAGTGAAAACTCAAGTTTGGATCTGAAAATAAATTTAAACATTCAAAATGGAAATGCACAAATGCAGAGAGAGATAGTTCCAAAAAGTATCTGTGATTTTTAAGGATAGGCAAATAGTGGGTTGTTTGGCCCTGGTAAATATCCATCCACTTGAGAATTTTATTTTTTCTACTCCTTTAAATTTTCTGATAATTAGGGCCACTTGCATCCTCAACATTTTTCTTGCATGCATATCCACCACACTTAAAGCATGTTTGGATCTGTTACAAGTCCCTTTCCTATAAAATTCCACCAAGCTTATTATTAGGCGCTATCTTAGTAGAATTTACAGAACGTGGATAACAAAACCTTGGAGTTCTTTTTTAGTACCTGAAATAAGTTTGAAATTTTTGTTTGCATACATGAACTCTAAAATTTTCATTTTGTTATGCCTTTTATCATTTTTGTTTACGAGAAAAATGGGAGACCAAAAACTCAAGTTTGGATCTGAAAAAAAAATTGAACATCCAAAATGGAAATGCACAAATGTTGAGAGAGATTGTTCCAAAAAGTATCTGTGATTTTTAAGGATAGGCAAAAAGTGGGTTGTTTGGCCATGGTAAATATCCAACCACTTGAGAATTTGATTTTTTCTACTCCTTGAAATTTTTGGATCATTAGGTCCACTTGCTTCCTCAACATGTTTCTGCGATGCATATCCACCACACTTAAAGCATGTTAGGATCAGTTACATGTCCCTTTTTTATAAAATTCCACCAGGATTATTATTAGGGGCTGTACTAGTGGAATTTCTAGAACATGGGTAACATAACCTTGGAAGTCATTTTCAGTGCCTAAAATAATTTTGTAATTTTTTTTTGCATACTTGAACTCAAAAGTTTTCATTTTGTTATGCCTTATACTTTTTTTTGTTTACGAGAAAAATGGGAGAGTGAAAACTCAAGTTTGGATTTGAAAATAAATTTTAACATCCAAAATGGAAATGCACAAATGCTGAGAGAGATAGTTCCAAAAAGTATCTGTGATTTTTAAGGATAGGCAAATTGTGGTTCGTTTGGCCCTGGTAAATATCCAACCACTTGAGAATTTGATTTTTTCTACGCCTTGAAATTTTCTGATCATTAGGTCCACTTGCATCCTAAACTTGTTTCTAGTATGCATATCCACCACACTTAAAGCATGTTAGGATCAGTTACAAGTCCCTTTCCTATAAAATTCCTCCGGGCTTATTATTAGGAGTTCTACAAGTGGAATTTCCGGAACATGGATAACAAAACCTTGGAGTTCATTTTTACTGCCTGAAATAATTTTCAAATTTTTATTTTTGCATACATGACCTCTAAAATTTTCATTTTGTAATGTCTTATATCTTTTTTGTTTACGCGAAAATGGGAGAGTGAAAACTCAATTTTGGATCTGAAAACAAATTTGAACATCCAAAATGGAAATGCACAAATACTGAGAGAGATAGTTCCAAAAAGTATCTGTGATTTTTAAGGATAGGCAAAAAGTTGGTTGTTTGGCCCTGGTAGATATCCAACCACTTGAGAATTTGATTTTTTCTACGCCTTGAAATTTTTGGATCATTAGGTCCACTTGCATCCTCAACATGTTTCTGGCATGCATATCCACTACACTTAAAGCATGTTAGGATCAGTTACAAGTCCCTTTCCTATAGAATTCCACCAAGGTTATTATAAGGGGCTGTACTAGTGGAATTTCCAGAACATGGATAACAAAACCTTGGAGTTCATTTTTAGTGCCTGAAATAATTTTGAAATTTTGTTTTTTGCATACATGAACTTTAAAATTTTCATGTTGTTATGCCTTATATCTTTTTTGTTTACGAGAAAAATGGGAGAGTGAAAACTCAAGTTTGGATCTGAAAACAAATTTGAACATCCAAAATGGAAATGCACAAATGCTGAGAGAGAGAGTTCCAAAAAATATCTGTGATTTTTAAGGATAGGCAAAAACTGGGTTGTTTGGCCATGGTATCCAACCACTAGAGAATTTTCTTTTTTCTACTCCTTGAAAATTTTGGATCATTTGGTCCACTAGCATCCACAACATGTTTATGCCATGCATATCCACCACACTTAAAGCTTGTTAGGATGAGTTACAAGTCCCTTTCCAATGAAACTCCACCAGGATTATTATTAGGGGTTGTACTAGTGGAATTTCCAGAACATGGATAACAAAACCTTGGAGTTCATTATTAGTGCCGAAATAATTTTTGAAATTTTTTTTTTGCATAAATGAACTCTTAAATTTTCATTTTTTTATGCCTTATATCTTTTTTGTTTAAGAGAAAATGGGAGAGTGAAAACGCAAGTTTGGAGCTGAAAATAAATTTGAACATCCAAAATGGAAATACACAAATGCTGAGAGAGATAGTTCCAAAAAGTATCTGTGATTTTTAAGGATAGGCAAAAAGTGGGTTGTTTGGCCCTGGTAAATATCCAACAACTTGAGAATTTGATTTTTTCTGCTCCTTGAATTTTTTTGATCATTATGTCCACTTGCATCCTCAACATGTTTCTGGCATGAATATCCACCTCACTTAAAGCATGTTAGGATCAGTTACAAGTCCCTTTCCTACAAAATTCCACCAGGCTTATTATTAGGGGCTGTACTAGTGGAATTTCCAGATCTTGGATAACAAAACCTTTGAGTTCATTTTTAGTTCCTGAAATAAGTTTGAATTTTTTTTTTTGCATACTTGAACTCTAAAATTTTCATTTTGTTATGCCTTATTTCTGTTTTGTTTACGAGAAAAATGGGAGAGTGAAAACTCTTGTTTGGATCTGAAAACAAATTTGAACATCCAAAATGGAAATGCACAAATGCTGAGAGAGATAGTTCCAAAATGTATTTGTGATTTTTAAGGATAGGCAAAAAGTGGGTTGTTTGGCCCTGGTAAATATCCAACATGTTTCTTGCATGCATATCCACCACACTTAAAGCATGTTAGGATCAGTTACAAGTCCCTTCCCTCTAAAATTCCACCAGGCTTATTATTAGGGGTTGTACTAGTGAAATTTCCAGAACATGGATAACAAAATTTGGAGTTCATTTTTAGTGCCTGAAATAATTTTGAAATTTTTTTTGCTTGCTTGAACTCTAATATTTTCCTTTTGTTAAATACTTATATCTTTTTTGTTTACTAGAAAAATAGGAGAATGAAAACCCAAGTTTGGATCTGAAAACAAATTTGAACTTCCAAAATGGTAATGCACAAATGCTGAGAGAGATAGTTCCAAAAAGTATATGTGATTTTTAAGGATAGGCAAAAAGTGGGTTGTTTGGCCATGGTAAATATCCAACCTCTTGAAAATTTGATTTTTTCTACTCCATTAATTTTTTGGATCATTAGGTCCACTTGCATCCTCAACATGTTTCTCGCATGCATATCCACCACACATAAAGCATTTTAGGATCAGTTACAAGTCCCTTTCCAATAAAATTCCACCAAGCTTAATATAAGGGGTTGTACTAGTGGAATTTCAAAAACTTGGATAACAATACCTTGGAGTTCATTTTTAGTGCCTGAAATAATTTTGAAATTTTTTTTGCATACATGAACTCTTAAATTTTCATTTTGTTATGCTTTCTATGTTTTTTTGTTTAGGAGAAAAATAGGAGAGTGAAAACTCAATTTTGGCTATGAAAACAAATTTGAACATCCAAAATGGAAATGCGCAAATGCTGAGAGTGATAGTTCCAAAAAGTATCTATGATTTTTAAGGATAGGCAAAAAGTGGGTTGTATGGCTGTGGTAAATATCCAACCACATGAGAATTTGATTTTTTCTACTTCTTGATATTTTTGGTTCATTAGGTCCACTTGCATCCTCAACATGTTTGTCGCATGCATATCCACCACACATAAAGCATGTTAGGATCAGTTAGTAGTCCCTTTCCTATAAAATTCCACCAGGCTTATTATTAGGGGTTGTACTAGTAGAATTTTCAGAACATGGATAACAAAACCTTGGAGTTCATTTTTAGTGCCTAAAATGATTTTGAAATTTTTTTTTTGCATGCATGAACTGTAAAATTTTCATTTTGTGATGCCTTTTTTCTCTTTTGTTTACGAGAAAAATGGAAGAGTGAAAACACAAGTTTGGATCTGAAAACAAATTGGAACATCCAAAATGGAAATGCACAAATGCTGAGAGACATGGTTCCAAAAAGTATCTGTGATTTTTAAGGATAGGCAAAAAGGAGGGGGGGGGGGGTGGATTTGGTCCTGGTAAATATCCAACATGTCCTGGATTTGGTCCTGGTACTTGAGAATTTGATTTTTTCTACTCCTTCAAATTTTCTGATCATTAGGTCCACTTGCATCCTCAACATGTTTCTGGCATGCATATCCACCACACTTAAAGCATGCTAGGATCAGTTACAAGTCCCTTTCCTATAAAATTCCACCGGGGTTATTATTAGGGGCGGTACTAGTGGAATTTCCAGAACATAGATAACAAAACCTTGGTGTTCATTTTTAGTGCCAGAAATAATTTTGAAATTTTTTTTTTCCATACTTGAACTCTAAAATTTTCATTTTATTATGCCTTATATCTTTTTTGTTTATGAGAAAAATGGGAGAGTGAAAACTCATGTTTGGATCTAAAGACAAATTTGAACATCCAAAATGGAAATGCACAAATGCTGAGAGAGATAGTTCCAAAAAGTATCTGTGATTTTTAAGGATAGGCAAAAAGTGGGTTGTTTGGCCCTAGTAAATATCCAACCACTTGAGAATTTCATTTTTTCTACTCCTTGAAATTTTTTGATCATTATGTGCACTTGCATCCTCAACACATTTCTGGCAAGCATATCCACCACACTTAAAGCATGCTAGGATCAGTTACAAATCCCGTTCCTATAAAATTCCACCAGGCTTATTATTAGGGGCGGTCTTAGTGGAATTTCCAGAACATAGATAACAAAACCTTGGAGTTCATTTTTAGTGCCTGAAATAATTTTGAATTTTTTTTTTTGCATACTTGAACTCTAAAATTTTCATTTTGTTATTCCTTATATCTTTTTTGTTTACAAGAAAAATGGGAGAGTGAAAACTCAATTTTGGATCTGAAAACAAATATGAACATCCAAAATGGAAATGCACAAATTCTGAGAGAGATAGTTCCAAAAAGTATCTATGATTATTAAGGATAGGCAAAAAGTGGGTTGTTTGGCCCTGGTAAATATCCAACCACTTGAGAATTTCATTTTTTCTACTCCTTGAAATTTTTTGATCATTATGTGCACTTGCATCCTCAACATGTTTCTGGCATGCATATCCACCTCACTTAAAGCATGTTAGGATCAGTAATAAGTCCCTTTCCAATAAAACTCCACCAGGCTTATTATTAGGGGCTGTACTAGTGGAATTTCCAGATCATAGATAACAAAACCTTGGAGTACATGTTTAGTTCGTGAAATAATTTTAAAATTTTTTTTTTTGCATACATGAACGCTAAACTTTTCATTTTGTTATGCCTTATTTCTTTTTAGTTTACGAGAAAAATGGTAATGTGAAAACTCATGTTTGGATCTGAAAATAAATTTGAACATCCAAAATGGAAAAGCACAAATGCTGAGAGAGATTGTTCCAAAATGTATTTGGGATTTTCAAGGATAGGCAAAAAGTGGATTGTTTGGACCTGGTAAATATCCAACCACTTGAGAATTTGATTTTTTCTACTCCCTGAAATTTTTGGATCATTAGGTCCACTTGAATCCTCAATATGTTTCTAGCATGCATATCCACCACACTTAAAGCATGTTAGGATCAGTTACATGTTCCATTCCTTTAAAATTCCACCAAGCTTGTTATAAGGGGTTGTACTAGTGGAATTTCAGGAACATGGATAACAAAACCTTGGAGTTCATTTTTAGTACCTGAAATAATTTTGAATTTTTTTATTAGCATACATCAACTCTAAAATTTTCATTTTGTTATGCCTTATATCTTTTTTGTTTACGAGAAAAATGGGAGAGTGAAAACTCAATTTTGGATCTGAAAACAAATATGAACATCCAAAAAGGAAATGCACTAATGCAGAGAGAGATAGATCTAAAAAGTATCTGTGATTTTTAAGGATAGGCAAAAAGTGGGTTGTTTGGCCATGGTAAATATCCAACCACTTGAGAATTTCATTTTTTCTACTCGTTGAAATTTTTGGATCATTAGGTCCACTTGCATCCTCAACATGTTTCTGGCTTGCATATCCACCACACTTAAAACATGTTAGGATCAGTTACAAGTCCCTTTCCTATAAAATTCCTCCAGGATTATTATTAGGGGCTATACCAGTGGAATTTCCAGAACATGGATAACAAAACCTTGGAGTTCATTTTTAGTGCCTGAAATAATTTTGAAATTTTTTATTATGCATACTTGAACTCTAAAAATTTCATTTGTTATGCCTCATACCTTTTTTTTTACGAGAAAAATGGTAGAGTGAAAACTCCAGTTTGGATCTGAAAAAAAATTTGAACATCCAAAATGGAAATGCACAAATGCAGAGAGAGATTCCAAAAAGTATATGTGATTTTTAAGGATAGGCAAAAAGTGGGTTCTTTGGCCCTGGTATATATCCAACCACTTGAGAATTTGATTTTTTCTACTCGAAATTTTTGCATCATTAGGTCCACTTGCATCCTAAACTTGTTTCTGGTATGCATATCCACCACACTTAAAGCATGTTAGGATCAGTTACAAGTCCCTTTCCTATAAAATTCCTCCGGGCTTATTATTAGGGGTTGTACAAGTGGAATTTCCGGAACATGGATAACAAAACCTTGGAGTTCATTTTTACTGCCTGAAATAATTTTGAAATTTTTATTTTTGCATACATGAACTCTAAAATTTTCATTTTGTAATGCCTTATATCTTTTTTATTTACGAGAAAAATGGGAGAGTGAAAACTCAAGTTTGGATCTGAAAACAAATTTGAACATCCAAAATGGAAATGCACAAATGCTGAGAGAGAGAGTTCCAAAAAGTATCTGTGATTTTTAAGGATAGGCAAAAAGTTGGTTGTTTGGCCCTGGTAGATATCCAACCACTTGAGAATTTGATGTTTCTACTGCTTGAAAGTTTTGGATCATTAGGTCCACTTGCATCCTCAACATGTTTCATGCATGCATATCCACCACACTTAAAACATGTTAGGATCAGTTACAAGTCCCTTTCCTATAAAATTCCACCAAGCTTATTATTAGGGGCTGTACTAGTGGAATTTCCAGAACACTGATAACAAAACCTTGGAGTTCATTTTTGGTGCCTGCAATAATTTTGAAATTTTTTTTTTTGCATACAAGAACTCTAAAATTTTCATTTTGTTATGCCTTATCAAATTTTTGTTTACGAGAAAAATGGGAGAGTGAAAACTCAAGTTTGGATCTGAAAACAAATTTAAACATCCAAAATGGAAATGCACAAATGTGGAGAGAGATAGTTCCAAAAAGTATGTGTGATTTTTAAGGAAAGGCAAAAAGTGGCTTGTTTTGCCCTGGTATCCAACCACTTGAGAATTTCATTTTTTCTATGCCTTGAAATTTTTGGATCATTAGGTCCACTTGCCTCCTCAACATATTTCTGGCATGCATATCCACCACACTTAAAGCATGTTAGGATCAGTTACATGTCCCTTTCCTATAGAATTCCACCAAGCTTATTACAAGGGGCTGTACTAGTGGAATTTCCAGAACATGGATAACAAAACCTTGGAGTTCATTTTTAGTGCCTGAAATAATTTTGAAATTTTGTTTTTTCCATACATGAACTTTAAAATTTTCTTTTTTTTATGCCTTATATCTTTTTTGTTTACGAGAAAAATGGGAGAGTGAAAACTCAAGTTTGGATCTGAAAACAAATTTGAACATCCAAAATGGAAATGCACAAATGCTGAGAGAGAGAGTTCCAAAAAGTATCTATGATTTTTAAGGATAGGCAAAAAGTGGGTTGTTTGGCCATGGTATCCAACCACTTGAGAATTTGATTTTTTCTACTGCTTGAAATTTTTAGATTATTTGGTCCACTTGCATCCTCAACATGTTTATGCCATGCATATCCACCACACTTAAAGCTTGTTAGGATGTGTTACAAGTCCCTTTCCTATGAAACTCCACCAGGATTATTATTAGGGGCTGTACTAGTGGAATTTCTAGAACATGGATAACAAAACCTTTGAGTTCATTATTTGTGCCTAAAATAATTTTGAAATTTTTTTTTTGCATAAATGAACTCTAAAATTTTCATTTTTTTTATGCCTTATACCTTTTTTGTTTAAGAGAAAATGGGAGAGTGAAAATGCAAGTTTGGTGCTGAAAATAAATTTGAACATCCAAAATGGAAATGCGCAAATGCTGAGAGAGATAGTTCCAAAAAGTATCTGTGATTTTTAAGGATAGGCAAAAAGTGGGTTGTTTGGCCCTGATATCCAACAACTTGAGAATTTGATTTTTTCTGCTCCTTGAAATTTTTTGATCATTATGTCCACTTGCATCCTCAACATGTTTCTGGCATGAATATCCGCCTCACTTAAACAATGTTAGGATCAGTTACAAGTCCCTTTCCTATAAAATTCCACCAGGCTTATTATTAGGGGCTGTACTAGTGGAATTTCCTGATCATGGATAACAAAACTTTGGAGTTCAATTTTAGTTCCTGAAATAAGTTTGAATTTTTTTTTTTGCATACATGAACTCTAAAATTTTCATTTTGTTATGCCTTATTTTTTTTTTGTTTACGAGGAAAATGGGAGAGTGAAAACTCTCGTTTGGATCTGAAAACAAATTTGAACATCCAAAATGGAAATGCACAAATGCTGAGAGAGATAGTTCCAAAATGTATTTGTGATTTTTAAGGATAGGCAAAAAGTGGATTGTTTGGCCCTGGTAAATATCCAACCACTTGAGAATTTGATTTTTTCTACTCCTTGAAATTTTTGGATCATTAGGTGCACTTGCATCCTCAACATGTTTCTCGCATGCATATCCACCACACATAAAGCATTTTAGGATCAGTTACAAGTCCCTTTCCAATAAAATTCCACCAAGCTTAATATAAGGGGCTGTACTAGTGGAATTTCAAAAACATGGATAACAATACCTTGGAGTTCATTTTTAGTGCCTGAAATAATTTTGAAATTTATTTTTTGCATACATGAACTCTTAAATTTTCATTTTGTTATGCCTTATATGTTTTTTATTTAGGAGAAAAATAGGAGAGTGAAAACTCAATTTTGGATCTAAAAACAAATTTGAACATCCAAAATGGAAATGCACAAATGCTGAGAGAGATAGTTCCAAAAAGTATCTATGATTTTTAAGGATAGGCAAAAAGTGGGTTGTTTGGCCGTGGTAAATATCCAACCACTTGAGAATTTGATTTTTTCTACTTCTTGATATTTTTGGATCATTAGGTCCACTTGCATCCTCAACATGTTTGTCGCATGCATATCCACCACACTTAAAGCATGTAAGGATCTGTTAGTAGTCCCTTTCCTATAAAATTCCACCAGGCTTATTATTAGGGGTTGTACTAGTAGAATTTCCAGAACATGGATAACAAAACCTTGGAGTTCATTTTTACTGCCTAAAATGATTTTGAATTTTTTTTTTGCATGCATGAACTGTAAAATTTTCATTTTGTGATGCCTTTTTTCTCTTTTGTGTACGAGAAAAATGGAAGAGTGAAAAGTCAAGTTTGGATCTGAAAACAAATTTGAACATCGAAAATGGAAATGCACAAATGTTGAGAGAGATGGTTCCAAAAAGTATCTGTGATTTTTAAGGATAGGCAAAAAGAGGCTCTTTGGCCCTGGTAAATATCCAACCACTTGAGAATTTGATTTTTTGTACTGCTTGAAATTTTCTTATCATTAGGTCCACTTGCATCTTCAACATGTTTCTGGCAAGCATATCTACCACACTTAAAGCATGTTAGGAAGTTCCAAGTCCCTTTCCTACAAAATTCCACCAGGCTTATTATTAGGGGTTGTACTAGTGGAATTTCCAGAACATAGATAACAAAACCTTGGAGTTCATTTTTAGTGCCTGAAATAATTTTGAAATTTATTTTTGCATACTTGAACTCTAAAATTTTCATTTTGTTATTCCTTATATCTTTTTTGTTTACGAGGAAAATGGGAGAGTGAAAACTCAAGTTTGGATCTGAAAACAAATTTGAACATCCAAAAATGTAATGCACAAATGCTGAGAGAGATAGTTCCAAAAAGTATATGCGATTTTTAAGGATAGGCAAAAAGTGGGTTGTTTGGCCCTGGTAAATATCCAACAACTTGAGAATATGATTTTTTCTACTGCTTGAAATTTTCTAATCATTAGGTCCACTTGCATCTTCAACATGTTTCTGGCATGCATATCCACCACACTTAAAGCATGTTAGGACCAGTTCCAAGTCCCTTTCCTATAAAATACCATTAGGCTTATTATTAAGGGTTGTACTAGTGGAATTTCCAGAACATGGATAACAAAACTTTGGAGTTCATTTTTAGTGCCAGAAATAATGTTGAAATTTTTTTTTTGCATACATGAACTCTAAAATTTTCATTTTCTATGCCGTATATCTTTTTTGTTTACAAGATAAATGGGAGAATGAAAACTCAAGTTTGGATCTGAAAAAAAATTTGAACATCCAAAATGGAAATCCACAAATGCTGAGAGTGATAGTTCCAAAAAATATCTGCGATTTTTAAGGATAGGCAAAAAGGGAGGGGGGGGGGGGGGGGGGGGGGGGGGGTTTGGCCCTGGTAAATATCTACCCACTTGAGAATTTGATTTTTTCTACTCCTTCAAATTTTCTGATCATTAGGTCCACTTGCATCCTCAACATGTTTCTGGCATGCATATCCACCACACTTAAAGCATGCTAGGACCAGTTACAAGTCCCTTTCCTATAAAATTCCACCGGGCTTATTATTAGGGGCGGTACTCGTGGAATTTCCAGAACATGGATAACAAAACCGTGGAGTTCATTTTTAGTGCCTGAAATAATTTTGAAATTTTTTTTTTGCATACTTGAACTCTAAAATTTTCATTTTTTTATGCCTTATATCTTTTTTGTTTACGAGAAAAATGGGAGAGTGAAAACTCATGTTTGGATCTGAAGACAAATTTGAACATCCAAAATGGAAATGCACAAATGCTGAGAGAGATAGTTCCAAAAAGTATCTGTGATTTTTAAGGATAGGCAAAAAGTGGGTTGTTTGGCCCTGGTAAATATCCAACCACTTGAGAATTTTATTTTCTCTACTCCTTGAAATTTTTTGATCATTATGTGCACTTGCATCCTCAACATGTTTCTGGCATGCATATCCACCACACTTAAAGCATGCTAGGATCAGTTACAAGTCCCTTTCCTATAAAATTCCACCAGGCTTATTATTAGGGGCAGTCTAAGTGGAATTTCCAGAACATAGATAACAAAACCTTGGAGTTCATTTTTAGTGCCGGAAATAATTTTGAATTTCTTTTTTTGCATACTTGAACTCCAAAATTTTCATTTTGTTATGCCTTATATATTTTTTGTTTACGAGAAAAATGGGAGAGTGAAAACTCAATTTTGGATCTGGAAACAAATATGAACATCCAAAATGGAAATGCACAAATTCTGAGAGAGATAGTTCCAAAAAGTATCTGTGATTTTTAAGGATAGGCAAAAAGTGGGTTGTTTGGCACTCGTTAATATCCAACCACTTGAGAATTTCATTTTTTCTACTCCTTGAAATTTTTTGATCATTATGTGCACTTGCATCCTCAACATGTTTCTGGCATGCATATCCACCTCACTTAAAGCATGTTAGGATCAGTTACAAGTCCCTTTCCTATAAAACTCCACCAGGCTTATTATTAGGGGCAGTACTAGTGGAATTTCCAGATCATAGATAACAAAACCTTGGAGTTCATTTTTAGTTCATGAAATAATTTAAAAATTTTTTTTTTGCATACATGAACTCTAAACTTTTCATTTTGTTATGCCTTATTTCTTTTTTGTTTACGAGAAAAATGGTAATGTGAAAACTCATGTTTGGATCTGAAAATAAATTTGAACATCCAAAATGGAAAAGCACAAATGCTGAGAGAGATAGTGCCAAAATGTATTTGGGATTTTCAAGGATAGGCAAAAAGTGGGTTGTTTGGACCTGGTATTTATCCAACCAATTGCGAATTTCATTTTTTCTACTCCCTGAAATTTTTGGATCATTAGGTCCACTTGCATCCTCAACATGTTTCTGGCATGCATATCCACCACACTTAAAGCATGTTAGGATCAGTTACAAGTCCCTTTCCTTTAAAATTCCACCAAGCTTGTTATAAGGGGCTGTACTAGTGGAATTTCAGGAACATGGATAACAAAACCTTGGAGTTCTTTTTTAGTACCTGAAATTATTTTGAATTTTTTTTTTTTTGCATACATCAACTCTAAAATTTTTATTTTGTTATGCCTTATATCTTTTTTGTTTACGAGAAAAATGGGAGAGTGAAAACTCAATTTTGGATCTGAAAAAAAATATGAACATCCAAAATGGAAATGCACAAATGTAGAGAGATAGTTTCAAAAAGTATCTGTGATTTTTAAGGATAGGCAAAAAGTGGGTTGTTTGGCCCTGGTAAATATGCAACCACTTGAGAATTTCATTTTTTCTACTCCTTGAAATTTTTGGATCATTTGGTCCACTTGCATCCTCAACATGTGTTTGGCATGCATATCCACCACACTTAAAACATGTTAGGATCAGTTACAAGTCCCTTTCCTATAAAATTCCTCCAGGATTATTATTTGGGGCTATACCAGTGGAATTTCATGAACATGGATAACAAAACCTTGGACTCTAAAATTTTCATTTGTTATGCCTAATACCATTTTTTTTACGAGAAAAATGGTAGAGTGAAAACTCAAGTTTGGATCTGAAAATAAATTTGAACATTCAAAATGGAAATGCACAAATTCTGAGAGAGATAGTTCCAAAAATTATCTGTGATTTTTAAGGATAGACAAATAGTGGGTTGTTTGGGCATGGAAAATATCCAACCACTTGAGAATTTGTTTTTTCTACTCGAAATTTTCTGATCATTAGGTCCACTTGCATCCTCAAAATGTTTCTGGCATGCATATCCACCACACTTAAAGCATGTTAGGATCAGTTACAAGTCGCTTTCCTATAAAATTCCACCAGGCTTATTATTAAGGGTTGTACTAGTGGAATTTACAGAACGTGGATAACAAAATCTTGGAATTCATTTTTAGTGCTTGAAATAATTTTGAAATTTTGTTTTTGCATACATGAAATCTAAAATTTTCATTTTTTTATGCCTTATATATTTTTTGTTTACGAGAAAAATGGGAGAGCGAAAACTCAAGTTTGGATCTGAAAAAAAATTTGAACATCCAAAATGGAAATTTACAAATGCTGAGAGAGATTCCAAAAAGTATCTGTGATTTTTAAGGATAGGCAAAAAGTGGGTTCTTTGGCCCTGGTATATATCCAACCACTTGAGAATTTGATTTTTTCTACTCCTTGAAATTTTTGGATCATTAGGTCCACTTGCATCGTCAACATGTTTCTGGCATGCATATCCACCACACTTAAAGCATGTTAGGATCAGTTACAAGTCCCTTTCGTATAAAATTCCACCAAGCTTATTACTAGGGGCTGTACTAGTGGAATTTCCAGAACATGGATAACAAAACCTCTAAGTTCATTTTTAGTGCCTGAAATAATTTTGAAATTTTTTTTTGCATACAAAAACTCTAAAATTTTCATTTTGTTATGCCTTATATATTTTTTGTTTACAAGAAAAATGGGAGAGTGAAAACTCAAGTTTGGATCTGAAAACAAATTTGAACATCCAAAATGGAAATGCACAAATGTTGAGAGAGATAGTTCCAAAAAGTATCTGTGATTTTTAAGGGTAGGCAAAAAGTGGGTTGTTTGGCCCTGGTATCCAACCACTTGAGAATTTGATTTTTTCTACTCCTTGAAATTTTTGGATCATTAGGTCCACTTGCATCCTCAACATGTTTCTGGCATGCATATCCACCACACTTAAAGCATGTTAGGATCAGTTACAAGTCCCTTTCCTATGAAACTCCACCAGGATTATTATTAGGGGTTGTACTAGTGGACTTTATAGAACATGGATAGCAAAACCTTGGAGTTCATTTTTAGTGCCTGAAATAATTTTGAAATTTTTTTTTTGCATACATGAATTCTAAAATTTTAATTTTGTTATGCATTATATCTATTTTGTTTAAGAGAAAAATGGGAGAGTGAAAACGCAAGTTTGGATCTGAAAATAAATTTGAACATCCAAAATGGAAATGCACAAATGCTGAGAGAGAGAGTTCCAAAAAGTATCTGTGATTTTTAAGGATAGGCAAATAGTGGGTTGTTTGGCCCTGGTAAATATCCAACAACTTGAGAATTTGATTTTTTCTACTCCTTGAAATTTTCTGATCATTAGGGCCACTTGCATCCTACACATGTTTCTGGCATGCATATCCACCACACTTAAAGCATGTTAGGATCAGTTACAAGTCCCTTTCCTGTAAAATTCCACTAGGCTTATTATTAGGGGTTGTACTAGTGGAATTTTCAGAACATGGATTACAAAACCTTGGAGTTCATTTTTAGTGCCTTATATTAATTTTGAAATTTTTTTTTTGGCATTCATGAACTCTAAAATTTTCATTTTGTTATGCCTTATATCTTTTTTGTTTACGAGAAAAATGGGAGAGTGAAAACTCAAGTTTGGATCTGAAAAAAAATTTGAACATCCAAAATAGAAATGCACAAATGCAGAGAGAGATAGTTCCAAAAAAGTATATGTGATTTTTAAGGATAGGCAAAAAGTGGGTTGTTTGGCCTTGGTAAATATCCAACCTCTTCAAAATTTGATTTTTTCTACTCCTTTGAATTTTTGGATCATTAGGTCCACTTGCATCCTCAACATGTTTCTGGCATACATATCCACCACACATAAAGCATTTTAGGATCAGTTACAAGTCCCTTTCCTATAAAATTCCTCCAAGCTTAATATAAGGGGCTGTACTTGCGGAATTTCAAAAACATGGATAAGAATACCTTGGAGTTCATTTTTAGTGCCGGAAATAATTTTGAAATTTTTTTTTGCATCCATGAACTCTTAAATTTTCATTTTGTTATGCCTTATATGTTTGTTGTTTATGAGAAATATGGGAGAGTGAAAACTGAATTTTGGATCTGAAAAAAAATTTGAACATCCAAAATGGAAATGCACAAATGCTTAGAGAGATAGTTGAAAAAATTATTTGTGATTTATAAGGATAGGCAAAAAGTGGGTTGTTTGGCCCTGGTAAATATCCAACAACTTGAGAATTTGATTTTTTCTGCTCCTTGAATTTTTTTGATCATTATGTCCACTTGCATCCTCAACATGTTTCTGGCATGAATATCCACCTGACTTAAAGCATGTTAGGAACAGTTACAAGTCCCTTTCCTTTAAAATTCCACCAAGCTTATTATAAGGGGCTGTACAAGTGGAATTTCAGGAACATGGAAAACAAAACCTTGGAGTTCATTTTTAGTACCTGAAATAATTTTGAATTTTTTTTTTGCATACATGAACTCTAAAAGTTTCATTTTGTTATGCCTTATATCATTTTTGTTTACGAGAAAAATGGGAGAGTGAAAACTCAAGTTTGGATCAGAAAACAAATATGTACATCCAAAATGGAAATGCACAAATGCTGAGAGAGACAGTTCCAAAAAGTATCTGTGATTTTTATGGATAGGCAAAAAGTGGGTTGTTTGGCCCTGGTAAATATCCAACCACTTGAGAATTTCATTTTTTCTACTCCTTGAAATTTTTGGATCATTAGGTCCACTTGC
This sequence comes from Aristolochia californica, assembly GCF_029961685.1. Lineage (NCBI taxonomy): Eukaryota > Viridiplantae > Streptophyta > Magnoliopsida > Piperales > Aristolochiaceae > Aristolochia > Aristolochia californica. The sequence goes on from NW_027181771.1 coordinate 13,028,612, forward strand.
ATCCTCAACATGTTTCTGGCATGCATATCCACCACACTTAAAGAATGTTAGGATCAGTTACAAGTCCCTTTCCTATAGAATTCCACCAGGCTTATTATTAGGGGCTGTACTAGTGGAATTTCCAGAACAAGCTTAACAAAACCTTGGAGTTCATTTTTAGTGCCTAAAATAATTTTGAAATTTTTTTTTTGCATACATGAACTCTAAAATTTTCATTTTGTTATGCCTTATTTCTTTTTTCTTTACAAGAAAAATGGGAGAGTGAAAACTCAAGTTTGAATCTGAAAACAAATTTGAAAATCCAAAATGGAAATGCACAAATGCTGAGAGAGATAGTTCCAAAACGTATCTGTGATTTTTAAGGATAGGCAAAAAGTGGGTTGTTTGGCCCTGGTAAATATCCAACCGCTTGAGAATTTGATTTTTTCTACTCCTTGAAATTTTTTGATCATTGTGTCCACTTGCATCCTCAACATGTTTCTGGCATGCATATCCACCTCACTTAAAGCATGTTAGGATCAGTTACAAGTCCCTTTCCTACAAAATTCCACCAGGCTTATTATTAGGGGTTGTACTAGTGGAATTTCCAGATCATGGATAACAAAACCTTGGAGTTCATTTTTAGTTCCTGAAATAAGTTTGAAATTTTTTTTTTGCATACATGAACTCTAATTTTTTTATTTTGTTATGCTTATTTCCTTTTTGTTTACGGGAAAAATGGGAGAGTGAAAACTCTTGTTTGGATCTGAAAACAAATTTGAACATCCAAAATGGAAATGCACAAATGCTGAGGGAGATAGTTCCAAAATGTATTTGTGATTTTTAAGGATTGGCAAAAAGTGGGTTGTTTGGCCCTGGTTTATATCCAACCACTTGAGAATTTGATTTTTTCTACTCCTTGAAATTTTTGGATCATTAGGTCCACTTGCATCCTCAACAAGTTTCTGGCATGCATATCCACCACACTTAAAGCATGTTTGGATCAGTTACAAGTCCCTTCCCTATAAAATTTCACCAGGCTTATTATTTGGGGCTGTACTAGTGGAATTTCCAGAACTTGGATAACAAAACTTGGAGTTAATTTTTAGTGCCTGAAATAATTTTGAAATTTTTTTTTTGCATACTTGAACTCTAAAATTTTCCTTTTGTTATGCCTTATATCTTTTTTGTTTACGAGAAAAATGGAAGAGTGAAAACTCAAGTTTGGATCTGAAAACAAATTTGAACATCCAAAAATGTAATGCACAAATGCTGAGAGAGATAGTTCAAAAAAGTATATGTTATTTGACCAGATCCAAACAACCCACTTTTTACCTTTTTTACAAAAAGCGGACCTAACAATCGTTGATCATCATAAATGTTTTAAAATATTAATGATGTGTAACGGCTATAATTTTTGTTAGAAATGATTTGTTGTTTGGGAGGCAACACTCAGGAAAAATTTCCTCAACCATCCCACCTTCCCCCCCCCCCCCCCCCCCCTCTTCTGATGATTGCAAAACCGAATATATAAAAAACTAAAAAAGTTTACAATCCTTAAAAATCGCAAATACTTTTTGGAATTATCTCTCTCAGCATTTGTGCATTTCTATTTTGGATGTTCAATTTCTTTTCAAATCCAAACATGAGTTTTCACTCTCCCGTTTTTCTGGTAAACATAAAGATGAGGCAAATAGATCACAAAAAAATGAAAATTTTAGAGTTTATGTATGAAAAAAAATTGAAAACTATAATAAATGAAAGTGAAGAAAATTTTTTCACACAAAAAAAAGAACACCAAAGTTTTGTTATCCATGTTTGGGAAATTCCACTAGTACAACCCCTAATAGCTTGGTGGAAATTTATAAGAAAAATAATTCTAATTGATCCTAAGATGTTTTAAATGTAGTGGATATGCATGCCAGAAACATGTTGAAGATGCCAATGACCTAATGTTCCAAAAATTTCAAGGAGTAGAAAAAATTAAATTCTCAAGTTAACGTGCGGTGGGATATTTACCAGAGCGAAACAACCCACTTTTTGCCTATTGTACAAAATGTGGACCTAACAATCATAGAACATCCTAAATGTTTTGATCGATTAATGATGTGTGACCTCTATAATTGTTGTTTGAAATTACTTATGGTTTGGGAGTCAACACTCAGTTAAAAATGTCTCGCCCCCTCTTCCGATGATTACAAAACCCAATATAAAAAAACTAAAAGAGTTTACAATCCTTAAAAATCACAGATAGTTTTTGGAATTATCTCTCTTAGCATTTGTGCATTTCCATTTTGGAAGGTTAATTTTTTTTCAAATCCAAACTTGAGCTTTCACTCTCCCATTTATCTGGTAAACAAAAACATAAGGCAAATAGACAACAAAATGAAAATTTTAGAGTTTATGTATGCAAAAAAAATTGAAAAGAACAATAAATGCAAGTGAAGAAAATTATTTCACGCACTAAAAATGAACACCAAAGTTTTGTTATCTATGTTTGGGAAATACAACTAGTACAACCCCTAATAGGATGGTGGAAGTTTATAAGAAAGAGATTTCTAATCGATCCTCACATGTTTTAAATGTGGTGGATATGCATGCTAGAAACATGTTGAAGATGCAAATGACCTAATGATCGAAGGATTAGAAAAAATTAAATTCTCAAGTTAACGTGCGGTGGGATATTTACCAAATCTAAACAACCCACTTTTTACCTATTTTACAAAAAGTGGACCTAACATTCATAGATCATCGTAAATGTTTTGATCGATTAATGATGTGCAATGGCTTTAATTTTTGTTAGAAATTACTTTTAGTTTGGGAGTCAACACTCAGTTAAAAAAACCACCCCCCCCCCCCGTCTTCCGATAATTGTAAAACCCTATATATAAAAAACTAAAAGAGTTTACATTTCTTTAAAATCACAGATACTTTTTGGAATTATTGCTCTCAGCATTTGTGCATTTCCATTTTGGATGTTCAATTTTTTTTCAAATTCAAACTAGAGTTTTCTCTCTCCCATTTTTCCCGTAAACAAAAAGAAAAGGCTAATAGATCAAAACAAAATGAAAATTTTAGAGTTTATGTATGCAAAAAAAAATTGAAAACTACAATAAAACTAAGTGAAGAAAATTATTTCATACGCCAAAAATGAACACCAAAGTTTTGTTATCAATGTTTGGGAAATTCCACAAGTACAACCCCTAATAGCTTGGTGGAATTTTATAAGAAAGAGATTTTTAATTGATGCTAACATGTTTTAAATGCTGTTGATATGCATGCCAGAAACATGTAGAAGATGCAAATTACTAATGATCAAAAAATTTCAAGGAGTAGAAAAAAATTAAATTCTCATGTTAACATGTCGTGGGATATTTACCAGAGCCAAACAACCCACTTTTTGTCTATTTTAAAAAAAGCGGACCTCACAATCATAGAGCCATAAATATTTTGATTCATTAATGATGTGTAATGGCAATAATTTTTGTAAGAAATTACTTTTGGTTTGGGAGTCAACACTCTGTTAAAAATGCTTTTTGGAATTATCTCTCTCAGAATTTGTGCTTTTCTATTTGCGATGTTCAATTTTTTTTCAAATCCAAACTTGTGTTTTCACTCTCTCAATTTTCTCGTAAACAAAAAGATAAAGCAAATAGATCACAACAAAATGAAAATTTTAGAGCTTTGGAATGCAAAAAAAATTGAAAAATATAATAAATGTAAGGCAAGAAAATTATTTCACGCACTACAAATGAACACCAAAGTTGTGTTATCCATGTTTGGGAAATTCCACTAGACAACCCCTAATAGCTTGGTGGAATTTTATATGAAAGAGATTTCTAATTGATCCTAAAAAAATTTAAATGTGGTGGATATGCATGCAGGAGACATGTTGAAGATGCAAATGAACCAATGATCCAAAAATTTCTAGGAGAAGAAAAAACTAAATTCTCAACTTAACGTGTGGTGGGATATTTACTAGAGCCAAACAATCGACTTTTTGCCTATTTTAGAAAAACCACCCCTAACTATCGTTGGTCATTGTAAATTTTTTGATCGATTAATGATGTGTAACAGCTTTAATTTCTGTTAGAAATGACTTATGGTATTGGGAGTCAACACTTGGTTAAAAATGCATCGTAAACAAAAAGATAAGGCAAATAGATCACAACAAAATGAAAATTTTCAATTTCATGTATGCAGAAAAATTTGAAAACTATAATAAATGTAAGTGAAGAAAATTATTTCACGCACTAAAAATGAACACCAAAGTCTTGTGACCCATGTTTTGGAAATTCCACAAGTACAACCCCTAATAGCTTGGTGGAATTTTATAAGAAAGAGATTCTAATTGATCCTAACATGTTTTAAATATTGTGGAGATGCATGCCAGAAACATGTTAAAGATGCAAATGACCTAATGATCTAAAAATTTCAAGGAGTAGAAAAAATTAAATTGTCAAGTTAAGGTGCGGTGAGATATTTACCAGAACCAAACAACCACTTTTTGCCTATTGTACAAAAAGCGGACCTAACAATCATAGATCATCGTAAAGGCTTTGATTGATTAATGATGTGTAACAGCTATAATTTTTGTTAGAAATGACCTATGGTTTGGGAGTTAACACTCAGTGAAAAATGCCTCTTCCGATGATTGCAAAACCCAATATATAAACAACTAAAAGAGTTTACAATCCATAAAAATCACAGATATTTTTTGGAATTATCTCTCTCAACATTTGTGCATTTTCATTTTGGAAATTCAATTTTTTTTCAAATCCAAACTTTAGATTTCACTCTCACATTTTTCTTGTAATAAAAAAGAACAGGTAAATTCATCACAACAAAATGAAAATTTTAAAGTTTATGTATGCAAAAAATTAGAAAACTATAATAAATGTAAGAGAAGAAAATTTTTCACGCACTAAAAATGAACACCAAAGTCTTGTTATCCATGTTTGGGAAATTCCACTAGTACAACGCCTAATAGCTTGGTGGAATTTTATAAGAAAGAGATTCTAATCGATCCAAACATGTTTTAAATATGGGATATGCATGCCAGAAACAAGTTGAAGATGCAAATGACCTAATGATTCAAAATTTTCAAGGAGTAGAAAAAATTATGTTCTCAACTTAACGTGCGGTGGGATATTACCGGAGCCAAACAAACCACTTTTAACCTATTTTACAAAAAGCGGACCTAACAATGATAGATCATGATAAATGTTTTAATCGATTAATGATGTGTAATGGCTACAATTTTTGTTAGAAATGACTTATGGTTTGGGAGTTAACACTCCGTGAAAAATGCCTCTTTCTATGATTGCAAAACCCAATATATAAACAACTAAAACAGTTTACAATCCTTAAAAATCACAGATATTTTTGTGAATTATCTCTTTCAGCATTTGTGCATTTCCATTTTGGCAGTTCAATTTTTTTTCAGATCCATACTTGAGTTTTCACTCTCCCATTTTTCTCGTAAAAAAAAGGCAAATAGATCAAAACCAATTGAAAATTAAAGAGTTTATGAATGCAAAAAAATTAGAATAAGTATTATAAATGTAAGTGAAGAAAATTATTTCACGCACTAAAAATGAACACAAAAGTTTTGTTATCCATGTTTGGGAAATTCCACTAGTACAACCCCTAATAGCTTGGTGGAATTTTATAAGAAAGAGATTTCTAGTCAATCCTAACATGTTTTAAATGTGGTGCATATGCATGCCAAAAACATGTTGAAGATGCAAATGACCTAATGATCCAAAAATTTCAAGGAGTAGAAAAAATTGAATTCACAAGTTAACGTGCAGTGGGATATTTACCTGGTCCAAACCACTTCCTATTTTAAAAAATTCGGACCTAACAATCATAGATCATTGTAAACTTTTTTTATCGATTAATGATGTGTAACAGTTATAATTTTCGTTTAAAAATGACTTATGGTTTGGGAGTCAACATTCAGTTAAAAAAGCCTCACCCCCCACACCTCACCCTCCCCCCCACCCCCCACCCCCCTTCCGATGATTAAAAAACCCAATATATGAAAACTCAAAGAGTTTACAATCCTTAAAAATCACAGATACTCAGCATTTTTACATTTTGGGTGTTCAATTTTTTTCAAATCCAAACTTGAGTTTTCACTCTCCCTTTTTTCTCGTAAACAAAAAGATAAGGCAAATAGATCTCAACAAAATGAAAATTATAGAGTTTATGTATGCAAAAAAAATTTAAAAATGTAATAAATGTAAGTGAAGAAAATTATTTCTCACACTAAAAATGAACAACAAAGTTTTACGATGCATGTTTGGGAAATTCCACTAGTAGAACCCCTAATAGCTTGGTGGAATTTAATAAGAAAGAGATTCTAATTGATCCTAACATGTCTTAAATGTGGTGGATATGCATGCCAGAAATATGTTGAAGATGCAAATGACCTAATGATCCAAAAATTTCAAGGTGAAGAAAAAATTAAATTCTCAAGTTAATGTGCGGTGGGATATTTACTGGAGCCAAGCAACCCACTTTTTGCCTTTTTTACAAAAAGCGGATCTAACAATCATAGATCATCATAAATTTTTTGATTGATTAATGATGTGTTATGGCTATAATTTTTGTTAGAAATGACTTATGGTTTGGGAGTCAACACTCAGTGAAAAATGCCTTTTTCGATGATTGCAAAACCCAATATATAAACAACTAAAAGAGTTTTTAACCCTTAAAAATCATAGATATTTTCATGAATTATCTCTCTCAGCATTTGTGCATTCCCTTTTTGGTAGTTCAATTTTTATTCAAATCCAAACTTGAGTTTTCTCTCTCCCATTTTTTTGGTAAACAAAAATATAAGGCAATTGGATCTCAACAAAATGAAAATTTAAGAGTTTATGTATGCAAAGAATTAGAAAACTATTATAAATGTAAGTAAAGAAAATTATTTCACGCATTAAAAATGAACATCAAAGTGTTGTTATCCATGTTTGGGAAATTCCACTAGTACAACCCCTAATAGCTTGGTGGAATTTTATAAGAAAGAGATTTCTAGTCAATCCTAACATGTTTTAAATGTGGTGGATATGCATGCCAAAAACATTTTGAAGATGCAAATGACCTAATGATCCAAAAATTTTAAGGACTAGAAGAAATTAAATTCTCAAGTTAACGTGCAATGGGATATATACCAGAGCCAAACAACCCACTTTTTGCCTATTTTACAAAAATCGGACCTAACAATCCTTGATCATCATTAATGTTTTTATCGATTAATGATGTGTAACGGTTATAATTTTTGTTAAAAATTACTTATGGTTTGGGAGTCAACACTTAGTTAAATTTGACACCCCTAACCCCGCCCCCCCCCCCCCCCCCCCCACCCCCCCCCCCCCCCCCCCCCCCCCCCCCCCCCCCCCCCCGCCTCCCCTCTTCCGATGATTGAAAAGCCCAATATATGAAAAACTCAAAGAGTTTAAAATCCTTAAAAATCACTGATACGTTTATGGAATTAACTCTCTCAGCATTTTTTACATTTTGGGCGTTCAATTTTTTTGCAAATCCAAACTTCAGTTTTCACTCTCTCTTTTTTATCATAAACAAAAAGATAAGGCAAATAGATCAAAACAAAATAAAAATTTTAGAGTTTATGTATGCAAAAAAATATGAAAACTATAATAAATGTAAGTAAATAAAATTATTTTACTCACTAAAAATGAACACCTAAGTTTTGTGATCCATGTTTGGGAAATTCCACTAGTACAACCCCTAATAGCTTAGTGGAATTTTATAAGAAAGAGATTCTAATTGATCCTAACATGTTTTAAATGTAGTGGATATGCATGCCAGAAACACGTGTAAGATGCAAATGACCTAATGATCCAAAAATTTCAAGGAGTTGTAAAAATTAAATTCTCATGTTAACGTGCGGTGGGATATTTAGTAGAGCCAAAAAACCCACTTTTTGCCTATTTTACAAAAAGCGGACCTAACAATCATAGATCATCGTAAATGTTTTTATTGATTAATGATGTGTAACGACTTTAATTTTTGTTAGAAATGACTTATGGTTTGGGAGTCAACAGTTAGGGAAAAATATCTCTTCCGATGATTGCAAAACCTAATATATAAACAACTAAAAGAGTTTACAATCCTTAAAAATAAAAAATAATTTTGTGAATTATCTTTCTCAGCATTTGTGCATTTCCATTTTGGAAGTTGAATTTTTTTCCAAATCCAAACTTGAGTTTTCACTTTCCCTTTTTTCTCGTAAACAAAAGGATAAGGCAAATAGATCACAACCAAATGAATATTAAAGAGTTTATGTATGCAAAAAATTAGAAAACTATAATTAATGTAAGTGAAGAAAATTATTTCACGCACTTAAAATGAACTCCAAAGTTTTGTTATCCATGTCTGGGAAATTCCACTACTACAATCCCTAACAGCTTGGTGGAATTTATAAGAAAGAGATTTCCAGTCGATCCTAACATGTTTTTTAAATGTGGTGGATATGCATGGCAGAAACATTTTGAAGATGCAAATGACCTAATATTTCAAGGTGTAGAAAAAATTAAATTCTCAAGTTAAAGTGCAGTGGGATATTTATAGGAGCCAAACAACCCACTTTTTGCCTATTTTATAAAAAGTGGACCAAACAATCATTGATCACCGTAATTTTTTTTTATCGATTAATGATGTGTAAGGGTGATAATTTTTGTTAAAAATGACTTTTGTTTGGGAGTCAACACTCAGTTAAAAACGCCTCCCCCCCCCCCTATGATTGCAAAACCCAATATATGAAAAACTCGAAGAGCTTACAATCCTAAAAATTCGCATATACGTTTGTGGAATTATCTCTCTCAGCATTTTTGCATTTTAGGTGTTCAAATTTTTTTCAAATCCAAACTTGAGTTTTCACTCTCCCTTTTTCTCGTAAACAAAAAGACAAGGCAAATAGATCACAACAAAATGAAAATTTTAGAGTTTATGTATGCAAAAAAATTTGAAAAATGTAATAAATGTAAGTGAAGAAAATTATTTCACGCACTAAAAATGAACACCTAAGTTTTATGATCCATATTTGGGAAATTCCACTAGTACAACCCCAAATATCTTGGTGAAATTTTATAAGAAATAGATTTCTAATTGATCCTAACATGTTTTAAATGTGGTGGATATGCATGCCAGGAACATGTTGAAGATGCAAATGACCTAATGATCCAAAAATTTCAAGTAGGAAAAATTAAACACTCAAGTTAATGTGCAGTGAAGTATTTACCAGAGCCAAACAACCCACTTTTTGCCTATTTTACAAAAAACCGGACCTAACAATCATAGATCATCGTAAATGCTTTGAAGGATTAATAATGTGTAATTTCTATAATTCTTGTTAGAAATGACTTATGGTTTGGGAGTCAACACTCAGTGAAAAATGCTTCTTCTAATGATTGCAAAACCTCATAGATAAACAACTAAAAGAGTTTACAATCCTAAAAAATCACTGATATTTTTTTGAATTATATCTCTCTGCATTTGTGCATTTCCATTTTGGAAGATTATTTTTTTTTCAAATCCAAGCATGAGTTTTCTCTCTCCCATTTTCCTCGTAAATAAAAAGATAAGGCAAATAGATCACAACAAAATCAAAATATAAGAGTTTATGTATGCAAAAAAATTAGAAAACTATAATAAATGTAAGTGAAGAAAATTATTTCTCGCACTAAAAATGAACACCAAAGTTTTGTGATCAATGTTTGGGAAATTCCGCTAGTACAACCCATAATAGCTTGGTGGAATTTTATAAGAAAGAGATTTCTAATTGATCCTAACATGTTTTAAATGTCGTGGATATGCATGCCAGAAACATGTTGAAGATTCAAATGACCTAAACATCCAAAAATTTCATGGAGGAGAAAAAATTAAATTCTCTAGTTATCATGCGGTGGGATATTGACAAGAGCCAAACAACCCACTTTTTGCCTATTTTACAAAAAGCAGACTAACAATCATAGATCATCGCAAATGTTTTGATCAATTAATGATGTGTAATGGTTATAATTTTTTTTAAAAATGACTTATGGTTTGGGTGTCAACACTCAACTAAAAATGCCTCCCCTCCCCCCTCTTCCGATGATTGGAAAACCCAGTATATGAAAAACTCAAAGAGTTTGCAATCCTTAAAAATCACAGATACGTTTGTGGAATTATCTCTCTCAGCATTTTTACATTCTAGTTGATCCTAACATGTTTTAAATGTGGTGGATATGCATGCCATAAACATGTTGAAGATTCAAATGACCTAAAGATCCAAAAATTTCAAGGAGGAGAAAAAATTAAATTATCAAGTTATCATGTGGTGGGATATTGACCAGAGCCAAACAACCCACTTTTTGCCTATTTTACAAAAAGCAGACCTAACAATCATAGATCATCGTAAATATTTTTATCGATTAATGATGTGTAACGACTATAATTTTTGTTAGAAATGACTTATGGTTTGGGAGTCAACAGTCAGTGAAAAATGCCTCTTCCGATGATTGCAAAACCCAATATATAAACAACTAAAAGAGTTTAAAATCCTTAAAAATAAAAGATATTTTTGTGAATTATCTCTCTCAGCATTTGTGCATTTCATTCTGGAAGTTCAATTTTATTTCAAATCCAAACTTGAGTTTTCACTGTCCCATTTTTCTCGTAAACAAAGGGTTGAGGCAAATAGATCACAACGGAATGAAAATTTAAGAGTTTATGTATGCAAAAAAATTTGAAAACTATAATAAATGTAAGTGAAGAAAACTATTTCATGCACTAAAAATGAATGCCAAAGTTTTGTTATCCATGTTTGGGAAATTTCACTAGTACAACCCCTAATAACTTGGTGGAATTTTATAAGAAAGAGATTTCTAGTTGATCCTAACATGTTTTAAATGTGGTGGATATGCTTGCAAGAAACATGTTGAAGATGGAAATAACCTAATGATCCAAAAATTTCAAGGAGTATAAAAAATTAAATTTTCAAGTTATCGTGCAGTGGGATATTTACTAGAGACAAACAACCCACTTTTTGCCTATTTTAAAAAAAGCAGACCTAAAAATCATTCATTATCGTAAATTTTTTGATCGATTAATGATGTGTAACGGTTATTATTTTTGTAAAAAATGACTTTCGTTTGGGAGTCAAAACTCAGTTAAAAATGTCTCCCCCTTCCGATGATTGCAAAACCCAATATATGAAAAACTCAAAGAGTTTACAATCCCTAAAAATCACAGATACGTTTGTGGAATTATCTCTCTCAGCATTTTTTCATTTTGGGTAATCAATTTTTTTTAAAATCCAAACTTGAGTTTTCACTGTCCCTTTTTTCTCGTAAACAAAAAGATAAGGCAAATAGATCACAACAAAATGAAAATTTTAAAGTTTATGTATGCAAAAAAATTTGAAAAATGTAATAAATGTAAGTGAATAAAATTATTTCACGCACTAAAAAAGAACACCAAAGTTTTATGATCCATGTTTGAGAAATTCCAATAGTAGAACCCCTAGTTGCTTGGTGGAATTTAATAAGAAAGATATTCTAATTGACCCTAACATGTTTTACATGTGGTGGATATGCATGCCAGAAACATGTTGAAGATTCAAATGACCTAACAACCCACTTTTGGCCTATATTACAAAAAGCAGACCTAACAATTATAGATCATCGTAAATGTTTTGATCAATTAATGATGTGTAACGGCTATAATTTTTGTTAGAAATGACTTATGGTTTGGGACTCAACACTCAGTGGAAAATTCCTCTTCTGATGATTGAAAAACCCAATATATAAACAACAAAAAGATTTAATTTTCCTTAAAATTCACAGATATTTTTGTGAATTATCTCTCTCAGCATTTGTGCATTTCCATTTTGGAAGTTCAATTTTTTTTCAAATCCAAACTTTAGTTTTCTCTCTCTTTTTTTTCTGGTAAACAAAAAGATAAGGCAAATAGATCTCAACAAAATGAAAATTTAAGAGTTTATGTATGCAAAAAATTAGAAAAATATTATAAATGTAAGTGAAGAAAATTATTTCTCGCACTAAAAATGAACACCAAAGTTTTGTTATCCATGTTTGGGAAATTCCACTAGTACAACCCCTAATAGCTTGGTGGAATTTTGTAAGAAAGAGATTTCTAGTCAATCCTAACATGTTTTAAATGTGGTGGATATGCATGCCAAAACATGGTGAAGATGCAAATGACCTAATGATCCAAAATTTCAAAGTGTAGAAAAAATTATATTCTCAAGTAAACAAGCAATGGGATATTGACCAGAGCCAAACAACCCACTATTTGCCTATTTTACAAAAATCGGACCTAACAATCATAGATCATCGTTAATGTTTTGATCGATTAATGATGTGTAATGGTTATAATTTTTGTTAAAAATGGCTAATGGTTTGGGAGTCAACACTCAGTTAAAAATGCCTCGCCCCCACCTCTTCCGATGATTGCAAAACCCAATATATGAAAAACTCAAAGAGTTTACAATCCGTAAAAATCACAGATACATTTATGGAATTATCTCTCTCAGCATTTTTGCATTTTGGGTGTTCAATTTTTTTTCAAATCCAAACTTGAGTTTTCACTCTTTTTTTTTTCTCGTAAACAAAAAGATAAAGCAAATAGATCACATCAAAATGAAATTGTTAGAGTTTATGTATGCAAAAAATTTTTAAAAATACAATAAATGTAAGAGAAAAAAATTATTTCACTCACTAAAAATGAACACCAAAGTTTTGTGATCCATGTTTGGGAAATTCCACTAGTACAACCCCTAATAGCTTGGTGGAATTTTATAAGAAAGAGATTCTAATTGATCCTAACATGTTTTAAATGTGGTGGATATGCATGCCAGAAACATGTTGAAGATGCATATGACCTAATGATCCAAAAATTTCAAGGAGTTGAAAAAATTAAATTCTCAAGTTAACGTGCGGTGGGATATTTACCAGAGCCAAACAACCCACTTTTTGCCTATTTTACAAAAACCGGACCTAAAAATGATAGATCATCGTAAATGTTTTGATCGATAAATGATGTGTAACGGTTATAATTTTTCTTAGAAATGACTTATGGGTTGGGAGGAGTCAAAACTCACTGAAAAACGCCTCTTCGGATGATTGCAAAACCCAATATATAAACAACTAAAAAAGTTTACATTCCTTAAAAATCACAGATATTTTTGTGAATTATCTCTCTCAAGGAAGTTCAATTTTTTTCCAATCCAAACTTGAGTTTTCACTCTCCCATTTTTCTCGTCAACAAAAAGATAAGACAAATAGATCACAATTAAATGAAAATTTAAGAGTTTATGTATGCAAAAAAATTAGAAAACTATAATAAATGTAAGTGAAGAAAATTATTTCAAGCACTTAAAATGAACACCAAGGTTTTTTTATCCATGTTTGGGAAATTTCACTAGTACAACCCCTAATAGCTTGGTGGAATTTTATAAGAAAGAGATTTCTAGTCGATCCTGACATGTTTTAAATGTGGTGGATAAGCATGCCTGAAACGTGTTGAAGATGCAAATGACCTAATGATCCAAAAATTTCATGGAGTAGAAAAAATTAAATTCTCAAGTTAACGTGCATTGGGATATTTACCAGAGCCAAACACCCCACTTTTAGCCTATTTTAAAAAAAGCGGACCTAACAATCGTAGATCATCGTAAATGTTTTGATCGATTAATGATGTGTAACAGTTGTAATTTTTGTTAAAAATGATTTTGGTTTGGTAGTCTACACTCAGTTAAAAATGCCTCAGCCCCCCTCTTCCGATGATTGCAAAGCCCAATATATGAAAAACTCAAAGTGTTTTCAATCCTTAAAAGTCACAGATACGTTTGGGGAATTATCTCTCTCAACATTTTTGCATTTTCGGTGTTCAATTTGATTTCATATCCAAACTTGAGTTTCCACTCTCCATTTTGTCTCGTAAGCAAAAAGATCCGTCAAATAGATCACAACAAAATAAAAATTATTGAGTTTATCTACGAATTTTTTTTTGAAAACTATAATAAATGTAAGTGAAGAAATTATTTTACACACTAAAAATGAACACCAAAGTTTTGTGATCCATGTTTGGGAAATTCCACTAGCAAACTATGTTTGATCCTAACATATTTTAAATGTGGTGGATATGCATGCCAGAAACATGTTGAAGATGCAAATGACCTAATGGTCCAAAATTTTCAAGGAGTAAAACAGATAAATTCTCAAGTAAACTTGTGGGGAGATATTTACTAGAGCCAAACAACCCACTTTTTGCCTATTTTAAAAAAAGCGGACCTAACAATCCTAAATCATCCTAAATGTTTTGATCGATTAATGATGTGTAACAACTATAATTTTTGTTAGAAATGACTTGTTGTTTGCGAGTCAGCACACAGTGAAAAATGCCCCTTCAGATGATTGCAAAATCCAATATATAACCAACTAAAAGAGTTTACAATCCTTAAAATCACAGATATTTTTTTAAATTATCTCTCTCAGCATTTGTGCATTTCCATTTTGGAAGTTCAATTTTTTTTCAAAACCAAACTTGAGTTTTCTCTCTCCCATTTTTCTCGGAATTATAAAAGTTAAGGCAAATAGATCACAAGAAAATGAAATTTTTAGAGTTTATGTATGCAAAAAAAATAGAAAACTATAATAAATTTAAGTAAATAAAATTATTTCACGCACTAAAAATGAACACCAAAGTTTTGTGTTCCATGTTTGGGAAATTCCACTAGTACAACCCCTAACAGCTTGGTGAAATTTTATAAGAAAGAGATTCTAATTGATCCAAACATGTTTTAAATGTGGTGGATATGCATGCCAGAAACATGTTGAAGGTGCAAATGACCAAATGGTCCAAAAAATTCAGGGAGTAGAAAAAATTAAATTCTCAAGTTACGTGAGGTGGGATATTTACTAGAGCCAAACAACCCACTTTTTGCCTATTTTACAAAAAGTGGACCTAACAATCATAGATCATCATAAATTTTTTGATTGATTCATGTTGTATAACGGCTATAATTTTTGTTAGAAATGACTTATGGTTTGGGAGTCAACACTTAGTGAAAAATGCCTCTTCCGATGATTGCAAAACTCAATATATAAACAACTAAAAGAGTTTAAAATCCATAAAAATCACAGATATTTTTTGGAATAATCTCTGTCAGCATTTGTGTATTTCCTTTTTGGAAGTTCAATTTTGTTCAATTACAAATTTGAGTTTTCACTTTCCCATTTTTCTCGTAAACAAAAGGATAAGGCAAATAGATCAAAACAAAATGAAAATTTTAGAGTTTATGTATGCAAAAAAATTATAAAACTATAGTAAATGTAAGTGAAGAAAATTATTTATTGCACTAAAAAGGAACACAAAAGTTTTGTTATCCATGTTTGGGAAATTCCACTAGTACAACCCCTGATAGGTTGGTGGAATTTTATAAGAAAGAGATTTCTAGTTGATCCTAACATGTTTTAAATGTGGTGGATATGCATGCCAGAAACATGTTGAATATGCAAATGACCTAATGATCCAAAAACTTCAAGGTGTATAAAAAATTAAATTCTTAAGTTAACGTGCAGTGGGATATTTACCAGAGCAAAACAACCCACTTTTTGCCTATTTTAAAAAAAGCGGACCTAACAATCATAGATCGTCATAAATGTTTTGATCAATTAATGATGTGTAACGGCTATAATTTTTGTTAGAAATGACTTATGGTTTGGGAGTCAACACTCAGTGAAAAATGCCTCTTCCGATGATTGCAAAACTCAATATATAAACAACTAAAAGAGTTTACAAACCATAAAAATCACAGATATTTTTTGGAATTATCTCTGTCAGTATTTGTGCATTTCCATTTTGGAAGTTCAATTTTTTTTCAAATCCAAACTTGAGTTTTCACTCTCCCATTTTTCGCGTAAACAAAAGGATAAGGCAAATAGATCACAACAAAATGAAAATTTTAGAGTTTATAAAACTATAGTAAATGTAAGTGAAGAAAATTATTTCACACACTAAAAATGAACACCAAAGTTTTGTAATCCATGTTTTGGAAATTCCACTAGTACAACCCCTAATAGGTCATCGTAAATGTTTTGATCGATAAATGATGTGTAACGGTTATAATTTTTGTTAAAAATTACTTATGGTTTGGGAGTAAACACCCCCCTCTCCCTTCCTCTTCTGGTGATTCCAAAACCCAATATATGAAAAATTAAAAGAGTTTTATATCCTTAAAAATCATAGATACGTTTGTGGAATTATCTCTCTCAGCATGTGTGCATTTTGGGTGTTCAATTTTTTTACAAATCCAAACTTGAGTTTTCACACGCTCTTTTTTCTCGTAAACAAAAAGATAAGGCATAGATTACAACAAAATAAAAATTTTAGAATTTATGTTTGAAATTTTTTTGAAAACTATAATAAATGTATGTGAAGAAAATTATTTCATGCACTAGAATGAACACCAAAGTTTTGTGATCCATGTTTGGGAAATTCCACTAGTACAACCCCAAATAGCTTGGTGGAATTTTTTAAGAAAGTGATTCTAATTGATCCTAATGTGTTTTAAATGTGGTGGATATGCATGTCAGAAACATGTTGAAGATGAAAAGGACCTAATGGTCCAAAAATTTCAAGGAGTAGAAAGAATTAAATTCTCAAGTTAACGTGCGGTGGGATATTTACCAGAGCTAAACAACCCACTTTTTAACTATTTTCAAATAGCGGACCCAAAAATCATAGATCATCGTAAATGTTTTGATCGATTAATGATGTGTAACGGCCATAAATTTGGTTAGATATGACATATGGTTTGGGAGTCAACACTTAGTGAAAAATGCCCCTTTCGATGATTGCAAAACCAAATATATAAATAACTAAAAGAGTTTACAATCCTTAAAAATCACAGATATTTTTTGGAATTATCTCTCTCACCATTTGTACATTTCCATTTTTGAAGTTCAATTTTGTTTCAAATCAAAACTTGAGTTTTCACTCTCCAATTTTTCTCGTAAAATAAAATATAAGGCAAATAGATCACAACAAAATGAAAATTTTAGTGTTTATGTATGCAAAAAAATCTGAAAACTGTAATAAATGTAAGTGAAGAAAATTATTTCACGCAATAAAAATGAACTCCAAAGTTTTGTTATCCATGTTTGGGAAATTCCACTAATACAACCCCTAATGGCTTGGTGGAATTTTATGCGAAAGAGATTTCTAATTGATCCTAACTTGTTTTAAATGTGGTGGATATGCATGCTAGAAACATGTTGACGATACAAAAGACCTAATGATCCAACAATTTCAATGAGTAGAAAAAATTAAATTCTCAAGTTAACATGTGGTTGGATATGTACCAGAGCCAAACAACCTACTTTTTGCCTATCCTTAAAAATCACAGATACTTTTTGGAATTATCTCTCTCAGCATTTGTGCATTTCCATTTTGGTTGTTCAATTTTTTTCAACTCCAAACTTGTCCCACTTTTCTAGTAAAAAAATGATCACAACAAAAAGAAAATTTTAGAGTTTATGTATGCAAAAAATTTTGAAAACTTTAATAAATCTAAGTGAAGAAAATTATTTCACGCACTAAAAATGAACTCCAAAGTTTTGTTATCCATGTTTGGGAAATTCCACTAGTACAACCGCTAATAGCTTGGTGGAATTTTACAAGAAAGAGATTTTTAATTGATCCGCACAAGTTTTAAATGTGGTGCATATGCATGCCAAAAACATGTTCAAGATGCAAATGACCTAATGATCCAAAAATTTCAAGGAGTAGAAAAAATTAAATTCTCAAGTTAACATGTGGTTGGACATTTACTAGAGCCAAACAACCTACTTTTTGCCTATCCTTAAAAATCACAGATACATATTGGAATGATCTCTCTCAGCATTTGTGCATTTCCATTTTGGATGATCAATTTTGTTTCAAATCCAAATTTGTCCCACTTTTCACGTAAACAAAAAGATCACAACAAAATAAAAATTTTAAAGGTTATGTATGCAAAAAAATTTGAAAACTATAATAAATTTAAGTGAAGAAAATTATTTCATGCAGTAAAAATGAACTCCAAAGTTTTGTTATCCATGTTTGGGAAATTCCACTAGTACAACCCCTAATGGCTTGGTAGAATTTTTTTAATTGATCCAAACATGTTTTAAATGTGGTGGATATTCATGAAAGAAACATGTTGAACATAAAAATGACCTAATGATCCAAAAATTTAAAGGAGTAGAAAATATTAAATTCTCAAGTTAACGTGTGGTTGGATATTTACTAGAGCCAAACGACCCACTTTTTGCCTATCCTTAAAAATCACAGATACGTTTTGAAATTATCTCTCTCAGCATTTGTGCATTTCCATTTTGGATGTTCACTTTTTATTCAAATCGAAACTTGTCCCACTTTTCTCGTAAACAAACGATCACAACAAAATGAAAATTTTAGAGTTTATGCATGCAAAAAAAATTCAAAACTGTAGTAAATGTAAGGGACGAAAATTACTTCACGCAGAAAAAATGAACTCCAAAGTTTTGTTATCCTTGTTAGGGAAATTCCACTAATACAACCCCTAATAGCCTGGTGGAATTTTACAAGAACGAGATTTCTAATTGATCCTAATATGTTTTAAATGTGGTGGATACGCATGCCAGAAACATGTTGAAGATTCAAATGACCTAATGATCCAAAAATTTCAAGGAATAGAAAAACTTAAATTCTCAAGTTAACGTGTGTTTGGATATTTACCAGAGCCAAACAACCCAATTTTTTCCTATCCTTAAAAATCACAGATACTTTTTGGAATTATCTCTCTCAGGATTTGTGCATTTCCATTTTGATGTTCAATTTTTTTTTCAAATCCAAACTTGTCAGACTTTTCTCTTAAAACAAAACGATCGCAACAAAATGAAAATTTTGGAGTTTATGTATGCAAAAAAATTTGAAAACTATAATAAATATGAGTGAAGAAAATTATTTCATGCACAAAAATGAACTCCAAAGTTTTGTTATCCTTGTTTAACAAATTCCACTAGTACTACCCCTAATAGCTTGGTGGAATTTTATAAGAAAGAGATTTCTAATTGATCCTAGCATGTTTTGAATGTGGTGGAAATGCATGCCAGAAACATGTTGAAGATGCAAATGACCTAATGTTCCAATAATTTCAAGGAGTAGAAGAAATTAAATTCTCAAGTAAAAGTGTGGTTCACAATTTACCAGAGCCAAACAACCCACCTTATGCCTATCCTTAAAAATCAATGATCCTTTTCTGAATTATCTCTCTCAGCAATTGTGCATTTCCATTTTGAATGTTCAATTTTTTTTCAAATCCAAACTTGTCCCACTTTTCTCGTAAACAAAACAATCACAACAAAATGAAAATTTTAGAGTTTATGTATGCAAAAAAATTAGAAAACTATAATAAATGTAAGTGAAGAAAATTATTTCACGCACAAAAAATGAACTCCAAAGTTTTGTTATCCATGTTTGAGAAAACAATCACAACAAAATGAAAATTTCAGAGTTTATGTATGCAAAAAAATTAGAAAACTATAATAAATGTAAGTGAAGAAAATTATTTCACGCACAAAAAATGATCTCCAAAGTTTTGTTATCCATGTTTGGAATTTTATAAGAAAGAGATTTCTAATTGATCATAACATGTTTTAAATGTGGTGGATATGCATGCCAGAAACATGTTGACGATTCAAATGACCTAATGATCCAAAAATTTCAAGGATTAGAAAATATTAAATTCTCAAGTTATCGTGTGGTTGGATATTTACCATAGCCAAACAACCCACTTTTTGCCTATCCTTAAAAATCACAGGTACTTTTTGGAATTATCTTTCTCAGCATTTGAGCATTTCCATTTTCGATGTTCAATTTTTTTTTTCAAATCTAAACTTGTTACGCTTTTCTTGTGACCAAAAAGATCACCAAAAAATGAAAATTTTAGAGTTTATGTATGCAAAAATATTTGAGAACTATAATAAATGGAAGTTAAGAAAATTATTTTACGCACTAAAAATGAACACCAAAGTTTTGTTATCCATGTTTGGGAAACTCCATTAGTACAACCCCTAATGGCTTGGTGGAATTTTATAAGAAAGAGATTTCTAATTGATCCTAACATGTTTTAAATTTGGTGAATATGCATGCCAGAAAAAAGTTGAAGATGCAAATGACCGAATGATCCAAAAATTTCAAGGAGTTGAAAAAATTAAATTCTGAAGTTAATGTGTGTTTGGATATTTACTGTAGCCAAACAACCCACTTTTTACCTATCCTTAAAAATCTCATGTACTTTTTTGAATTATCTCACTCAACATTTGTGCTTTTCCATTTTGAATGTTCAATTTTTTTCAAATCCCAACTTCTCCCACTTTTCACGTAAACAAAACGATCACGACAAAATGAAAATTTTAGAGTTTATGTATGCAAAATTTATTGAAAACTATAATAAATGTAAGTGATGAAAATTATTTCACGCACTAAAAATGAACTCCAAAGTTTTGTTATCCATGTTTGAGAAATTCCACTAGTACAACCCCTAATAGCTTGGTGGAATTTTATAAGAAAGAGATTTCTAATTGATCCTAACATGTTTTAAATGTGGTGGATATGCATGCCAAAAACATGTTGAAGACGCGAATGACCTAATGATCCAAAAATTTCAAGGAGTAGAACACATTAAATTCTCAAGTTAACGTGTGGTTGGATATTTACCAGAGCCAAACAACCCACTTTTTGCCTATCCTTAAAAATCACAAATACTTTTTGGAATTATCTCTCTTAGCATTTATGCATTTCCATTTTGGATGTTCAATTTTTTTTTCTAATCCAAACTTGTCCCACTTTTCTTGTAAACAAAACGATCACAACAAAATGAAAATTTTAGAGTTTATGTATGCAAAAAAATTTGAAAACTCTAATAAATGTAAGTGAAGGAAATTATTTTATGTACTAAAAATGAACTCCAAAGTTTTGTTATCCATGTTCTGGAAATTCCACTAGTGCAACCCCTAATAGCTTGGTCGAATTTTATAAGAAGGATATTTCTAATTGATCCCAACATGTTTTAAATGTGGTGGATATGCATGCCAGAAACATGTTGAAGAGTCAAATAACCTAATGATCCACAAATTTCAAGGAGTTGAAAAAATTAAATTCCCAAAGTAATGTATGGTTGGATATTTAGCAGAGCAAACAGCCCACTTTTTGCCTATCCTTAAAAATCACAGATAGTTTTTGGAATTATCACTCTCAGCATTTGTGCATTTCCATTTTGGATGTTCTATTTTTTTTAAAATCCAAACTTCTCCCACTTTTCTCGTAAACAAAACGTTCACAACAAAATGAAAATTTTAGAGTTTATGAAAAAATTTGAAAACTATAATAAATGTAAGTGAAGAAAATTATTTCACACACTAAAAATGAACTCCAAAGTTTTGTTATCCATGTTAGGGAAATTCCTCTAGTACAACCCCTAATAGCTTGGAGGAATTTTTTAAGAAAGAGATTTCTAATTGATCCTAACATGTATTAAATGTGGTAGATGTGCATGCAAAAAACATGTTGAAGATGCATATGACCAAATGATCCAAAAATTTCAAGGAGTAGAAAAGTTTAAATTCTCAACTTAATGTGTGGTTGGATAATTACATGAGCCAAGCAACCCACTTTTTGCCTATCCTTAAAAATCATAGATACTTATTGAAATTATCTCTCTCAGCATTTATGCAATTCCATTTTGGTTGTTCAACTTTTTTTTAAAATGCAAACTTGCCCCACTTTTCTCGTAAACAAAACGATCACAACAAAACAAAAATTTTAGAGTTTATGTATGCCAAAATATTTGAAAACAATAATAAATTTAAGTGAAGAAAATTATTTCATGCACTAAAAATGAACTCCAAACTTTTGTTATCCATGATTGGGAAATTCCACTAGTACAACCCTAATGGCTTGGAGGAATTTTATAAGAAAGATATTTCTAATTGATCCTAACATGTTTTAATTGAGGTGGATTTGCATGCCAGAAACAAGTTGAAGATGCAAGTCACCTAATGATCCAAAAATTTCAAGGAGTTGAAAAATTAAATTCTCAAGTTAACGTGTGGTTGGATATTTACCCGAGCCAAACAACTCACTTTTTGCCTATCCTTAAAAATTACATATATTTTTTGGAATTATCTCTCTCAGTATTTGTGCATGTCCATTTTGGTTGTTCAATTTCTTTATCAAATCTAAACCGATCCGACTTTTCTCGTAAACAAAACAATCACAACAAAATGAAAATTTTAGAGTTAATGTATGCAAAAAAATTAGAAAACTATAATAAATGTAAGAGAAGAAAATTATTTCACACACTAAAAAAGAACTCCCAAGTTTATTTTTCCATGTTTGAGAAATTGCACTAGTACCACCCCTAATGGCTTGGTGGAATTTTATAAGAAAGAGATTTCTAATTGATCCTAACATGTTTTAAATGTGGTGGATGTGCATGCTAGAAACATGTTGAAGATGCAAATGACCTAATTATCCAAAAATTTCAAGGAGTAGAAAAAATTAAATTCTCATGTTAACATGTGGTTGGATATTTACCAGAGCCCAACAACCCAATTTTTACCTATCCTTAAAAATCATAGATACTTTTTGGAATTATCTCTCTCAGCATTTGTGCATTTCCATTTTGGAGGTTCAATTTCTTTTTCAATTCCAAACTTGTCCCACTTCTCTCATAAACAAAATGATCACAAAAAAATGAAAATTTTAGAGTTTATGTATGCAAAAAAATTTGAAAACTATAATAAATGTAAGTGAAGAAAATTATTTCATGCACTAAAAAGGAACTCAAACGTTTTGTTATCCATGTTTGGGAAATTCCACTAGTACAACCCCTAATGGCTTGGAGGAATTTTATTAGAAAGAGATTTCTAATTGATCCTAGCTCGTTTTAAATGTGGTGGATATGCATGCTAGAAACATGTTGAATATGCAAATGACCTAATAATCCAAAAATTTAAAAGAGTAGAAAAAATAAAATTCTTAGGTTAACATGTAGTTGGATATTTGCCAGAGCCAAACTACCCACTTTTTGCCTATCTTTAAAAATCGTAGATACTTTTTGGAATTATCTCTCTCAGCATTTTTGGATTTCCATGTTGGATGTTCAATTTTTTTTCAAATCTAAACTTGTCCCACTTTTCACGAAAACAAAATGTTCACAACCAAACGAAAAATTTTAGAGTTTATATATGCAAAAAAATTTGAAAACTATAATAAATGTAAGTGAAGAAAATTATTTCACGTACTAAAAATTAACTCAAAAGTTTTGTTATCCATGTTAGGGAAATTCCACTAGTACAACCCTTAATGGCTTGGTGGAATTTTAAAAGAAAGAGATTTCTAATTGATCCTAACATGTTTGAAATGAGGTGGATATGCATGCCAGAAACATGTTGAAGATGCAAATGACCTAGAGATCAAAAAATTTCAAGGAGTAGAAAAAATTAAATTCTCAAGTTAACGTGTGGTTGGATATTTATCAGAGCCAAACAACCAACTTTTTTCCTATCCTTAAAAATCACAGCTACTTTATGGAATTATCTCTCTCAGCATTTGTGCATTTCCATTTTGGATGATCTATTTTTTTTTAAATCCAAACTTGTCCCACTTTTCTCGTAAACAAAACGATCACAACAAAATGAAAATTTAGAGTTTATGTATGCAAAAAACTGTAATAAATGTAAGTGGAGAAAATTATTTCACGCACTAAAAATGAACTCCAAAGTTTTGTTATCCATGTTTGGGAAATTTCACTAGTACAATCCCTTAAGGGTTGGTGGATTTTATAAGAAAGAGATTTCTAATTGATCGTAACATGTTTTAAATGTGATGGATATGCATGCTAGAAAAATGTTGAAGATGCAGATGACCCAATAATTCAAAACTTTCAAGGAGTAGAAAAAGTTAAATTCTTAAGTTAACGTGTGGTTGGATATTTACCAGAGCCAAACAACCCATTTTTTACCTATCCTTAAAAATCACAGATACTTTTTGGAATTATCTCTCTAAGCATTTGTGCATTTCCATTTTGGATGTTCAATTTTTTTTTTATATCCAAATTTGTCCCACTTTTCTTGTAAACAAAACGTTCACAACATAATGAAAATTTAAGAGTTTATGTTTGCAAAAGCATTTGAAAACTATAATAAATGTAAGTAAAGAAAATTAATGAACTCCAAAGATTCTTAATCTATGTTTGGGAAATTCTACTAGTACAACCCCTAATGGCTTGGTAGAATTTGATAAGAAAGAGATTTTTAATTGATCCTAAAATGTTTTAAATGAAGTGGTTATGCATGCCAGAAAAATGTTGAACATGCAAATAACCTAATGATCCAAAAATTTCAAGGAGTAGAAAAAATTAAATTCTCAAGTTAACGTGTGGTTGGATTTTTACCAGAGCCAAACAACCCAGTTTTTGCCTATCCTTAAAAATCATAGATAGTTTTTGGAATTATCTCTCACAGCAATTGTGCATTTCCATTTTGGATGTTCGATTTTTTTTCAAATCCAAACTTGTCCCACTTTTCTCTTAAACAAAACGAATGCAACAAAATGAAAATTTAAGAGTTTATGTATGCAAAAAAATTTGAAAACTATTAATAAATGTAAGTGAAGAAAATTATTTCACGTACTAAAAATGAACTCCAAAGTATTGTTATCCATGTTTGGGAAATTCCACCCGTACAACCCCTATTTGCTTCGTAGAATTTTATTAGAAAGAGATTTCTAATTGATCCTAGCATGTTTTAAATGTGGTGGGTATGCATGCGAGAAACTTGTTGAAGATACAAATGACCTAATAATCAAAAAATTTCAAAAAGTAGAAAAAATTAAATTCTCAAGTTAACGTGATGTTGGATTTTTACCACAGCCAAATAACCCACTTTTTGCCTATCCTTAAAAATCACTTATACTTTTTGGAATTATCTCTCTCAGCATTTGTGCATTTCCATGTTGGATGTTCGATTTTTTTTCAAATCCAAACTTGTCCCACTTTTCTTGTAAACAAAACGTTAAAAAATGAAAATTTTGGAGTTTATATATGCAAAAAATTTTGGAAACTATAATAAATGTAATTGAAGAAAATTATTTCACGCACTAAAAATGATCTCCAAAGTTCTTTACCAATGTTAGCAAAATTCCACTAGTACAACCCCTAATAGCTTGGAGGAATTTTTTAAGAAAGAGATTTCTAATTGATCCCAACATGTTTTAAATGTAGTGGATATGCATGCCAGAAACATGTTGAAGATGCAAATGACCTAATGATCCAAAAATTTCAAGGAGTAGAAAAAATTTAATTCTCAAGTTAACGTGTGGTTGGATATTTACCCGAGCCAAACAACCCACTTTTTGCCTATCCTTAAAAATCACATATACTTTTTTGATTTATGTCTCTCAGCATTTGTGCATTTCCATGTTGGATGTTCAATTTTTTTCAAATCCAAACTTGTCCCACTTTTCTCGTAAACAAAACGTTCACAACAAAACGAAAATTTAAGAGTTTATGTATGCAAAAAAAAATTGAAAACTATAATAAATGTAAGTGAAGAAAATAATTTAACGTACTAAAAATGAACTACAAAGTTTTGTTATCCAAGTTAGGGAAATTTCACTAGTACAACCCCTAATGGCTTGAAGGAATTTTATAAGAAAGAGATTTCTAATTGATCCTAACATGTTTTAAATGAGGATATGCTTGCTAGAAACATGTTGAAGATGGAAATTACCTAAGGATCAAAATATTTCAAGGAGTAGAAAACATTAACGTGTGGTAGGATATTTACTAGAGCCAAACAACCCACTTTTTGCCAATCCTTAAAAATCACAGATACTATTTGGAATTATCTGTCTCAGCATTTGTGCATTTCCATTTTCGATGTTCAATTTTTTTTCAAATCCAAACTTGTCAAAATTTTCTCGTAAACAAAACAATCACAACAAAATGAAAATTTTAGAGTTTATGTATGCAAAAAAAATTGGAAATTATAATAAATGTAAGTGAAGAAAATTATTTCATGCACTAAAAATGAACTCAGAAGTTTTGTTACCCATGTTAGCGAAATTTCACTAGTACAACCCCTAATAGCTTGGTGGAATTTTTTAAGAAATAGATTTCTAATTGATCCTAACATGTTTTAAATGTGGTGGATATGCATGCCAGAAACATGATGAAGATGCAAATGATGTAATGATCCAAAAATTTCAAGGAGTAGAAAAAATTAAATTCTCAAGTTAAGGTGTGGTTGGATATTTACCCGAGCCTAATAACCCACTTTTTGCCTATCCTTAAAAATCATAGACACTTTTTGGAATTATCTCTCTCTGTATTTGTGCATTTCCATTTTGGATCTTCAATTTTTTTTTCATATGCAAACTTGTCCCACTTTCCTTGTAAACAAAACGTTCACAACAAAACGAAAATTTTAGAGTTTATGTATGCAAAAAAATTTGAAAACTATAATAAATGTTAGTGAAGAAAATTATTCCACATACTAAAAATGAACTGCAAAGTTTTGTTATCTATGTTAGGGAAATTCCACTAGTACAACCCCTAATGGCTTGGTGGAATTTTATAAGAAAGAGATTTCTAATTGATGCTAACATGTTTTAAATGAGGTGGATATGCATGCCAGAAACATGTTGAAGATACAAAAGACCTATTAATGAAACAATTTCAAGGAGTAGAAAAAATTAAATTCTTAAGTTAACGTGTGGTTGGATATTTACCAGAGCCAAACAACCCACTTTTTGCCTATCCTTAAAAATCACCGATACTTTTTGGAATTATCTCTCATCATTTGTGCATTTCCGTTTTGGATGTTCTATTTTTTTTCAAATCCAAACTGGTCCCACTTTTCTCGTAAACAAAACGATCACAACAAAATTAAAATTTTAGAGTTTATGTATGCAAAAAAAATTGAAAACTATAACAAATGTAAGTGAAGAAAATTATTCCACGCACTAAAAATGAATTCCAAAGTTCTTTTATCCATGTTTTGGAAATTCCACTAGTACTACCCCTAATGGCTTGGTGGAATTTTATAACAAAGATATTCCTAATTGATCCTAACATGTTTTAAATGTGGTGGATATGCATGCTAGAAACATGTTGAAGATGCAAATGACCTAATAATCAAAAAAATTCAAGGAGTAGAAAAAATTAAATTCTCAAGTTAACGTGTAGTTGGATATTTACCAGAGCCAAACAACCCAGTTTTTGCCTACCCTTAAAAATCACAGACACTTTTTGGAATTATCTCTCTCAGGATTTGTGCATTTCCATTTTCGATGTTCAATTTTTTTTTCAAATCCAAACTTCTCCAACTTTTCTCGTAAGCAAAACAATCACAACAAAATGAAAATTTAAGAGTTTATGTATGCAAAAAAATTTGAAAAATATAATAAATGTATGTGAAGAAAATTATTTCACGCACTGAAAATGAACTCCAAAGTTTTGTTATCCATGTTAGGGAAATTCCACTAGTACAACCCCTAATGGCTTGGTGGAATTTTATAAGAATGAGATTTCTAATTGATCCTAACATGTTTTAAATGTCATGGATAAGCATGCCAGAAACATGTTGAAGATACAAATGACCAAATGATCCAAAAATTTCAAGGAGTAGAAAAAATTAAATTCTGAACTTAACGTGTGTTTGAATATTTACCAGAGCCAAACATCCCACTTTTTTCCTATCCTTAAAAACCATTTATACTTTTTGGAATAAACACCCTCAGCATTTGTGCATTTCCATTTTGGTTGTTCATATTTTTTTTTTCAAATCTAAACCCATCCCTCTTTTGTTGTAAACAAAAGGATCACAACAAAATTAAAATTTCAAAGTTTATGTATGCAAAAAAATTTGCAACTTTAATAAATTTAAGTGAAGAAAATTATTTCACCCACTAAAAATGAACTCCAAAGTTATTTGTCCATGTTTGCAAAATTCTACACAAAATACAACCCCTAATAGCTTGGTGGAATTTTATAAGAAAGAGATTTCTAATTGGTCCTAACATGTTTTAAATGTGGTGGATATGCATGCTAGAAACATGTTGAACATGCAAAAGACCTAATGATCCAAAACTTTCAAGGAGTAGAAAAAATTAAATTCTCAAGTTAAAGTGTGGTTGGATATTTACCAGAGCCAAACAACCCACCTTTTGCCTATTCTTAAAAGTCACAGATACTTTTTTGAATTATCTCTCTTAGCATTTGTGCATTTCCATTTTGGATGTTCAATTTTTTTTCATATCCAAACTTGTCCCACTTTTGTCGAAAACAAAACGATCACCACAAAACAAAAATTTTAAACTTTATGTATGCAAAAATATTTGTAAACTATAATAAATGTAAGTGAAGAAAATTATTTCACGCACTAAAAATGAACTCCAAAGTTATGTTATCCATGTTTGGGAAATTCCAGTAGTACAATCCCTAATGGCTTGGTGGAATTTTATAAGAAAGAGATTTTAAATTGATTCTTACATGTTTTAAATGTGGTGGATATGCGTGCTAGAAACATGTTGAAGATGCAAATGACATAATGATCCAAAATTTTCAAGGTGTTGAAAAAATTAAATTCTCAAGTTAATGTGTGGTTGGATTTTTACCCGAGCCAGACAACCCACTTTTTGCCAATCCTTAAAAATCACATATACTTTTTGGAATTACCTATTACAGCATTTGTGCATTTCCATTTTGGATGTTTGATTTTTTTCAAATCCAAACTTGTCCAACTTTTCTATTAAACAAAACAATCACAACAAAATGAAAATTTTAGAGTTTATATATGCAAAAAAATTTGAAAGCTATAATAAATGTAAGAGAAGAAAATTATATCACGCACTAAAAATGAACCCCAAAGTTTTGTTATCCATGTTTGGAAAATTCCTCTAGTACAACCCCTAATTGCTTGGTAGAATTTTATAATAAACAAAATTCTAATTGATCCTAACATGTTTTAAATGTGGTGGATATGCATGCCAGAAACATGTTGAAGATGCAAATGACCTAATGATCCAAAAATATCAAGGAGTACAAAAAATTAAATTTTCAAGTTAACGTAGTTGGATATTTACCAAAGCCAAACAACCCACTTTTTGCCTATCGTTAACAATCAAAGATACTTTTTGGAATTATCTCTCTCACCATTTGTGCATTTCCATTTTGGACGTTCATTTTTTTTTTAAATCCGTACTTGTCGCATTTTTCTCGTAAACAAAATGATTACAACAGAATCAAAATTTTAGAGTTTATGTATGCAAAAAATATTTGAAAACTAAAATAAATTTAAGTGAAGAAAATTATTTCACGCACTAAAAATGAACTCCAAAGTTTCGTTATCCATGTTTGGGATATTCCACTCGTACAACTCCTAATAGCTTGGAGGAATTTTAAAAGAAACAGATTTCTAATTGATCCTAACATGTTTTAAATGTTGTGGATATGCATGCCAGGAACATTTTGAAGATGCAAATGACCTAATCATCCAAAAATTTCAAGTTGTAGAAAAAATTAAATTCTCAACTTAATGTGTGGTTGGATATTTACCAAAGCCAAACATACCACTTTTTGCCTATCGTTAAAACTCACAGATACTTTTTGGAATTATCTCTCTCAGCATTTGTGCATTTCCATTTTGGATGGTCAATTTTTTTTTCAAAACCGAAGTTGTCCCACTTTTCTTGTAAACAAAATGATCACAAGAAAACAAAAATTTTAGAGTTTATATATGCAAAACATTTGAAAACTATAGTAAATGTAAGTGAAGAAAATTATTTCACACACTAAAAATGAACTCCAAAGTTTTGTTATCCAAGATTGGGAAATTCCACTAGTACAACCCCTAATGGCTTGGTGGAATTTTATAAGAAAGATATTTCTAATTGATCCTAACATGTTTTAAATGTGGTGGATTTGCATGCTAGAAACATGTTGAAGAAGCAAATGACCTAACAATCCAAAAATTTGAAGGAGTAGAAAAAAATAAATTTTCGAGTTAATGTGTGGTTGGATATTTTACCTGAGCCAAACAACCCACTTTTTGCCTATCCTTAAAAATCAAAGATACTTTTTGGAATTATCTCTCTCAGCATTTGTGCATTTCCATGTTGGATGTTGAATTTTTTTCATGTCCAAACTTGTCCCATTTTTCTCGTAAACAAAACGTTCACAACAAATCAAAAATTTTAGACTTTATGTATGCAAAAAAAAATGAAAACTATAATAAATGTAAGTGAAGAAAATTATTTCACGCACTAAAAATGAACTCCAAAAGTTTTGTTATCCATGTTTGGGAAATTCCACTATTACAACCCGTAATGGCTTGTTGGAATTTTATAAGAAAGAGATTTCTAATTGATCCTAGCTTGTTTTAAATGTGGTGGATGTGCATGCTAAAAGCATGTTGAAAATGCAAACGACCTAATAATCCAAAAATTTCAAGGAGTAGAAAAAATTAAATTCACAAGTTAACGTGTGGTTGGATATTTACACAAGCCAAACAACCCACTTTTTTCCTAACCTTAAAAATCACAGATACTTTTTGGAATTATCTCTCACAGCATTTGTGAATTTCCATTTTGGATGTTCGGTTTTTTTTAAAATCCAAACTTGTTCCATTTTTCTCGTAAACAAAACGATCACAAAAAAATGAAAATTTTAGAGTTTATGTATGCAAAAAAATTTTAAAGCTATAATAAATGTAAGTGAAGAAAATTATTTCAGGCACTAAAAATGAACTCCAAAGTTTTGTTATCCACGTTTGGAAAATTCCACTAGTGCAACCCCTAATAACTTGATAGAATTTGATAAGAAAGAGATTTCTAATTGATCATAACATGTTTTAAATGAGGTGTATATGCATGCGAGAAACATGTTGAAGATGCAAATGACCTAATAATCCAAACCTTTCAAGGAGTAGAAAAAATTAAATTCTCAAGTCAACGTGAGGTTGGATTTTTACTAGAGCCAAACAACTCACTTTTTGCCTATCCTTAAAAATCATAGATACTTTTTGGAATTATCTCTATCAGCATTTGTGCATTTCCATGTTGGATGTTCAATTTTTTTTTCAAATCCAAACTTCTCCCACTTTCCTCGTAAACAAAACGTTCACAACAAAATGTTAATTTTAGAGTTTATGTATACTAAAAAAATTGGAAACTATAATAAATGTAAGTGAGGAAAATTATTTCTCGCACTAAAAATGAAATCCAAAGTTTTGTTACCCATGTTAGCAAAATTCCACCAGTACGACCCCTAATAGCTTGGTGGATTTTTTTAAGAAAGAGATTTTTAATTGATCCTAACATGTTTTAAATGTGGTGGATATGCATGCCAAAAACATGTTGAACATGCAAATGACCTAATGATCAAAAACTTTCAAGGAGTAGAAAAATTAAATTCTCAAGTTAACGTGTGGTTGGATATTTAGCCGAGCGAAAATACCCACTTTTTGCCTATCCTTAAAAGTCACATATATTTTTTGGAATTATGTGTCTTAGCATTTCTGCATTTCCATGTTGGATGTTCAATTTTTTTTCAAATCCAAACTTGTCCCGATTTTCTCGTTAACAAAATGTTCACCAGAAAATAAAAATTTTAGAGTTTATGTATGCAAAAAAATTTGATAAGAAAATTATTCACGTACTAAAAATGAACTGCAAAGTTTTGTTATCGATGTTAGGGAAATTCCACTAGTACAACCCCTAGTGGCTTGGTGGAATTTTATAAGAAAGAGATTTCTAAAGGATCCTAACATGTTTTTAATGCGGTGGATATGCATGCCAGAAACATGTTGAAGATGCAAATGACCTAATGATCAAAAAATTTCAAGGAGTAGAAAAAACATAAATTATCAAGTTAAGGTGTGGTTGGATATTTACCAGAGCCAAACAACCCACTTTTTGCCTATCCTTAAAAATCACTGATACTTTTTCGAATTATCTCTCTCAGCATTTGTGCCTTTCCATTTTGGATGTTCTATTTTTTCTCAAATCCAAACTTGTCCCACTTTTCTCGTAAACAAAACGATCACAACAAAATGAAAAATTATAGACTTTATGTATGCAAAACAATTTGAAAACTATAAAAAATGTCAGTGAATAAAATTATTTCACGCACAAAAAATTAACTCTAAAGTTTTATTAACCATGTTAGGGAAATTCCACTAGTACAACCCCTAATGGCTTGGTGGAATTTTATAAGAACGAGATTTCTAATTGATCCTAACATGTTTTAAATGTGGGGGATACGCATGCCAGAAACATGCTGAAGATACAAATGACCTAATGATCCAAAAATTTCAAGGAGTAAAAAATGAAATTCTCAAGTTAACGTGTGGTTGGATATTTACGAGAGCCAAACAACCCACTTTTTTCCTATCTTTAAAAATCATAGATGCTTTTTGGAATTATCTCCTTCCGCATTTGTGCATTTCCATTTTGGATGTTCAATTTTTTTTCAAATCTAAACTTGTCCCACTTTTGTTTTAAACAAAAGGATCATAACAAAATGAAAATTTCATAGTTTATGTATGCAAAAAAATTTGAAACCTTAATAAATGTAAGTGAAGAAAATTATTGCACGCACTAAAAATGAACTCCAAATTTTCGTTGTCCATGTTTGGAAAATTCCACTAGTACAACCCCTAATAATTTGGTGGAATTTTATAAGAAAGTGATTTCTAATTGGTCCTAACATATTTTAAATGTGGCGGATATGCATGCCAGAAACATGTTGAACATGCATAGGACCTAACGATCCAAAAATTCCAAGTGGTTGAAAAAATTATATTCTCAAGTTAACGTGTGGTTGGATATTTACCATAGCCAAACCCACTTTTTGCCAATCCTTAAAAATCATAGATACTTTTTGGAATTATCTCTCTCACCATTTGTGCATTTCCATTTTGGACGTTCAATTTTTTTTTTTTAAATCCATACTTGTCCCACTTTTCTCGTAAACAAACGATCACAACAAAATGAAAATTTTGGAGTTTATGTATGCAAAAAATTTTGAAAACTATAATATATGTAATTGAAGAAAATTATTTGACACACTAAAAAAGAACTCCAAAGTTTTGTTATCCATGTTTGGGAAATTCCACTAGTACAACACCTAATAGCTTGGTGGAATTTTATAAGAAAGAGATTTCTTATTGATCCTAACATGTTTTAAATGTGGTGGATATGCATGCCGGAAACATGTTGAAGATGCAAATGACCTAATGTTCCAAAAATTTCAAGGAGTAGAAAAAATTAAATTCTCAAGCTAACGTGTGTTTGGATATTTACCAAAGGCAAACAACCCACTTTTTGCCTACCCTTAAAAATCACATATACTTTTTGGAACTATATCTCTCAGCATTTGTGCATTTCCTTTTTGGATGTTCATTTTTTTTTCAAATCCAAACTTGCCCCACTTTTCTTGTAAACAAGACGATCACAACAAAACGAATATTTAAGAGTTTATGTATGCAAAAAAATTTGAAAACTGTAATAAATGTAAGTGAAGAAAATTATTTCACGCACTACAAATGAACTCCAAAGTTTTTTTATCCATGTTGGGGAATTTCCACTAGTACAACCCCTAATGACTTGGTGGAATCTTATAAGAAAGAGATTTCTAATTGATCCTAACATGTTTTAAATGAGGTGGATATGCATGCAAGGAACATGCTGAAGTTGCAAATGACCTAATGATCCAAAAATTTCAAGGAGTAGAAAAAATTAAATTCTCAAGTTAACATGCGGAGGGATATTGACCAGAGCCAAACAACCCACTTTTTACCTATCCTTAGAAAGCACAGATTGTTTTTGGAATTATCTCACTAAGCATTTGTGCATTTCGATGTTGGATGTTCAATTTTTTTTCAAATCCAAACTTGTCCCACTTTTCTCGTAAACAAAAAGTTCACAACAAAATGAAAATTTTAGAGTTTATGTATGCAAAAAAATTAGAAAACTATAATAAATGTAAGTGAAGAAAATTATTTCATGCAGTAAAAATGACCTCCTAAGATTTGTTATCCATGTTTGGGAAATTTGACTAGTACAACCCCTAATGGCTTTGTGGATTTTCATCAGAAAAAGATTTCCAATTGATCCTAACATGTTTCAAATAAGGTGGATATGCATGCCAGAAATATGTTGAAGATCCAAATGACCTAATGATCCACAAATTTCAGGAAGCAAAAAAAATTAAATTCTCAAGTTAACGTGTGGTTGGATATTTACAAAAGCCAAACAACCCAGTTTTTGCCTAACCTTAAAAATCATAGATACTTGTTGGAATTATCTCTCTCTGCATTTGTGCATTTCCTTTTTGGATGTTCATTTTTTTTTTCAAATCCAAACTTGCCCCACTTTTCTTGTAAATAAAACGAACATTTTAGAGTTTATGTATGCAAAAAAAATTTGAAAACTATAATAAATGTATGTGAAGAAAATTATTTCACGCACTATAAATGAACTCCAAAGTTTTGCTATCCATGTTACGGAATTTCCACAAGTACAACCCCAAATGACTTGGTGGAATCTTATAAGAAAGAGATTTCTAATTGATCCAAACATGTTTTAAATGAGGTTGATATGCATGCAAGAAACTTGTTGAAGTTGCAAATGACCTAATGATCCAAAATTTTCAAAGAGTAAAAAAAATTAAATTCCCAAGTTAACGTGCGGAGGGATATTTACCAGAACAAACAACCCACTTTTTACCTATCCTTAAAAATCACAGATTCTTTTTGGAATTATCTCTCTCATCTTTTGTTCATTTCCATGTTGGATGTTCAATTTTTTTTCAAATCCAAACTTGTCCCTCTTTTCTCGTAAACAAAAAGTTCACAACAAAATGAAAATTTCAGAGTTTATGTATGCAAAAAAAATTAGAAAAATATAATAAATGTAAGTGAAAAAATTATTTCACGCTGTAAAAATGAACTCCAAAGTTTTGTTATCCATGTTAGGGAAATTCCACTAGTACAACCCCTAAAAGCTTGGTGGAATTTTATAAGAAAAAAATTTCTAATTGATCCTAACATGTTTTAAATGTGGTGGATATGCATGCCAGAAATATGTTGAAGATGCAAATGACCTAATGATCCGAAAATTTCAAAGAGTAGAAAAAATTAAATTTTCAAGCAAACGTATGGTTGGTTATTTTCGAAAGCCAAACAACCCATTTTTGCCTATCCTTAAAAATCACAGATACTTTTTGGAATTATCTCTCTAAGCATTTGTGCATTTCCATTTTCGTTGTTCAATTTTTTTTCAAACGAAAACTTGTCCGACTTTTCTTGTAAACAAAACAATCACAAAAAAAAGAAAATTTAAGAGTTTATGTATGCAAAAACTATTGAAAACTACAATAAATGTAAGTGAAGAAAATAATTTAATGTGCTAAAAATGAATTGCAAAGTTTTGTTATCCATGTTAGGGAAACTCCACTAGTACAACCCCTAATGGATTAGTGGAATTTTATACGTTAGAGATTTCTAATTGATCCTAACATGTTTTAAAAGAGGTGGATAAGCATGCCAGAAACATGTTGAAGGTGCAAATGACCTATTGATCAAAATATTTCAAGGAGTAGAAAAAATTAACGTGTGGTTGGAGATTTACCAGAGCCAAAGAACCCACTTCTTGCCTATCCTTTAAAATCACAGATACTTTTTTAGAATTATCTCTCTCAGCATTTGTGCATTTACATTTTGTATGTTCTATATTTTTTCAAATCCAAACTTGTCCCACTTTTCTCGTAAACAAAACTATCACAACAAAACGAAAAATTTTAGAGTTTATGTATGCAAAAACAATTGAACATTATAATGAATGTAAGTGATGAAAATTATTTCACGCACTAAAAATGAACTCCAAAGTTTTTTTATCCATGTTTGGGAAATTCCACTAGTACAACCCCTTATGGCTTGGTGGAATTTTATCAGAGAGAGATTTCTAATTGATCCTAACATGTTTTAAATGTGGTGGATATGCAGGCTAGAAACATGTTGAAGATGCAAATGACCTAATAATCCAAATTTCAAAGAGTAGAAAAAATTAAATTCTCAAGTAAACGTGTGGTTGGATATTTACCAGAGCCAAACAACCCACTTTTTGCCTATCCTTAAAAATCAAAGATACTTTTTGGAATTATCTCTCTCAGCATTTGTGCATCTCCTTGTTGTATGTTCAATTTTTTTTCAAATCCAACCTTGTCCCACTTTTCTCGTAAACAAAATGTTCTCATGTATGCAAAAAAATTTGAAAACTATAATAAATGTAAGTGAAGAATATTATTTCACGCACTAAAAATGAACTCCAAAGTTTTGTTATCCATGTTTGGGAAATTCCACTACTACAACCCCTAATGTCTTGGTGGAATTTTATAAGAAAGACATTTCTAATTGATCCTAACAAGTTTTAAATGAGGTGGATATGTATTCCAAAAACATGTTGAAGATGCAAATGACCTAATGATCCAAAAATTTCGAGTAGAAAAAATTAAATTCTCAAGTTAACGTGTGGTTGGATATTTACCAGAGCCTCACAACCAAATTTTTGCCTATCCATCAAAATCACAGGTACTTTTTGGAATTATCTCTCTCAGCATTTGTGGATTTCCATTTTTCATGTTCAATTTTTTTTCAAATCCAAACATGTCCCAATTTTCTCATAAACAAAACGGTCACAAAAAATGAAAATTTTAGAGTTTATATATGCAAAAAAATTTGAAAACTATAATAAATGTAAGTGAAGAAAATATTTCATGCACTATAAATGAATTTCAAAGTTTTGTTATCCATGTTTGAGAAATTCCACTAGTACAACCCCTAATGGCTAGGTGGACTTTTATAAGAAAGAGATTTGTAATTGATCCTAGCATGTTTTAAATGTGGTGGATATGCAAGCCAGAAACATGTTAAAGATTCAAATGACCTAATGATCCGAATATTTCAAGGAGTAGAAAAAATTAAATTCTCTAGATAACGCGTGGTGGGATATTTACCAGAGCCAAAAAACCCACTTTTTGCCTATCCTTAAAAATCAAAGATACTCTTTGGCATTATCTCTCTCAATATTTGTGCATTTCCATGTTGGATGTTCAATTTTTTTTCAAATCAAAACTTGTTCTACTTTTCTAGTAAACAAAACGTTCACAACAAAATGAAAATTTAAGAGTTTAAGAATTAAAAAAATTTTAAAACTATAATAAATGTTTGGGAAGAAAATTATTTCACTCACCAAAAATGAACTCCAAAGTTTTGTTATCCATGTTAGGGAAATTCCACTAGCACAACCCCTAATGGCTTGGTGGAATTTTATAAGAAAGAGATTTCTAATTGATCCAAACATGTTTTAAATGAGGTGGATATGCATGCCAGAAACATGTTGAAGATGCAAATGACCTAATGATCAAAAAATTTCAAGGCGTAGAAAAAATTAACGTCTGGTTCGATAACTGATCCTAACATGCTTTAAGAGTGGTGGATATGCATGCCAGAAACATGTTGAGGAAGAGTGTCGACCTACTGATCCAAATATTTCAAGGAGTAGAAAAAATCAAATTCTAAAGTGGTAAAGGCAAAACAACCCACTTTTTGCCTATCCTTAAAAATCACAGATACTTTTTGGAACTATCTCTCTCAGCATTTGCGCATTTCCATTTTGGATGTTCAAATTTGTTTTCAGATCCAAACTTGAGTTTTCACACTCCCATTTTTCTCGTAAACAAAATAGATATAAGGCATAATAAAATGAAAATTTTAGAGTTCATGTATGCAAAAAAAACATTTCAAAATTATTTCAAGCACTAAAAATGAACTCCAAGGTTTTGTTCTCCATGTTCTGAAATTCCACAAGTACAACCCCTAATAATAAGCCTGGTCGAATTTTATAGGAAAGGGACTTGTAACTGATCCTAACATGCTTTAAGTGTGGTGGATATGCATGCCAGAAACATGTTGAGGATGCAAGTGGACGTAATGATCCAAAAATTTCAAGGAGTATAAAAAATCAAATTCTTAAGTGGCTGGATATTTACCAGGGCCAGACAACCCACTTTTTGCCTATCGTTAAAAATCAAAGATTCTTTTTGGAACTATCTCTCTCAGCATTTGTGCATTTCCATTTTGAATATTCAAATATGTTTTTAGATCCAAACTTGAGTTTTCACTCTCCCATTTTTCTCGTAAAAAAAAAGATAAAGGGCATAACAAAATGAAAATTTTAGAGCTCACGTAAGCAAAAAAAAAAAAAAAAATTCTTAATTATTTCAGGCACTAAAAATGAGCTCCAAGGTTTTGTTATCCATGTTCTGGAAATTCCACCAGTACAACCCCTAATAATATGCCTGGTGGAATTTTTTAGGAAACGGACGTGTAATTGATCCTAACATGCTTTAAGTGTGGTGGATACGCATGGCAGAAACATGTTGAGGATGCAAGTGGACTTAATGATCCAAAAATTTCAAGGAGAAGAAAAAATCAAATTCTCAAGTGATTGGATATTTACCAGGGCCAAACAACCCACTTTTTGCCTATCCTTAAAAATCACATATACTTTTTGGAACTACCTCTCTCAGCATTTGTGCATGTCCATTTTGGATGTTCAAATTTGTTTTCAGATCCAAACTTGAGTTTTCACTATCCCATTTTTCTCGTAAACATAAAAGATATAAGGCATAACAAAATGAAAATTTTAGAGTTCATGTATGCAAAAGAAAAAATTCAAAATCATTTAAGGCACTAAAAATGAACTCAAAGGTTTGTATCCATGTTCTGGAAATTCCACTAGTACAACCCCTAATAATTAGCCTAGTGGAATTTTATAGGAAAGGGACTTGTAACTGATCCTAACATGCTTTAAGTGTGGTGGATATGCATGCCAGAAACATGTTGAGGATGCAAGTGGACCTCATGATCCAAAAATTTCAAGTAGTAGAAAAAATCAAATTCTGAAGAGGTTGGATATTTACCAGGGCCAAACAACCCACTTTTTGCCTATTCTTAAAAATCACAGATACTTTTTGGAACTATCTCTCTCAGTATTTGTGCATTTCCATTTATGATGTTCAATTTTTTTTTCAGATCCAAACTTGAGTTTTCATTATCCATGTTCTGGAAATTCCACTAGTTCAGCCTCTAATAATAGGCTTGGTGGAATTTTATAGGAAAGGGACTTGTAACTGATCCTAACATGCTTTAAGCATGGTGGATATGCATCCCAGAAACATGTTGAGGAAGAGTATGGACCTACTGATCAAAAAATTTCAAGGAGAAGAAAAAATCAAATTCTCAAGTGGTAAGGGCAAAACCTCCCACTTTTTGCCTATCCTTAAAAATCACAGATACTTTTTGGAACTATCTCTCTCAGCATTTGTGCATTTCCATTTTGGTTGTTCAATTTTGTTTTCAGATCCAAACTTGAGTTTTCACACTCCCATTTTTCTTGTAAGCAAAAAAGATATAAGGCATAATAAAATGAAAATTTTAGAGTTCATGTATGCAAAAAAAAAAAAATTCAAAATTATTTCAAGCACTAAAAATGAACTCCAAGGTTTTGTTATCCATGTTCTGGAAATTCCACTAGTACAACCCATAATAATAAGCCTGGTGGAATTTTATAGGAAAGGGACTTTTAACTAATCCTAACATGCTTTAAGTGTCGTGGATATGCATGCCAGAAACATGTTGAGGATGCAAGTGGACCTAATGATCATAAAATTTCAAGGTGTAGAACAAATCAAATTCTTAAGTGGTTGGATATAACCAGGGCCAGACAACCCAGTTTTTGCCTATCTTTAAAAATAAAAGATTCTTTTTGGAACTATCTCTCTCAGCATTGTTGCATTTCCATTTTGGATGTTCAAATATGATTTCAGATCCAAACTTGAGTTTTCACTCTCCCATTTTTCTCGTAAAAAAAAAAAAGATATATGGCATAACAAAATGAAAATTTTATAGTTCATGTACGCAAAAAAAAAAATTCTTAATTATTTCAGAGACTAAAAATGAACTCCAAGTTTTTGTTATCCATGTTCTGAAAATTCCAGTAGTACAGCCCCCAATAATATGCGTGGTGGAATTTTATAGGAAAGGGACGTGTAACCGATCCTAACATGCTTTAAGTGTGGTGGATATGCATGCCAGAAACATGTTGAGGATGCAAGTGGACATAATGATCCAAAAATTTGAAGGAGTAGAAAAAATCAAATTCTCAAGTGGTTGAATATTTACCAGGGCCAAACAACCCACTTTTTTTCCTATCCTTAAAAATAACAAATACTTTTTGGAACTATCTCTCTCAGCATTTGTGCATTTCCATTTTGGATGGTCAAATTGGTTTTCAGATCCAAACTTGAGTTCTCACTCTTCCATTTTTCTCATAAAACAAAAATAAAAAGGGCATAACAAAATGAAAATTTTAGAGCTCATGTATGGAAAAAAAAAATTTCAAAATTATTTCTGGCACTAAAAATGAACTCCTAGGTTTTGTTATCCATGTCCTAGAAATTCCACAATTACAGCACCAAATAATAAGCCCGGTGGAATTTTATAGAAAAGGGACTTGTAACTGATCCCAACATGCTTTAAGTGCGGTGGATATGCATGCCAGAAACATCTTGAGGATGAGAGTGGACCTAATGATCAAAAAATTTCAAGGTGTAGAAAAAATCAAATTCTCAAGTGGTTGGATATTTACCAAGGCCAAACAATCCACTTTTTGCCTATCCTTAAAAATCACATATACTTTTTGGAACTATCTCTCTCAACATTTGTGCATTACCATTTTGGATGTTCAAATTTGTTTTTAGATCCAAACTTGAGTTTTCACATTCCCATTTTTCTCGTAAACAAAAAAGATATAAGGAATTACAAAATGAAAATTATAGCGTTCATGTATGATAAAAAAAATTCTTTTTCAGATCCAAACTTGAGTTTTCACTCTCCCATTTTTCTCGTAAACAAAAAAGGTATAAGGCATAACAAAATGAAAATTTAAGAGTACAACTATGCAAAAAAAAAATTTTCAAAACTATTTAAGGCACTTAAAAAGAACTCCAAGGTTTTGTTACCCATATTCTGAATATTCCACTAGTACAGCTCCTAATAATTAGCCTAGTGGAATTTTATAGGAAAGGGACTAGTAACTGATGCTAACAAGCTTTAAGTGTGGTGGATATGCATGCCAGAAACATGTTGAGGATGCAAGTGGACCTAATGATCCAAAACTTTCAAGGAGTAGAAAAAATCAAATTCTCAAGTGGTTGGATATTTACCAGGACCAAACAACGCACTTTTTGCCTATCCTTAAAAATCACAGATACTTTTTGGAACTATCTCTCTCAGCATTTGTGCATTTCCATTTTGGATGTTCAAATTTTTTTTCAGATCCAAACTTGAGTTTTCACTCTCCCATTTTTCTCGTAAACAAAAAAGATATAAGGCATAACAAAATGAAAATTTTAGAGTTCATGTCTGCAAAAAAAAATTTCAAAATTATTTAAGGCACTAAAAAAAAAACTCAAAGGTTTTGTTATCCATGTTCTGAAAATTCCACTAGTATAACCCCTAATAATAAGCTTGGTGGAATTTTATAGGAAAGGGACTTGTAACTGGTCCTAACATGCTTTAAGTGTGGTGGATATGCATACCAGAAACATGTTGAGGATGCAAGTGGTCCTAATGATCCAAAAATTTCAACTAGTAGAAAAAATCAAATTCTCAAGAGGTTGGATATTTAACAAGGGGAAACAACCCACTTTTTGCCTATCCTTAAAAATCACAGATACTTTTTGGAACTATCTCTCTCAGCATTTGTGCATTTCCATTTTGGATGTGCAAATATGTTTTCTGATCCAAATTTGAGTTTTGACACTCCAATTTTTCTCGTAAACATAAAAGATATAAGGCATAACAAAATGAAAATTTTAGAGTTCATGTATGCAAAAAAAAAAATTCAAAATTATTTCAGGCACTAAAAATGAACTAAAAGCTTTTGTTATCCATGTTCTGAAAATTCCACTAGTACAACCCCTAATAATAAGCTTGGTGGAATTTTATGCGAAAGGGACTTGTAGCTGATCCTAACATGCTTTAAGTGTGGTGGATATGCAAGCCAGAAACATGTTGAGGATGCAAGTGGACCTCATGATCCAAAAATTTCAAGTAGTAGAAAAGATCAAATTCTCAAGTCGTTGGATATTTACCAAAGCCAAACAACCCACTTTTTGCCTATCCTTAAAAATCACAGATACTTTTTTGACACTCCCATTTTTCTCGTAAACATAAAAGATATAAGGCATAACAAAATGAAAATTTTAGAGTTCATGAATGCAAAAAAAAAAAAAATTCAAAATTATTTCAGACACTAAAAATGAACTCCAAGTTTTTGTTATCCATGTTCTGAAAATTCCAGTAGTACAGCCCCCAATAATATGCGTGGTGGAATTTTATAGGAAAGGGACGTGCAACCGATCCTAACATGCTTTAAGTGTGGTGGATATGCATGCCGGAAACATGTTGAGGATGCAAGCGGACCTAATGATCAGAAAATTTCAAGGAGTAGAAAAAATCAAATTCTCAAGAGGTTGGATATTTATCAGGGCCAAACAACCCACTTTTTGCCTATCCTTAAAATCACAGATACTTTTTGGAACTATCTCTCTCAGCATTTGTGCATTTCCATTTTGGATGTTCAAATTTTTTGTCAGATCCAAACTTGAGTTTTCACTCTTCCATTTTTCTCGTAAACAAAAAAGGTACAAGGCATAACAAAATGAAAATTTAAGAGTTCAACTATGCAAAAAAAAAAACTTTCAAAACCATTTAAGGCACTTAAAATGAACTCCAAGGTTTTGTTACCCATGTTCTTGATATTCCACTAGTACAACCTCTAATAATAAGCCTAGTGGAATTTATAGGATAGGGACTAGTAACTCTTGATAATAAGCTTTAAGTGTGGTGGATATGCATGCCAGAAACATGTTGAAGATGCAAGTGGACCTAATGATCCAAAACTTTCAAGGAGTAAAAAAATTCAAATTCTCAAGTGGTTGGATATTTACCAGGACCAAACAACGCACTTTTTGCCTATCCTTAAAAATCACAGATACTTTTTGGAACTATCTTTCTCAGCACTTGTGCATTTCCATTTTGGATGTTCAAATTTCTTTTAAGATCCAAACTTGAGTTTTCACTCTCCCATTTTTCTCGGAAACAAAAAAGA
The DNA here is from genome assembly GCF_029961685.1 of Aristolochia californica. NCBI lineage: Eukaryota > Viridiplantae > Streptophyta > Magnoliopsida > Piperales > Aristolochiaceae > Aristolochia > Aristolochia californica. The sequence continues at coordinate 13,071,947 of NW_027181771.1, forward strand.
TCTAAGGCATAACAAAATGAAAATTTTAGAGTTCATATATGTAAAAAAAAAATTTCAAAATTATTTCAGGCACTGAAAAATAACTCAAAGGTTTTGTTATCCATGTTCTGGAAATTCCACTAGTACAGCCCATAATAATAAGCTTGGTGGAATTTTATAGGAAAGGGACTTGTAACTGATCCTAACATGCTTTAAGTGTGGTGGATATGCATGCCAGAAACATGTTGAGGATGCAAGTGGACCTAATGATAAAAAAATTTCAAGTAGTAGAAAAAATCAAATTCTCAAGAGGTTGGATATTTACCAGGGCCATACAACCCACTTTTTGTCTATCCTTAAAAATCAGAGATACTTTTTGGAACTATCTCTCTCAGCATTTGTGCATTTCCATTTTGGATGTTCAAATTTGTTTTCAGATCCAAATTTGAGTTTTCACTCTCCCACTTTTCTCGTAAACAAAAAAGATATAAGGCATAACAAAATGAAAATTTTTGAGTTCATGTATGCAAAAAAAAAAATTCAAAATTATTTCAGGCACTAAAAATGAACTCAAAGGTTTTGTTATCCATGTTTTGAAAATTCCACTAGTACAACCCCTAATAATAAGCTTGGTGGAATTTTATAGGAAAGGGACATGTAACTGATCCTAACATGCTTTAAGTGTGGTGGATATGCATACCAGAAACATGTTGAGGATGCAAGTGGACATAACGATCCTAAAATTTCAAGGAGTAGAAAAGATCAAATTCTCAAGTGATTGGATATTTACCAGGGCCAAACAACCCACTTTTTGCCTATCCCTAAAAATCACAGATACTTTTTCGAACTATCTCTCTTCGCATTTGTGCATTTCCATTTTGGATGTTCAAATTTGTTTTCAGATCCGAACTTGAGTTTTCACTCTCCCAGTTTTCTCGTAAACCAAAAAGATAAAAGCATAATAAAATGAAAATTTAAGAGTTCATGTATGCAAAAAAAAAAATTCAAAATTATTTCAGGCACTAAAAATGAACTCCAAGGTTTTGTTATCCATGTTCTAGAAATTTCACTAGTTCAACCTTTAATAATAAGCCTGGTGGAATTTTATAGGAAAAGGACTTGTAACTGATCATAACATGCTTTAAGTGTGGTGGATATGCATGCCAGAAACATGTTGAGGATGCAAGTGGACCTAATGATCCAAAAATTTCAAGTAGTAGAAAAAATGAAATTCTCAAGAGGTTGGATATTTAACAGGGCGAAACAACCCACTTTTTTCCTATCCTTAAAAATCACAGATACTTTTTGGAACTATCTCTCTCAGCATTTGTGCATTTCCATTTATGATGTGCAAATATGTTTTCTGATCCAAATTTGAGTTTTGCTTCTCCCATTTTTCTCGTAAATAAAAAAGATATAAGGCATAACAAAATGAAAATTTTAGAGTTCATGTATGCAAAAAAAAAAAATTCAAAATTATTTCAGGCACTAAAAATGAACTCTAAGCTTTTGTTACTCATGTTCTGAAAATTCCACTAGTACAACCCCTAATAATAAGCTTGGTGGAATTTTATAGGAAAGGGACTAGTAACTGATCCTAACATGCTTTAAGTGTGGTGGATATGCATGCCAGAAACATGTTGAGGATGCAAGTGGACATAACGATCCTAAAATTTCAAGTAGTAGAAAAGATCAAATTCTCAAGTCGTTGGATATTTACCAGGGCCAAACAACCCACTTTTTGCCTATCCTTAAAAATCACAGATGCTTTTTCGAACTATCTCTCTCAGCATTTGTGCATTTCCATTTTGGATGTTCAATTTTGTTTTTAGATCCAAACATTAGTTTGTAATCTCCCATTTTTCTCGTAAAAAAAAAAGAAATAAGGCCTAACAAAATGAAAATTTTGGAGTTCATGTATGCCAAAAAACAATTCAAAATTATTTCAGGCACTTAAAATGAACTCCAAGGTTTTGTTATCCATGTTCTGGAAATTCCACTAGTACAGCCCCTAATAATAAGCTGGGTGGAATTTTATAGGAAAGGGACTTGTAACTGATCCTAAAATGCTTTAAGTGTGGTGGATATGCATGCCAGAAACATGTTGAGGATGCAAGTGGACCTAATGATCCAATAATTTCAAGGAGTAGAAAAAATCAAATTCTCAAGTGGTTTGATATTTACCAAGGCCAAACAATCCACTTTTTGCCTATCCTTAAAAATCACATATACTTTTTGGAACTATCTCTCTCAGCATTTGTGCATTACCATTTTGGATGTTCAAATTTGTTTTTAGATCCAAACTTGAGTTTTCACATTCCCATTTTTCTCGTAAACAAAAAAGATATAAGGAATTACAAAATGAAAATTATAGCGTTCATGTATGATAAAAAAAATTCAAAATTATTTCAGGCACTAAAAATGAACTCCAAGGTTTTTTTATCCATCTTCTGGAAATTCCACTAGTACAGCCCCTAATAATAAGCCTGGTGGAATTTTATAGGAAAGGGACTTGTAACTGATCCTAACATGCTTTAAGTGAGGTGGATATACTTGCCAGAAACATGTTGAGGATGCAAGTGGACCTAATGATCCAAAAATTTCAAGGAGTAGAAAAAATCAAATTCTCAAGTGGTTGGATATTTACCAGGGCCAAATAACCTACTTTTTGGCTATCCTTGAAAATCACAGATAATTTTTGGAACTATCACTCTTAGCATTTTTGCAATTTCATTTTGGATGTTCAAATTTGTTTTCAGATACAAACTTGAGTTTTCACTCTCCCTTTTTTCTCATAAACAAAAAAGATATAGGGCATAACAAAATGAAAATTTTAGAGTTCATCTATGCAAAAAAAAAAATTCAAAATTATTTCAGGCACTAAAAATGAACTCCAAGGTTTTTTTATCCATGTTCTGGAAATTCCACTAGTACCGCCCCTAATAATAAGCCGGGTGGAATTTTATAGGAAAGGTACTTGTAACTGATCCTAACATGCTTTAAGTGTGGTCGATATGCATGCCAGAAACATGTTGAGGATGCAAGTGGACATTACGATCCAAAAATTTCAAGGAGAAGAAAGGATCAAATTCTCTAGTGGTTGGATATTTTCCAGGGCCAAACAACCCACTTTTTGCCTATCCTTAAAAATCACATATACTTTTTGGAACTATCTCTCTCAGCATTTGTGCATTACCATTTTGGATGTTCAAATATGTTTTTAGATCCAAACTTGAATTTTCACTCTCCCATTTTTCTTGTAAACAAAAAAGATATAAGGCATAACAAAATGAAAATTTTAGAGTTCAAGTTTGCAAAAAAAAAAAATTTCAAAATTATTTCAGGCACTAAAAATGAACTCCAAGGTTTTGTTATCCATGTTCTTGAAATTCAAATTGTACAGCCCCTAATAATAAGCCTGGTGGAATTTTATAGGAAAGGGACTTGTAACTGATCCTAACATGCTTTAAGTGTGGTGGATATGCGTGCCAGAAACATGTTGAGGGTGCAAGTGGACCAAATGATCCAAAAATTTAGAGGAGTAGAAAAAATCAAATTCTCAAGTGGTTGGATATTTACCAGGGCCAAAAAATCCACATTTTGCCTATCCTTAAAAATCACAAATACATTTTGGAACTATCTCTCTCAGCATTTATGCATTTGCATTTTGGATGTTCAAATTTGTTTTCAGATCCAAACATGAGTTTTCACTCTCCCATTTTTCTCGTAAACAAAAAAGAAATATGGCATAACAAAATGAAAATTTCAGACTTCATGTATGCAAAAAAAAATGTCAAAATTATTTCAGGCACTAAAAATGAACTCCAAGGTTTTGTTATCCATGATCATGAAATTCTACTAGTACAACCCCTAATAATAGGCCTGGTGGAGTTTTATAGGAAATGGACTTGTAACTGATCCGAACATGCATTAATTGAGGTGGATATGCATTCCAGAAACATGTTGAGGACGGAAGTGGACATAACGATCCAAAAATTTCAAGGAGTAGAAAAAAATCAAATTCTCAAGTGGTTGGATATTTACCAGGGCCAAACAACCCACTTTTTGCCTATCCTTAAAAATCACAGATAATTTTTGGAACTATCTCTCTCAGCATTTTTGCATTTCCATTTTGATTGTTCAAATTTGTTTTCATATCCAAACTTGAGTTTTCACATTCCCATTTTTCTCGTAAACAAAAAAGATATAAGGCATAACAAAATGAAAATTTTGGAGTTCAAGTACACTAAAAAAAATTTCAAAATTCTTTCTGGCACTAAAAATGAACTCCAAGGTTTTGTTATCCATGATCTGGAAATTCAACTAGTACAGCCCCTAATAATAAGCCTGGTGGAATTTTATAGGAAAGGGACTTGTATCTGATCATAACATGCTTTAAGTGTGGTGGATATGCATGCCAGAAACATGTTGAGGATGCAAGTGGACCTAATGATCCAAAAATTTCAAGGAGTAGAAAAAATAAAATTCTCAAGTGGTTTGATATTTACCAGGGCCAAGCAACCCACTTTTTGCCTATCCTTAAAAATCACATATACTTTTTGGAGCTATCTCTCTCAGCATTTGTGCATTTCCATTTTGGATGTTCAAATTTGTTTTCAGATCCAAACTTGAGTTTTCAATGTCCCATTTTTCTTGTAAACAAAAAAGATATATGGCATAACAAAATGAAAATTTAAGAGTTCCTGTATGCAAAAAAAAAAATTTCAAAATTATTTCAGGCACTAAAAATAAACTCCAAGGTTTGGTTATCCATGTTTTGAAAATTCTACTAGTTCACCCTCTAATAATAAGCCTGGTGGAATTTTATAGGAAAGGGACTTGTAAAATCCTACCATGCTTTAAGTGTGGTGAATATGCATGCAAGAAACATGTTGAGGATGCAAGTGGACCTAATGATCAGAAAATTTCAAGGAGTAGAAAAAATAAAATTCACAAGTGGTTGGATATTTACTGGGCCAAACAACCCACTTTTTGCCCAACCTTAAAAATCACAGATACTTTTTGGAACTATCTCTCTAAGCATTTGTGCATTTCCATTTTGGATTTTCAAATTTGTTTTCAGATCCAAACTTGAGTTTTCACTCTCATTTTCATCGTAAACAAAATAGATATTAGGCATAGCAAAATGAAAATTTTAGAGTTCATGTATGCCAAAAAAAATTTAAAATTATTTCATGCACTAAAAATGAAATCCAAGGTTTTGTTATCCATGTTCTGGAAATTTCACTAGTAGAGCCCTTAATAATAAGCCGGGTGGAATTTTATAGGAAAGGGACTTGTAACTGATCCGACCATGCTTTAAGTGTGGTGGATATGCGTGCCAAAAATGTGTTGAGGATGCAAGTGGACCTAATGATCAGAAAATTTAAAGGAGTGGAAAAAATCAAATTCTCAAGTGGTTGGATTTTTACTGGGCCAAACAACCCACTTTTTGCCTATCCTTAAAAATCACAAATACTTTTTGGATCTATCTCTCTCAGCATTTGTGCATTTCCATTTTGGATGTTCAAATTTATTTTCAGATCCAAACTTAAGTTTTCACTCTCCCATTTTTCTCGTAAAAAAAAAAAGATATAAGGCATAACAAAATGAAAATTTTTGAGATCATGTAAGCAAAAAAAAAATTTCAAAATTTTTTCAGGCACTAAAAATGAACTCGAAGGTTTTGTTACCCATGTTCTGGAAATTCCACTAGTACTGCCCTTAATAATAAGCCTGGTGGAATTTTATAGGAAAGGGACTTATAACTGATCCTAACATGCTTTAACTGAGGTGGATATGCATGCCAGAAACATGTTGAGGAGGCAGGTGGACATAACGATCCAAAAATTTCAAGGAGTAGAAAAGATCAAATTCACAAGTGGTTGGATATTTAACAGGGCCAAACAACTCACTTTTTGCCTATCCTTAAAAATCACAGATACTTTTTGGAACTATCTCTCTCAGCATTTGTGCATTTCCATTTTGGATGTTCAAATTTGTTTTCTGATCCAAGCTTGAGTTTTCACTCTCCCATTTTTCTCGTAAAAAAAAAAGATTTAAGGCATAACAAAATGAAAATTATAGCGTTCATGTATGATAAAAAAAATTCAAAATTATTTCAGGCACTAAATATGAACTCCAAGGTTTTGTTATCCATGATCTGGAAATTCCACTAGTACAGCCCCTAATAATAAGCCTGGTGGAATTTTATAGGAAAGGGACTTGTAACTGATCCTAACATGCTTTAAGTGAGGTGGATATGCATGCCAGAAACATGTTGAGGATGCACGTAGATATAATGATCCAAAAATTTTAAGGAGTAGAAAAAATCAAATTCTCAAGTGGTTGGATATTTACCAGGGCCAAACAACCCACTTTTTGCCTATCCTTGAAAATCACAGATAATTTTTGGAACATTCTCTCTTAGCATTTTTGCATTTTCATTTTGGATGTTCAAATTTGTTTTCAGATACAAACTTGAGTTTTCACTCTCCCATTTTTCTCGTAAACAAAAAATATATAAGGCATAACAAAATGAAAATTTTAGAGTTCATGTATGCAAAAAAAAAAAAATTCAAAATTATTTCAGGCACTAAAAATGAACTCCAAGGTTTTTTTATCCATGTTCTGGAAATTCCACTAATACCGCCCCTAATAATAAGCCGGGTGGAATTTTATAGGAAAGAGACTTGTAACTCTGATCCTAACATGCTTTAAGTGTGGTGGATATGCATACCAAAAACATGTTGAGGATGCAAGTGGACCTAATGATCCAAAAATTTCAAGGAGTAGAAAAAATAAAATTCTCAAGTGGTTTGATATTTACCAGGGCCAAACAACCCACTTTTTGCCTATCCTTAAAAATCACATATACTTTTTGGAACTACCTCTCTCGGCATTTGTGCATTTCCATTTTGGATGTTCAAATTTGTTTTCAGATCCAAACTTGAGTTTTCACTCTCCCATTTTTCTCGTAAACAAAAAAGATATATGGCATAACAAAATGAAAATTTAAGAGTTCATGTATGCAAAAAAAAAAATTTCAAAATTATTTCAGGCACTAAAAATAAACTCCAAGGTTTGGTTATCCATGTTCTGGAAATTTTACTAGTTCACCCTCTAATAATAAGCCTGGTGGAATTTTATAGGAAAGGGACTTGTAAAATCCTACCATGCTTTAAGTGTGGTGAATATGCATGCCATATACATGTTGAGGATGCAAGTGGACCTAAAGATCAGAAAATTTCAAGGAGTAGAAAAAATAAAATTCTCATGTGGTTGGATATTTACTGGGCCAAACAACCCACTTTTTGCCCAACCTTAAAAATCACAGATACTTTTTGGAACTATCTCTCTAAGCATTTGTGCATTTCCATTTTGGATGTTCAAATTTGATTTCAGATCCAAACTTGAGTTTTCACTCTCCCATTTTCATCGTAAACAAAATAGATATTAGGCATAACAAAATGAAAATTTTAGAGTTCATGTATGGCAAAAAAAAATTTTAAATTATTTCAGGCACTAAAAGTGAAATCGAAGGTTTTGTTATCCATGTTCTGGAAATTTCACTAGTAGAGCCCTTAATAATAAGCCGGGTGGAATTTTATAGGAAAGGGACTTGTAACTGATCCTACCATGCTTTAAGTGTGGTGGATATGCATGCCAGAAACATGTTGAGGATGCAAGTGGACCTAATGATCAGAAAATTTAAAGGAGTAGAAAAAATCAAATTCTCAAGTGGTAGGATATTTACTGAGCCAAACAACCCACTTTTTGCCTATCCTTAAAAATCACAAATAATTTTTGGAACTATCTCTCTCAGCATTTGTGCATTTCCATTTTGGATGTTCAAATTTGTTTTCAGATCCAAACTTGAGTTTTCACTCTCCCATTTTTCTCGTAAACAAAAAACATATATGGCATAACAAAATGAAAATTTAAGAGTTCAGGTATGCAAAAAAAAAAATTTCAAAAATATTTCAGGCACTAAAAATAAACTCCAAAGTTTTGTTATCCATGTTCTGGAAATTCTACTAGTTCAGCCTCCAATAATAAGCCTGGTGGAATTTTATAGGAAAGGGACTTGTAAAATCCTACCATACTTTAAGTGTGGTTAATATGCATGCCAGAAACATGTTGAGGATGGAAGTGAACCTAATGATCAGAAAATTTCAAGGAGTAGAAAAAATCAAATTCTCAAGTGGTTGGATATTTATTGGGCCAAACAACCCACGTTTTGCCCAACCTTAAAAATCACAGATACTTTTTGGAACTATCTCTCTAAGCATTTGTGCATCTCTATTTTGGATGTTCAAATTTGTTTTCAGATTGAAACTTGAGTTTTCACTCTCCCATTTTTATCGTAGACAAAATAGATATTAGGCATAACAAAATAAAAATTTTAGAGTTCAAGAATGGAAAAAAAAAATTTCAAAATTATTTCAGGCACTAAAAATGAACTCAAAGGTTTTGTTATCCATGTTCTGGAAATTCATCTTGTACAACCCCTAATAATAAGCCTAGTGGTATTTTATAGGAAAGGGACTTGTAACTGATCCTAACATGCTTTTAAGAGTGGTGGATATGCATGCCAGAAACATGATGCGGATGCAAGTGGACCTAATTATCCAAAAATTTCAAGGAGAAGAAAAAATCAAATTCTCAAGTGGTTGGATATTTACCCCGGCCAAACAACCCACTTTTTGCCTATCCTTAAAAATCACATATACTTTTTGGAACTATCTCTCTCAGCATTTGTGCATTTCCATTTTGGATGTTCAAATTTGTTTTCAGATCCAAACTTGATTTTTCACTCTCCCATTTTTCTCGTAAACAAAAAAGAAATAAGGCATCACAAAATAAAAATTTTAGAGTTCATGTATGCAAAAAAAAAAAATTCAAAATTATTTCAGGCACTAAAAATGAACTCCTTGGTTTTGTTATCCATTTTCTGGAAATTCCACTAGTACAGCCCCTAACAATAATCTTGGTGGAATTTTATAGGCAACGGACTTGTAACTGATCCTAACATGCTTTAAGTGTGGTGGATATGCGTGCCAGAAACATGTTGAGGATGCAAGTGGACCTAACGATCCAAAAATTGCAAGGAGTAGAAAAAATCAAATCCATAAGTGGTGGGATATTTACCAAGGCCAAACAACCCACTTTTTGCCTATCCTTAAAAATCACAGCTACATTTTGGAACTATCTCTCTCAGCATTTGTGCATTTCCATTTTGGATGTTCTAATTTTTTTTCAGATCCAAACTTGAGTTTTCACACTCCCATTTTTCTCGTAAACAAAAAAGATATAGGGCATAACAAAATGAATAGTTTAGAGTTCATGTATGCAAAAAAAAAAAAATTCAAAATTATTTCAGGCAACAAAAAATTAACTCCGTGGTTTGGTTGTCCATGTTCTGGAAATTCCACTAGTACATCCCCTAATAATAAGCCTGGTGCAATTTTATAGGGAAGGGACTTGTAACTGATCCTAACATGCTTTTAGGTGTGGTGGATATGCATGCCAGAAACATGTTGAGGATGCAAGTGGACCTAATGATCCAAAAATTTCAAGGAGTAGAAAAAACCAAATTCTCAAGTGGTTGGATATAAATACCAGGACCAAACAACCCACTTTTTGCCTATCCATAAAAATCACAGATACTTTTTGGAACTATCTCTCTCAGCATTTGTGCATTTCCATTTTGGATGTTCAAATTTGTTTTCAAATCCAAACTTGAGTTTTCACTCTCCCATTTTTTTCAAAAACAAAAAGGATATAAGGCATAACAAAATGAAAATTTTAGAGTTCATGAATGCATAAAAAACAAAATTTCAAAATTACTTCAGGAACTAAAAATGAACTCCAAGGTTTTGTTATCCATGTTCTGAAAATTCCACTATTGCAGCCCCTAATAATAAGATTGGTGGAATTTTATAGGAAAGGGACTTTTAACTGACCCTAACATGCTTTAAGTGTGGTGGATATGCATGCCAGTAACATGTTGAGGATGCAAGTGGACCAGAAGGTCCTAAAATTAGAAGGAGTAGAAAAAATAAAAATCTCAAGTGGCTGGATATTTACCAGGGCCAAACAACCTACTTTTTCCCTATCCTTAAAAGTGACAAATACTTTTTTGAACTATCTCTATCAGCATTTGTGCACTTCCGTTTTGGATGTACAAATTTGTTTTCAGATCCAAACTTAAGTTTTCACTCTCCCATTTTTCTCGTAAACAAAAAAGATATAAGGCATAATAAAATGAAAAATTTTAGAGTTCATGTATGCAAAAAAAAAAAAAAAAAATCAAAATTATTTCAGGCACTAAAAATGAATTCGAAGGTTTTGTTATCCATGTTCTGGAAATTCCACTATTACCGCCCCTAATAATAAGCTTGGTGGAATTTTATAGGAAAGGGACTAGTAATTGATCCTAACATGCTTTACGTGTGGTGGATATGCATGCCAGAAACATGTTGAGGATGCAAGTGGACGTAATGATCCAAAAATTTCAAGGAGTAGAAAAAATAAAATTCTCAAGTGGTTGGATATTTACCAGAGCCAAACAATCCACTTTTTGCCTATCCTTAAATGTCACAGATACTTTTTGGAACTATCTCTCTCAGCATTTGTACATTTCCATTTTGGATGTTCACATTTGTTTTCAGATCAAAACTTGAGTTTTCACTCTCTCTTTTTTCTCGTAAACAAAAAAAATATATAAAACATAGCAAAATGAAAATTTTAGAGTTCATGTATGCAAAAAAAAAAATTCAAAATTATTTCAGGCACTAAAAATGAACTCCAAGGTTTTGTTATCCATGTTCTGGAAATTCCACAAGTACAACCCCTAATAATAAGCCTGGTAGAATTTTATGGGAAAGGGACTTGTAACTGATCCTAACATGCTATAAGTGTGGTGGATATGCATGCCAGAAACATGTTGAGGATGCAAGTGGAATGATCCAAGAGTTTCAAGAAGTAGAAAAAATCATATTCTCAAGTGGTTGGATATTTACCAGAGCCAAACAACCCACTTTTTGCCAATCCTTAAATATCACAGATACTTTTTGGAGCTATCTCTCTCAGCATGTGTGCATTTTCATTTTGGATGTTCAAATTTGTATTCAGATCCAAACTTGAGTTTTCACTCTCCCATTTTTATCCCAAACAAAAAAGATATAAGGCATAACAGAATGAGAATTTTAGAATTCATGTATGCAAAAAAAAAAAAAATTCAAAATTATTTCAGGCAAGAAAAATGAATTCCAAGGTTTTGTTATCCATGTTCTGGAAATTCCACTTGTACAACCCCTAATAAAAAGCTTGGTGGAATTTTATAGGAAAGGGATTAGTAACTGATCCTAACATGCTTTAAGTGTGGTGGATATACTTGCTAGAAACATGTTGAGGATGCAAGTGGACCTAATGATCCAAAAAACTTCATGGAGTAGAAAAAATCAAATTCTCAAGTGGTTGGATATTTACCACGGCCAAACAACCCACTTTTCGACTATCCGTAAAAATCCCAGATACTTTTTGGAACTATCTCTCTCTGCATTTGTGCATTACCATTTCGGATGTTCAAATTTGTTTTCAGATCCCAACTTGAGTTTTCACTCTCCCATTTTTATCGAAAACAAAAAAGATATAAGGCATAACAAAATGAAAATTTTAGAGTTCATGTATGCCAAAAAAAAAATTTCAAAATTATTTAAGGCACTAAAAATGAAAACCGAGGTTTTGATATCCATGTTTTGGAAATACCACTAGTACAACCCCTAATAATAACTTTGGTGGAATTTTACATGAAAGGGACTTGTAACTGATCCTAACATGCTTTAAATGTGGTGGATATGTACGCCAGAAACATGTTGATGATGCAAGTGGACCTAATGATCCAAAAATTTCAAGGAGTAGAAAAAATCAAATTCTCAAGTGGTTGGATATTTACCAGAGCCAAAGAACCCTCTTTTTTCCTATCCTTAAAAATCACAGATACTTTTTGGAACTATCTCTCTCAGTAGTTGTGCATTTTCATTTTGGATGTTCAAATTTGTTTTCAGATCCAAACTTGAGTTTTCACTCTCCTATTTTTCTCGTAACCAAAAAAGATATAAGTCATAACATAATGAAAAGTTTAGAGTTCATATATGCAAAAAAAAATATTCAAAATTATTTCAGGCACGAAAAATGAACTCCAAGGTTTTGTTATCCATGTTCTGGAAATTCCACTAGTACAGCCCCAAATAATAAGCTTGGTGGAATTTTATAGGAAATGGACTAGTAACTGATCCAAACATGCTTTAAGTGTGGTGGATATGCATGCCAGAAACATGTTGAGGATGCAAGTGGACCTAATGATCCAAAAATTTCCAGGAGAAGAAAAAATCAAATTCTCAAGTGGTTGGATATTTACGAGGGCCAAGCAACCCACTTTTTTCCTATCGTTTAAAATAACAGATACTTTTTGGAACTATCTCTCTCTGCATTTGTGCATTACCATTTCGGATGTTCAAATTTGTTTTCAGATCCAAACTTGAGTTTTCACTCTCCCATTTTTCTCGAAAACAAAAAAGATATAAGGCATAACGAAAAGAAAATTTTAGAGTTCATGTATGCAGAAAAAAAAAATCAAAATTATTTCAGGCAATAAAAATGAACTCCGAGGTTTTGTTATCCATGTTCTGGAAATTCCACTAGTACAGCCCCTAATAATATGCCTTGTGGAATTTTAGAAGAAAGGGACTAGTAGCTGATCCAAACATGCTTTAAATGTGGTGGATATGCATCCCAGAAACAAGTTGAGGACGCAAGTGGACCTAATGATCCAAAATTTCAAGGAGTAGAAAAAATCAAATTCTCAAGTGGTTGGATATTTACCATGGCCAAACAACCCACTCTTATCCTATCCTTAAAAATCACAGATACTTTTTGGAACTACGCTTTCAGCATTTGTGCATTTTCATTCTGGATGTTCAAATTTGTTTTCAGATCCAAACTTGAGTTTTCACTCTCCCTTTTTTCTCGTAAACAAAAAAGATAGAAGGAATAACAAAAATGAAAATTTTAGAGTTCACGTATGCAAAAAAAAATTTCAAAATTATTTCAGGCACTAAAAATGAACTCCAAGGTTTTGTTATCCATGTTCTAGAAATTCCACTAGTACAGCCCCTAATAATAAGCCTGGTGGAATTTTATAGGCAAGGGAATTGTAACTGATCCTAACATGCTTTAAATGTGGTGGATATGCATGCCAGAAACATGTTGAGGATGCTATTGGACCTAATGATCCAAAAACTTCAAGGAGTAACAAAAATCAAATTCTCAAGTGGTTGGATATTTACCATGGCCAAACCACCCACTTTTTGCCTATCCGTAAAAATCACAGATACTTTTTGGAACTATCAATCTCAGCATTTTTACATTTCCTTTTTGGATGTTCAAATTTGTTTTTCAGATCGACACCTGAGTTTTCACACTCCCATTTTTCTCGTAAACAAAAAAGATATAAGGCATAACAAAATGAAAATTTTAGAGCTCATGTATGCAGAAAAAAAAATATCAAAATTATTTCAGGCACTAAAAATGAACTCCAAGGTTTTGTTATCCATGTTCTGGAAATTCCACTAGTACAACCCCTAATAATAAGCCTGGTAGAATTTTTTAGGAAAGGGACTGTTAGCTGATCCTAACATGCTTTAAGTGTGGTGGATAAGCATGCCAGAAACAAGTTAAGGACGCAAGTGGACCTAATGATCCAAAAATTTCAAGGAATAGAAAAAATCAAATTCTCAAGTGGTTGGATATTTACCATGGCCAAACAACCCACTTTTTGCCTATCCTTAAAAATCACAGATACTTTTTGGAACTATCGCTCTCAGCATTTGTGCATTTTGATTTTGGATGTTCAAATTTGTTTTCAGATTCAAACTTGAGTTTTCACTCTCCCATTTTTCTCCTAAACAAAAAAGATATAAGGAATAAGAAAAATGAAAATTTTACAGTTCACGTATGCAAAAAAAAATTTCAAAATTATTTCAGGCACTAAAAATGAACTCCAAGGTTTTGTTATCCATGTTCTGGAAATTCCACTAGCACAGCCCCTAATAATAAGCCTGGTGGAATTTTAGAAGAAAGGGACTAGTAGCTGATCCAAACATGCTTTAAGTGTGGTGGATATGCATCCCAGATACAAGTTGAGGACGCAAGTGGACCTAATGATCCAAAATTTCAAGGAGTAGAAAAAATCAAATTCTCAAGTGGTTGGATATTTACCATGGCCAAACAACCCACTTTTATCCTATCCTTAAAAATCACAGATACTTTTTGGAACTACGCTTTCAGCATTTGTGCATTTTCATTCTGGATGTTCAAATTTGTTTTCAGATCCAAACTTGAGTTTTCACTCTCCCATTTTTCTCGTAAACAAAAAAGATATAAGGAATAACAAAAATGAAAATTTTAGAGTTCACGTATGCAAAAAGAAATTTCAAAATTATTTCAGGCACTAAAAATGAACTCCAAGGTTTTGTTATCCATGTTCTGGAAATTCCACTAGTACAGCCCCTAATAATAAGCCTGGTGGAATTTTATAGGCAAGGGAATTGTAACTGATCCTAACGTGCTTTAAATGTGGTGGATATGCATGCCAGAAACATGTTGAGGATGCAAGTGGACCTAATGATCCAAAAACTTCAAGGAGTAGAAAAAATCAAATTCTCAAGTGGTTGGATATTTACCTTGGCCAAGCAACCCACTTTTTGCCTGTTCGTAAAAACCACAGATACTTTTTAGAACTATCAATCTCAGCATTTGTGCAATTCCATTTTGGATGTTCAAATTTGTTTTTCAGATCCAAACTTTAGTTTTCACACTCCCATTTTTCTCGTAAACAAAAAAGATATAAGGCATAACAAAATAAAAATTTTAGAGTTAATGTATGCAGAAAAAAAAATATCAAAATTATTTCAGGCACTAAAAATGAACTCCGAGGTTTTGTTATCCATGTTCTGGAAATTCCACTAGTATAACCCCTAATAATTATCCTGGTGGAATTTTATAGGAAAGGGACTGGTAGCTGATCTTACCCTGCTTTAAGTGTGATGGATATGCATGCCAGAAACAAGTTGTGGACGCAAGTGGACCTAATGATCCAAAATTTTCAAGGAGTAGAAAAAATCAAATTCTCAAGTGTTTGGATATTTACCATGGCCAAACAACCCACTTTTTGCCTATCGTTAAAAATCACAGATACTTTTTGGAACTACACTTTCAGCATTTGTGCATTTTCATTCTGGATGTTCAAATTTGTTTCCAGATCCAAACTTGAGTTTTTACTCTCCCATTTTTCTCGTAAACAAAAAAGATATACGGAATAAAAAAAAAGAAAATTTAAGAGTTCACGTATGCAAAAAAAAATTTCAAAATTATTTCAGGCACTAAAAATGAACTCCAAGGTTTTGTTATCCATGTTCTGGAAATTCCACTAGTACAGCCCCTAATAATAAGCCTGGTGGAATTTTATAGGCAAGGGAATTGTAACTGATCCTAACATGCTTTAAATGTGGTGGATATGCAAGCCAGAAACATGTTGAGGATGCAAGTGGACCTAATGATCCAAAAACTTCAAGGAGTAGAAAAAATCAAATTCTCAAGTGGTTGGATATTTACCATGGCCAAAAAACCCACTTTTTGCCTGTCCGTAAAAATCACAGATACTTTTTGGAACTATCATTCTCAGCATTTGTGCATTTCCTTTTTGCATGTTCAAATTTGTTTTTCAGATCCACACCTGAGTTTTCACACTCCCATTTTTCTCGTAAACAAAAAAAATATAAGGCATAAAAATTGAAAATTTTAGAGTTCATGTATGCAGAAAAAAAAAATATCAAAATTATTTCAGGCAGTAAAAATGAACTCCAAGGTTTTGTTATCCATGTTCTGGAAATTCCACTAGTACAACCCCTAATAATAAGCCTGGTGGAATTTTATAGGAAAGGGACTGTTAGCTGATCCTAACATGCTTTAAGTGTGGTGGATAAGCATGCTAGAAACAAGTTGAGGACACAAGTGGACCTAATGATACAAAAATTTCAAGGAACAGAAAAAATCAAATTCTCAAATGGTTGGATATTTACCATGGCCAAACAACCCACTTTTTGCCTATCCGTAAAAATCACAGATAGTTTTTGGAACTATCAATCTCAGCAT
Source organism: Aristolochia californica (assembly GCF_029961685.1). Classification (NCBI taxonomy): domain Eukaryota; kingdom Viridiplantae; phylum Streptophyta; class Magnoliopsida; order Piperales; family Aristolochiaceae; genus Aristolochia; species Aristolochia californica. The sequence goes on from NW_027181771.1 coordinate 13,088,144, forward strand.
TTGTGCATTTTCTTTTTGGATGTTCAAATTTGTTTTTCAAATCCACACCTGAGTTTTCACACTCCCATTTTTCTCGTAAACAAGAAAGATATAAGGCATAACAAAATGAAAATTTTAGAGTTCATGTATGCAGAAAAAAAAAATATCAAAATTATTTCAGGCACTAAAAATGAACTCCGAGGTTTTGTTATCCATGTTCTGGAAATTCCACTAGTACAGCCCCTAATAATAAGCCTGGTGGAATTTTATAGGAAAGGGACTGGTAGCTGATCCTAACATGCTTTAAGTGTGGTGGATATGCATGCTAGAAACAAGTTGAGCACGCAAGTGGACCTAATGATCCAAAAATTTCAAGGAATAGAAAAAATCAAATTCTCAAGTTGTTGGATATTTACCATGGCCAAACAACCCACTTTTTGCCTATCCTTAAAAATCACAGATACTTTTTGGAACTATCGCTCTCAGCATTTGTGCATTTTCATTTTGGATGTTCAAATTTGTTTTCAGATTCAAACTTGAGTTTTCACTCTCCCATTTTTCTCCTAAACAAAAAAGATATAAGGAATAACAAAAATGAAAAATTTATAGTTCACGTATGCAAAAAAAAATTTCAAAATTATTTCAGGCACTAAAAATGAACTCCAAGGTTTTCTTAGCCATGTTCTGGAAATTCCACTAGTATAGCCCCTAATAATAAGCCTGGTGGAATTTTATAGGCAAGGGAATTGTAACTGATCCTAACATGCTTTAAATGTGGTGGATATGCATGCCAGAAACATGTTGAGGATGCAAGTGGACCTAATGATCCAAAAACTTCAAGGAGTAGAAAAAATCAAATTCTCAAGTGGTTGGATATTTACCATGGCCAAACAACCCACTTTTTGCCTATCCGTAAAAATCACAGATAGTTTTTGGAACTATCAATCTCAGCATTTGTGCATTTTCTTTTTGGATGTTCAAATTTGTTTTTCAGATCCACACCTGAGTTTTCACACTCCCATTTTTCTCGTAAACAAAAAAGATATAAGGCATAACAAAATGAAAATTTTAGAGTTCATGTATGCAGAAAAAAAAAATATCAAAATTATTTCAGGCACTAAAAATGAACTCCGAGGTTTTGTTATCCATGTTCTGGAAATTCCACTAGTACAGCCCCTAATAATAAGCCTGGTGGAATTTTATAGGAAAGGGACTGGTAGCTGATCCTAACATGCTTTAAGTGTGGTGGATATGCATGCCAGAAACAAGTTGAGCACGCAAGTGGACCTAATGATCCAAAAATTTCAAGGAATAGAAAAAATCAAATTCTCAAGTGGTTGGATATTTACCATGGCCAAACAACCCACTTTTTGCCTATCCTTAAAAATCACAGATACTTTTTGGAACTATCGCTCTCAGCATTTGTGCATTTTGATTTTGGATGTTCAAATTTGTTTTCAGATTCAAACTTGAGTTTTCACTCTCCCATTTTTCTCCTAAACAAAAAAGATATAAGGAATAAGAAAAATGAAAATTTAAGAGTTCACGTATGCAAAAAAAAATTTCAAAATTATTTCAGGCACTAAAAATGAACTCCAAGGTTTTGTTATCCATGTTCTGGAAATTCCACTAGTACAGCCCCTAATAATAAGCCTGGTGGAATTTTATAGGCAAGGGAATTGTAACTGATCCTAACATGCTTTAAATGTGGTGGATATGCAAGCCAGAAACATGTTGAGGATGCAAGTGGACCTAATGATCCAAAAACTTCAAGGAGTAGAAAAAATCAATTTCTCAAGTGGTTGGATATTTACCATGGCCAAGCAACCCACTTTTTGCCTATCCGTAAAAACCACAGATACTTTTCAGAACTATCAATCTCAGCATTTGTGCAATTCCATTTTGGATGTTCAAATTTTTTTTTCAGATCCAAACTTGAGTTTTCACACTCCCATTTTTCTCGTAAACAAAAAAGATTTAAGGTATAACAAATTGAAAATTTTAGAATTAATGTATGCAGAAAAAAAAATATCAAAATTATTTCAAGCACTAAAAATGAACTCCGAGGTTTTGTTTTCCATGTTCTGGAAATTCCACTAGTATTACCCCTAATAATAAGCCTGGTGGAATTTTATAGGAAAGGGACTGGTAGCCGATCTTACCCTGCTTTAAGTGTGGTGGATATGCATGCCAGAAACAAGTTGTGGACGCAAGTGGACCTAATGATCCAAAAATTTCAAGGAGCAGAAAAAATCAAATTCTCAAGTGGTTGGATATTTACCATGGCCAAACAACCCACTTTTTACCTATCCTTAAAAATCACAGATACTTTTTGGAACTATCGCTCTCAGCATTTGTGCATTTCATTTTGGATGTTCAAATTTGTTATCAGATCCAAACTTGAGTTTACACTCTCCCATTTTTATCGTAAACAAAAAAGATATAAGGAATAACAAAAATGAAAATTTTAGAGTTCACGTATGCAAAAAAAAAATTTTCAAAATTATTTCAGGCACTAAAAATGAACTCCAAGGTTTTGTTATCCATGTTCTGGAAATTCCACAAGTGCAGCCCCTAATAATAAGCCTAGTGGAAATTTATAGGCAAGGGAATTGTAACTGATCCTAACATGCTTTAAATGTGGTGGATATGCATGCCATAAACTTGTTGAGGATGCAAGTGGACCTAATGATCCAAAAATTAGAAGGAGTAGAAAAAATCAAAATCTCAAGTGGTTGGATATTTACCAGGGCCAAACAACCTACATTTTGCCTATCCTTAAAAGTGACAAATACTTTTTTGAACTATCTCACTCAGCATTTGTGCACTTCCGTTTTGGATTTACAAATTTGTTTTCAGATCCAAACTTAAGTTTTCACTCTCCCATTTTTCTCGTAAACAAAAAAGATATAAGGCATAATAAAATGAAAATTTTAGAGTTCATGTATGCAAAAAAAAAATCAAAATTATTTCTGGCACTAAAAATGAATTCGAAGGTTTTGTTATCCATGTTCTGGAAATTCCACTATTACCACCCCTAATAATAAGCTTGGTGGAATTTTATAGAAAAGGGACTAGTAACTGATCCTAACATGCTTTAAGTGAGGTGGATATGCATGCCGAAAACATGTTGAGGATGCTAGTGGACGTAATGATCCAAAAATTTCAAGGAGTAGAAAAAATCAAATTCTCAAGTGGTTGGATATTTACCAGAGCCAAACAATCCACTTTTTGCCTGTCCTTAAATGTCACAGATACTTTTTGGAACTATCTCTCTCAACATTTGTACATTTCCATTTTGGATGTTCACATTTGTTTTCAGATCAAAACTTGAGTTTTCACTCTCTCTTTTTTCACGTAAACAAAAAAAATATATAACGCATAACAAAATGAAAATTTTAGAGTTCATGTATGCGAAAAAAAAATTCAAAATTATTTCAGGCACTAAAAATGAACTCCAAGGTTTTGTTATCCATGTTCTGGAAATTCCACAAGTACAACCCCTAATAATAAGCCTGGTAGAATTTTATGGGAAAGGGACTTGTAACTGATCCTAACAAGCTATAAGTGTTGTGGATATGCATGCCAGAAACATGTTGAGGATGCAAGTGGAATGATCCAAGAGTTTCAAGAAGTAGAAAAAATCATATTCTCAAGTGGTTGGATATTTACCAGAGCCAAACAACCCACTTTTTTCCAATATTTAAATATCACAGATACTTTTTGGAGCTATCTCTCTCAGCATGTGTGCATTTTCATTTTGGATGTTCAAATTTGTATTCAGATCCAAACTTGAGTTTTCACTCTCCCATTTTTCTCCAAAACAAAAAAGATATAAGGCATAAAAGAATGAGAATTTTAGAATTCATGTATGCAAAAAAAAAATTTCAAAATTATTTCAGGCAAGAAAAATGAATTCCAAGGTTTTGTTATCCATGTTCTGGAAATTCCACTTGTACAACCCCTAATAATAAGCTTGGTGGAATTTTATAGGAAAGGGACTAGTAACTGATCCTAACAAGCTTTAAGTGTGGTGGATATACTTGCCAGAAACATGTTGAGGATGCAAGTGGACCTAATGATCCAAAAAACTTCATGGAGTAGAAAAAATCAAATTCTCAAATGGTTGGATATTTACCACGGCCAAACAACCCACTTTTCGACTATCCGTAAAAATCCCAGATACTTTTTGGAACTATCTCTCTCTGCATTTGTGCATTACCATTTCGGATGTTCAAATTTGTTTTCAGATCCCAACTTGAGTTTTCACTCTCCCATTTTTATCGAAAATAAAAAAGATATAAGGCATAACAAAATGAAAATTTTAGAGTTCATGTAAGCAAAAAAAAAAATTTCAAAATTATTTCAGGCACTAAAAATGAACACCGAGGTTTTGTTATCCATGTTCTGGAAATACCACTACTACAACCCCTAATAATAACTTTGGTGGAATTTTATATGAAAGGGACTTGTAACTGATCCTAACATGCTTAAAATGTGGTGGATATGTACGCCAGAAACATGTTGAGGATGCAAGTGGGCCTAATGATCCAAAACTTTCAAGGAGTAGAAAAAATCAAATTCTCAAGTGGTTGGATATTTACCAGAGCCAAAGAACCCACTTTTTTCCTACCCTTAAAAATCACAGATACTTTTTGGAACTATCTCTCTTAGTAGTTGTGCATTTTCATTTTGGATGTTCAAATTTGTTTTCAGTTCCAAACTTGAGTTTTCTCTCTCCTATTTTTCTCGTAACCAAAAAAGATATAAGGCATAACATAATGAAAAGTTTAGAGTTCATGTATGAAAAAAAAATATTCAAAATTATTTCAGGCACGAAAAATGAACTCCAAGGTTTTGTTATCCATGTTCTGGAAATTCCACTAGTACAACCCCAAATAATAAGCTTGGTGGAATTTTATAGGAAATGGACTAGTAATTGATCCAAACACGCTTTAAGTGTGGTGGATATGCATGCCAGAAACATGTTGAGGATGCAAGTGGACCTAATGATCCAAAAATTTCAAGGAGAAGAAAAAATCAAATTCTCAAGTGGTTGGATATTTACGAGGGCCAAGCTACCTACTTTTTGCCTATCGTTTAAAATCACAGATACTTTTTGGAACTATCTCTCTCTGCATTTGTGCATTACCATTTTGGATGTTCAAATTGTTTTCAGATCCAAACTTGAGTTTTCACTCTCCCATTTTTCTCGAAAACAAAAAAGATATAAGGCATAACGAAAAGAAAATTTTAGAGTTCATGTATGCAGAAAAAAAAATATCAAAATTATTTCAGGCAGTAAAAATGAACTCCGAGGTTTTGTTATCCATGTTCTGGAAATTCCACTAGTACAGCCCCTAATAATATGCCTGGTGGAATTTTAGAAGAAAGGGACTAGTAGCTGATCCTAAATTGCTTTAAGTGTGGTGGATATGCATCCCAGAAACAAGTTGAGAACGCAAGTGGACCTAATGATCCAAAATTTCAAGGAGTAGAAAAAATCAAATTCTCAAGTGGTTGGATTTTTACCATGGCCAAACAACCCACTTTTTGCCTATCGTTAAAAATCACAGATACTTTTTGGAACTACGCATTCAGCATTTGTGCATTTTCATTCTGGATGTTCAAATTTGTTTTCAGATCCAAACTTGAGTTTTCACTCTCCCATTTTTCTTGTAAACAAAAAAGATATAAGGAATAACAAAAATGAAAATTTTAGATTTCACGTATGCAAAAAAAAATTTCAAAATTATTTCAGGAACTAAAAATGAACTCCAAGGTTTTGTTATCCATGTTCTGGAAATTCCACTAGTACAGCCCCTAATAATAAGCCTGGTGGAATTTTATAGGCAAGGGAATTGTAACTGATCCTAACATGCTTTAAATGTGGTGGATATGCATGCCAGAAACATGTTGAGGATGCAAGTGGACCTAATGATCCAAAAACTTCAAGGAGTAGAAAAAATCAAATTCTCAAGTGGTTGGATATTTACCATGGCCAAACAACCCACTTTTTGCCTATCCATAAAAATCACAGATGCTTTTTGGAACTATCAATCTCAGCATTTGTGCATTTCCTTTTTGGATGTTCAAATTTGTTTTTCAGATCCACACCTGAGTTTTCACACTCCCATTTTTCTCGTAAACAAAAAAGATATAAGGCAAAACAAAATGAAAATTTTAGAGTTCATGTATGCAGAAAAAAAAATATCAAAATTATTTCAGGCACTAAAAATGAACTCCAAGGTTTTGTTATCCATGTTCTGGAAATTCCGCTAGTACAACCCCTAATAATAAGCCTGGTGAAATTTTATAGGAAAGGGACTATTAGCTGATCCTAACATGCTTTAAGTGTGGTGGATAAGCATGCCAGAAACAAGTTGAGCACGCAAGTGGACCTAATGATCCAAAAATTTCAAGGAATAGAAAAAATCAAATTCTCAAGTGGTTGGATATTTACCATGGCCAAACAACCCACTTTTTGCCTATCCTTAAAAATCACAGATACTTTTTGGAACTATCGCTCTCAGCATTTGTGCATTTTCATTTTGGATGTTCAAATTTGTTTTCAGATCCAAACTTGAGTTTTCACTCTCCCATTTTTCTTGTAAACAAAAAAGATATAAGGAATAACAAAAATGAAAATTTTAGAGTTCACGTATGCAAAAAAAAAAAATCAAAATTATTTCTGGCACTAAAAATGAATTCGAAGGTTTTGTTATCCATGTTCTGGAAATTCCACTATTACCGCCCCTAATAATAAGCTTGGTGGAATTTTATAGAAAAGGGACTAGTAACTGATCCTAACATGCTTTAAGTGAGGTGGATATGCATGCCGAAAACATGTTGAGGATGCTAGTGGACGTAATGATCCAAAAATTTCAAGGAGTAGAAAAAATCAAATTCTCAAGTGGTTGGATATTTACCAGAGCCAAACAATCCACTTTTTGCCTGTCCTTAAATGTCACAGATACTTTTTGGAACTATCTCTCTCAACATTTGTACATTTCCATTTTGGATGTTCACATTTGTTTTCAGATCAAAACTTGAGTTTTCACTCTCTCTTTTTTCTCGTAAACAAAAAAAATATATAACGCATAACAAAATGAAAATTTTAGAGTTCATGTATGCGAAAAAAAAATTCAAAATTATTTCAGGCACTAAAAATGAACTCCAAGGTTTTGTTATCCATGTTCTGGAAATTCCACAAGTACAACCCCTAATAATAAGCCTGGTAGAATTTTATGGGAAAGGGACTTGTAACTGATCCTAACATGCTATAAGTGTTGTGGATATGCATGCCAGAAACATGTTGAGGATGCAAGTGGAATGATCCAAGAGTTTCAAGAAGTAGAAAAAATCATATTCTCAAGTGGTTGGATATTTACCAGAGCCAAACAACCCACTTTTTGCCAATATTTAAATATCACAGATACTTTTTGGAGCTCTCTCTCTCAGCATGTGTGCATTTTCATTTTGGATGTTCAAATTTGTATTCAGATCCAAACTTGAGTTTTCACTCTCCCATTTTTCTCCAAAACAAAAAAGATATAAGGCATAACAGAATGAGAATTTTAGAATTCATGTATGCAAAAAAAAAAATTTCAAAATTATTTCAGGCAAGAAAAATGAATTCCAAGGTTTTGTTATCCATGTTCTGGAAATTCCACTTGTACAACCCCTAATAATAAGCTTGGTGGAATTTTATAGGAAAGGGACTAGTAACTGATCCTAACAAGCTTTAACTGTGGTGGATATACTTGCCAGAAACATGTTGAGGATGCAAGTGGACCTAATGATCCAAAAAACTTCATGGAGTAGAAAAAATCAAATTCTCAAGTGGTTGGATATTTACCACGGCCAAACAACCCACTTTTCGACTATCCGTAAAAATCCCAGATACTTTTTGGAACTATCTCTCTCTGCATTTGTGCATTACCATTTCGGATGTTCAAATTTGTTTTCAGATCCCAACTTGAGTTTTCACTCTCCCATTTTTATCGAAAACAAAAAAGATATAAGGCATAACAAAATGAAAATTTTAGAGTTCATGAAAGCAAAAAAAAAAATTTCAAAATTATTTCAGGTACTAAAAATGAACATCGAGGTTTTGTTATCCATGTTCTGGAAATACCACTAGTACAACCCCTAATAATAAATTGGTTGAATTTTATATGAAAGGGACTTGTAACTGATCCTAACATGCTTTAAATGTGGTGGATATGTACACCAGAAACATGTTGAGGATGCAAGTGGACCTAATGATCCAAAAACTTCAAGGAGTAGAAAAAATCAAATTCTCAAGTGGTTGGATATTTACCATGGCCAAGCCAGCCTCTTTTTGCCTATCCGTAAAAACCACAGATACTTTTTAGAACTATCAATCTCAGCATTTGTGCAATTCCATTTTGGATGTTCAAATTTTTTTTTCAGATCCAAACTTGAGTTTTCACACTCCCATTTTTCTCGTAAACAAAAAAGATATAAGGCATAACAAAATGAAAATTTTAGAGTTAATGTATGCAGAAAAAAAAAATATCAAAATTATTTCAGGCACTAAAAATGAACTCCGAGGTTTTTTTATCCATGTTCTGGAAATTCCACTATTATAACCCCTAATAATAAGCCTGGTGGAATTTTATTGGAAAGGGACTGGTAGCCGATCTTACCTTGCTTTAAGTGTGGTGGATATGCATGCCAGAAACAAGTTATGGACGCAAGTGGACCTAATGATCCAAAAATTTCAAGGAGTAGAAAAAATCAAATTCTCAAGTGGTTGGATATTTACCATGGCCAAACAACCCACTTTTTACCTATCCTTAAAAGTCACAGATACTTTTTGGAACTATCGCTCTCAGCATTTGTGCATTTCATTTTGGATGTGCAAATTTGTTTTCAGATCCAAACTTGAGTTTTCACTCTCCCATTTTTCTCGTAAACAAAAAAGATATAAGGATTAACAAAAATGAAAATTTTAGAGTTTACGTATGACAAAAAAAAATTTCAAAATTATTTCAGGCACTAAAAATGAACTCCAAGGTTTTGTTATCCTTGTTCTGGAAATTCCACTAGTGCAGCCCCTAATAATAAGCCTGGTGGAAATTTGTAGGCAAGGGAATTGTAACTGATCCTAACATGCTTTAAATGTGGTGGATATGCATGCCAGAAACTTGTTGAGGATGCAAGTGGACCTAATGATCCAAAAATTTCAAGGAGTAGAAAAAATCAAATTCTCAAGTGGTTGGATATTTACCAAGGCCAAACAACCCACTTTTTGCCTATCCTTAAAAGTCACATATACTTTTTGGGACTATCTCTCTCAGCATTTGTGCATTTCCATTTTTGATGTTCAAATTTGTTTTTAGTTCCAAACTTGAGTTTCCACCCTCCCATTTTTCTCGTAAACAAAAAAGATATAAGGCATAACAAAATGAAAATTTTAGAGTTCAAGCATGCTAAAAAAAAATTCACAATTATTTCGAGTACTAAAAATGAACTCCAAGGTTTTGTTATCCATGTTTTGGAAATTCATCTAGTACAACCCCTAATAATAAGCCTAGTGGTATTTTATAGGAAAGGGACTTGTAACTGATCCTAACATGCTTTAAGAGTGGTGGATATGCATGCCAGAAACATGATGCGGATGCAAGTGGACCTAATTATCCAAAAATTTCAAGGAGAAGAAAAAATCAAATTCTCAAGTGGTTGGATATTTACCCCGGCCAAACAACCCACTTTTTGCCTTTCCTTAAAAATCACAGATACTTTTTGGAACTATCTCTCTCAGCATTTGTGCATTTCCATTTTGGATGTTCAAATTTGTTTTCAGATCCAAACTTGAGTTTTCACTCTCCCATTTTTCTCGTAAACAAAAAAGAAATAAGACATCACAAAATGAAAATTTTAGAGTTCATGTATGCAAAAAAAAAATTCAAAATTATTTCAGGCACTAAAAATGAACTCCTTGGTTTTGTTATCCATTTTTTGGAAATTCCACTAGTACATCCCCTAATAATAAGCCTGGTGCAATTTTATAGGGAAGCGACTTGTAACTGATCCTATGCTTTTAGGTGTGGTGGATATGCATGCCAGAAACATGTTGAGGATGTAAGTGGACCAAATGATCCAAAAATTTCAAGAAAAAAATCAAATTCTCAAGTGGTTGGATATAAATACCAGGACCAAACAACCCACTTTTTGCCTATCCTTAAAAATCACAGATACTTTTTGGAACTATCTCTCTCAGCATTTGTGCATTTCCATTTTGGATGTTCAAATTTGTTTTCAAATCCAAACTTGAGTTTTCACTCTCCCATTTTTTTCAAAAACAAAAAAGATATAAGGCATAACAAATTAAAATTTTAGAGTTCATGTATGCATAAAACACAAAATTTCAAAATTACTTCAGGAACTAAAAATGAACTCCAAGGTTTTGTTATCCATGTTCTGAAAATTCCACTAGTGCAGCCCCTAATAATAAGATTGGTGGAATTTTATAGGAAAGGGACTTTTAACTGATCCTAACATGCTTTAAGTGTGGTGGATATGCAGGCTAGTAACATGTTGAGGATGCAAGTGGACCTGAAGATCCTAAAATTAGAAGGAGTAGAAAAAATCAAAATCTCAAGTGGTTGGATATTTACCAGGGCCAAACAACCTACTTTTTGCCTATCCTTAAAAGTGACAAATACTTTTTTGAACTATCTCTCTCAGCATTTGTGCACTTCCGTTTTGGATGTACAAATTTGTTTTCAGATCCAAACTTAAGTTTTCACTCTCCCATTTTTCTCGTAAACAAAAAAGATATAAGGCATAACAAAATGAAAATTTTAGAGCTCATGTATGCGAAAAAAAATTCAAAATTATTTCAGGAACTAAAAATGAACTCCAAGGTTTTGTTATCCATGTTCTGGAAATTCCACAAGTACAACCCCTAATAATAAGCCTGGTAGAATTTTATGGGAAAGGGACTTGTAACTGATCCTAAAATGCTATAAGTGTGGTGGATATGCATGCCAGAAACATGTTGAGGATGCAAGTGGAATGATCCAAGAGTTTCAAGGAGTAGAAAAAATCATATTCTCAAGTGGTTGGATATTTACCAGAGCCAAACAACCCACTTTTTGCCAATCCTTAAATATGACAGATACTTTTTGGAGCTATCTCTCTCAGCATGTGTGCATTTTCATTTTGGATGTTCAAATTTGTATTCAGATCCAAACTTGAGTTTTCACTCTCCCATTTTTCTCCCAAACAAAAAAGTTATAAGGCATAACAGAATGAGAATTTTAGAATTCATGTATGCAAAAAAAAAATTTCAAAATTATTTCAGGCAAGAAAAATGAATTCCAAGGTTTTGTTATCCATGTTCTGGAAATTCCACTGGTACAGCCCCTAATAATAAGCTTGGTGGAATTTTATAGGAAAGGGACTAGTAATTGATCCTAACATGCTTTAAGTGTGGTGGATATACTTGCCAGAAACATGTTGAGGATGCAAGTGGACCTAATGATCCAAAAAACTTCATGGAGTAGAAAAAATCAAATTCTCAAGTGGTTGGATATTTACCACGGCCAAACAACCCACTTTTTGACTATCCTTAAAAATCCCAGATACTTTTTGGAACTATCTCTCTTAGCATTTTGTTAGGCTCTCTAGCCATGGATCGAGTCACCCGGCGATCTCCTCTAGCTTCCAGATTGAATGATGAGGAAGGGAAGGATTTGGGGTTCTTGGAACGCCCAATGGTGAAGGACGTGAGCCTTGAAAGGAGCTCTCACGTTAGGCCTCTTTTGAGAGAGAACCTGATCTCATTTAGACTAATACTCAATGCTTGTCTTCATTACTTCACTTGACGCCCTAAATAGGTCAAGGAAAACATCAAAGGTTCTATAATTACAATTAGACCCTTATGGAACTTCAAATTACAATTAAACCCCTAAGATATTGAAATACAAGTTTACTCCATCTATTCTCTTCTCCGGTTAGCCACTCTTGATGCTATGGAGTCCATAACATCACCCCCCTCCTGAAGAAAGAGCTTGTCCTCAAGCTCGAAAGTGGGAAATAGAGTCTGGAAGGACTCGAGGGTCTCCCAAGAGGCTTCTATCAATTCCTTGTCAGTCCACCGAACCAACACTTCCCAAGCGTTGTTAACTCGCCTGGCTTGAAGGATCTGAGCAGGCGTGGGCATGGACCTGCCATCTTTGAGAGGAGGCAAAGGGGTATGCAGCAGTGGTGAGTCTCCCTTGAACGGCTTGAGAAGGGAGACGTGGAAGACGTCATGGAGCTTGGCGTCTGGTGGTAGTTTCAAACGATACGCCACAGTGCCAATACGTTGCGTGATCTGGAATGGCCCATAAAATTTTGGAGAGAGCTTATGGCGTTTGATGGCTGCTAGAGAAAGTTGGCGATATGGCTGAAGTTTGAGCCAAACAAATTCTCCAGGTGCAAAGGTAAGGGGACGGTGTCCTTTGTCATAAGTATGCTTCATAGTTGCTTGTGCACGTTGTAACTGAAGGCGGACTTGAGCAAGCATTGCATCTCTGTCGGCCAAGGCCTGGTCCAATGCTTCTACCCGAGAAGACCCCATTTCATAAGAAAGTAGTCGCGGAGGTTCGCGTCCATAAACAACTTGAAAAGGGGTAGTACCCAAGGCGGTGTGGTATGAGGTATTATAACAATACTCCGCCCATGCTAACCAACGAACCCACAGTCGGGGCGTGTCCCCCACAAAGCACCGCAAATACATACCCAAGGTGCGGTTAACCACCTCTGTCTGGCCGTCTGTTTGAGGGTGGTATGCTGAAGAAAAAGCTAACTTAGAACCATGGAGCTTAAAGAGTTCCCCCCAGAATTTACTGGTGAAGATAGCATCACGGTCGCTGGTGATGGTCTCCGGAAGGCCATGGAGACGGACAATATTATCCATGAAGAGCTGAGCGACCTGTGTGGCTGTATACGGATGGCTGAGGGCCATAAAGTGGGCATATTTGGAGAACCGGTCTACCACAACAAAAATAACAGATTTCCCTGCAGAAGGAGGAAGACCATCGATAAAATCCATTGATAGATCTGCCCATACCTGTGAAGGAAGTGGAAGTGGCTGGAGCAAGCCGGCTGGTTGTAAGGATTCTGACTTATTCCTCTGACAGATCTGGCACGCTACAACATACTCCACAATGACCCGCTTCATACCGCTCCAATAAAATTCCCGACTGAGGCGGAAGTATGTTTTCTGCTGGCCCTCATGTGTACTATCATGAAAGGAGGCAATAATGGCAGGAATGAGTACCGACGAAGGATGAAGATATATGCGTCCTTTATACAGAATGAGACCGTCCTGTAGTGTCCAGTTCTTGTCCTTGGAATGGTTTGCGATTTGAGCTTGTAACTCAAGGAGATCTGGATGATGGCTAGTATCCTGACGGATTGTGTCCAGCAAGGGCGACTTGGGGTGGCTCAATGCGTGCAAGTGTGACTCCTCTAGTTCCCGGCGTGACAAAGCGTCTGCTGCCCTGTTGAGATAACCCGGTTTGTATTCCACCTGAAAATCGAATCCCATTAATTTGCTGAGCCAATGTTGTTGTGGGGAGGTAGTAAGGCGCTGCTCCAATAAATATTTGAGGCTACAGTGGTCTGTCCGGACCACAAAAGGTCTGCCCCACAGATACGGCCTCCAATGCTGCACCGCTTTGGCCAAACCGATAAGTTCCCTTTCATACGTGGCTAACTTGTGATGGTGAGGAGCGAGATGGCGGCTGAAATAGGCAATAGGGTGACCCTGTTGCTGCAAGACGGCACCAATCCCTCCCCCGGATGCATCGCATTCTATAATGAAATGTTCGGCAAAGTTGGGCAATTGGAGAACTGGTGCTGACGCTAATGCCTGTTTTAAGTTGTTAAATGAGGAGTCTGCCAACTGAGACCACTGAAAGGCATGTTTCTTCAGTAAATTATGCAATGGTGCTGCTAGGTGACCGTAGTCTTTGATAAATTTTCTACTGGTTCATAAGCGCTTGAAAGGTGGACGGGGCATTGGATAGCCCAAATGGCATCACCAAGAACTCGTAGTGACCATGGTGGGTGCGGAAGGCAGTTTTTTCGATATCCTCTGAATAAACCCGAATCTGATGGTAGCCTGATTTTAAGTCCAACTTTGTAAATAATTGAGAGCCGTGTAACTCATCCAATAATTCATCGACCACTGGAATTGGAAATTTATCTTTGATGGTGCGAGCATTGAGGTCACGGTAATCCACACAAAAGCGCCAAGATTTATCTGATTTCTTTACCAGTAATACCGGGGATGAAAAAGGAGAACGACTAGGCTGAATAATACCTTGTTGTAGCATTTGTTGACATTGACGTTCTATCTCATCTTTTTGCACATGGGGATAGCGGTAGGGACGCACTACCACTGGTTCTGTGCCCATCTTCAAACGAATTCTGTGATCACACACTCTGATAGGAGGAAGGTCGGCAGGTGCCTGAAATAAATCAGCATATTCGGCCAACAATGAAGCTAAGTTATCCCCTTTTGAAGTATCCACCGAAAGTGTGTGGAGGCTGCATGGCCTCTGGGCGCTATTGCCATGGAGGGTGATCGGATGGGTGTCCTGGTTAAAACTCATGGTCAGGGATTGGAAATCCCATAAGATCGGACCCAAGCGCTGTAGCCATTTAATGCCCAAGACAAGGTCAAACCCAGCCAACGGTATGACCAAAAAATCTGCTACAAAGGAGTGACCTTCAATAGTAAAGGGCACTGCTGAACCGAACCCCACGGTGGTGACCTTGTCACCATTAGCCACTGAGACTGATATGCCTGATTTCTGCTGTAGTGATAAACCCAACTGTTGTGCTGCCTGGCTGCTTATAAAATTATGTGTGCTGCCTGAGTCCACGAGTGCTAGCAGAATATGATGTTTCAAGGTGGCATGGACCTGCATGGTATTTGTGCTATGCAGGCCGGTCATGGCATGGAGGGAGATTTCTGGTGTTTCCTCCTCGGTTTGGTCCATATCCTCCTGAAAGTCATCCTCTGAGGGGTCTTCTATTTCTACCCAAAATAGTCTTTTGCATAGATGGCCCTTGACGAATTTCTCATCACAATTGAAACATAGGCCTTGAGCCCTCCTCTGATCAATTTCGGCTTTTGTCAGACGTTTGATAAAACCAGGTGGGGGTGTAAAGGCTGGTGGTGGTGGTGATGGTTGGGTGGGAGGAGGCCTGGGGTGAGTGGGATAAGGGCCATGGGGCTGTGGGCGAGGTTGCCAAGGAGGACGTTTGTTTAAGGACTCACGGAAGAGGCGCTGTTTGGTGTCCAATGCTCTTGCCAAATTCATTGCGTGGGCTAGGGAGGTGGGGGCTTCCAATTCCACTTCTAGGCGAAGGGGTTCTACCAGGCCAGCCGTGAACAAATTGACATAAAGTTCAGGTCGGACCAAATGACTTGCACGAGCAAGTTTTTCTTGGAACAATTTCTGATATTGTTCTATAGTTCCACTCTGTTTTAGATTGACCAAATCCCCAACTGGGTTGCTGCGAAGCGGAGGACCAAACCGTAGCATACAATTTTCTTTGAAAAATTCCCAATCATAGACCATGAATTCGTTTTTGAATTGATGAAACCACATAAGCGCTTCATCGAGCATGTGGAAGGCGGCCAATTGAACCTTGCCTTCGGGCAGAGTTCCTTGATTGGAAAAGAAATGATCACACCTGTGCAACCACATTAAAGGGTCGGAGGACCCATCATACGTTGGAAAATCAAGCTTTGTGTACCTTGGCACGGTAGGAGGGGCTGGATTGAGGCCCCCACGAGGTTGAGGTGTTTGGCGCAGGGGAGGAGGTGGAGGTGTTGGAAGAGGGTTGAGGGGATCTGCTGGACGTGAGGAGGATGCCATCTGGACTGAGAGCTGGGTGAAGCCTTCCTCCATGCGTGACAGCAACATCTGGAATTTTCCCTCCAAGCCATTGATTTGAGATTGTAGACCAGCATGGTTTTCTTCCACAAAATTTCGAATTTCTGCAGGTGAAGAGGAATCACCAAGGGTGGTCCTGTCTGATACCACGTTGTTAGGCTCTCTAGCCATGGATCGAGTCACCCGGCGATCTCCTCTAGCTTCCAGATTGAATGATGAGGAAGGGAAGGATTTGGGGTTCTTGGAACGCCCAATGGTGAAGGACGTGAGCCTTGAAAGGAGCTCTCACGTTAGGCCTCTTTTGAGAGAGAACCTGATCTCATTTAGACTAATACTCAATGCTTGTCTTCATTACTTCACTTGACGCCCTAAATAGGTCAAGGAAAACATCAAAGGTTCTATAATTACAATTAGACCCTTATGGAACTTCAAATTACAATTAAACCCCTAAGATATTGAAATACAAGTTTACTCCATCTATTCTCTTCTCCGGTTAGCCACTCTTGATGCTATGGAGTCCATAACACATTTGTGCATTACCATTTCGGATGTTCAAATTTGTTTTCAGATCCCAACTTGAGTTTTCACTCTCCCATTTTTATTGAAAACAAAAAAGATATTAGGCTTAACAAAATGAAAATTTTAGAGTTCATGTATGCAAAAAAAAAAAAATTCAAAATTATTTCAGGCACTAAAAATGAACACCGAGGTTTTGTTATCCATGTTCTGGAAATACCACTAGTACAACCCCCAATAATAACTTTGGTGGAATTTTATATGAAAGGGACTTGTAACTGATCCTAACATGCTTTAAATGTGGTGGATATGTACGCCAGAAACATGTTGAGGATGCAAGTGGACCTAATGATCCAAAAATTTCAAGGAAAAGAAAAAATCAAATTCTAGAGTGGTAGGATATTTACCAGAGCCAAAGAACCCACTTTTTTCCTATCCTTAAAAATCACAGATACTTTTTGGAACTATCTCTCTCAGTATTTGTGCATTTTCATTTTGGATGTTCAAATTTGTTTTCAGATCCAAACTTGTGGTTTCACTCTCCTATTTTTCTCGTAACCAAAAAAGATATAAGGCATAACATAATGAAAAGTTTAGAGTTCATGTATGCAAAAAAAAATATTCAAAATTATTTCAGGCACGAAAAATGAACTCCAAGGTTTTGTTATCCATGTTCTGGAAATTCCACTAGTACAGCCCCATATAATAAGCTTGGTGGAATTTTATAGGAAATGGACTAGTAACTGATCCAAACACGCTTTAAGTGTGGTGGATATGCATGCCAGAAACATGTTGAGGATGCAAGTGGACCTAATGATCCAAAAATTTCAAGGAGAAGAAAAAATCAAATTCTCAAGTGGTTGGGTATTTACGAGGGCCAAGCAACCCACTTTTTCCCTATCGTTTAAAATCACAGATACTTTTTGGAACTATCTCTCTCTGCATTTGTGCATTACCATTTCGGATGTTCAAATTTGTTTTCAGATCCAAACTTGAGTTTTCACTCTCCCATTTTTCTCGAAAACAAAAAAGATATAAGGCATAACGAAAAGAAAATTTTAGAGTTCATGTATGCAGAAAAAAAAATATCAAAATTATTTCAGGCACTAAAAATGAACTCCGAGGTTTTGTTATCCATGTTCTGGAAATTCCACTAGTACAGCCCCTAATAATAAGCCTGGTGGAATTTTGAAGAAAGGGACTAGTAGCTGATCCTAACATTCTTTAAGTGTGGTGGATATGCATCCCAGAAACAAGTTGAGGACGCAAGTGGACCTAATGATCCAAAATTTCAAGGAGTAGAAAAAATCAAATTCTCAAGTGGTTGGATTTTTACCATGGCCAAACAACCCACTTTTTGCCTATCCTTAAAAATCACAGATACTTTTTGGAACTACGCTTTCAGCATTTGTGCATTTTCATTCTGGATGTTCAAATTTGTTTTCAGATCCAAACTTTAGTTTTCACTCTCCCATTTTTCTCGTAAACAAAAAAGATATAAGGAATAACAAAAATGAAAATTTTAGAGTTCACGTATGCAAAAAAAAATTTCAAAATTATTTCAGGCACTAAAAATGAACTCCAAGGTTTTGTTATCCATGTTCTGGAAATTCCACTAGTACAGCCCCTAATAATAAGCGTGGTGGAATTTTATAGGCAAGGGAATTGTGACTGATCCTAACATGCTTTAAATGTGGTGGATATGCATGCCAAAAACATGTTGAGGATGCAAGTGGACCTAATGATCCAAAAACTTCAAGGAGTAGAAAAAATCAAATTCTCAAGTGGTTGGATATTTACCATGGCCAAACAACCCACTTTTTGCCTATCCATAAAAATCACAGATACTTTTTGGAACTATCAATCTCAGCATTTGTGCATTTCCTTTTTGGATGTTCAAATTTGTTTTTCAGATCCACACCTGAGTTTTCACACTCCAATTTTTCTCGTAAACAAAAAAGATATAAGGCATAACAAAATTAAAATTTTAGAGTTCATGTATGGAGCAAAAAAAAATATCAAAATTATTTCAGGCACTAAAAATGAACTCCGAGGTTTTGTTATCCATGTTCTGGAAATTCCACTAGTACAACCCCTAATACTAAGCCTGGTGGAATTTTATAGGAAAGGGACTGGTAGCTGATCCTAACATGCTTTAAGTGTGGTGGATAAGCATGCCAGAAACAAGTTGAGGACGCAAGTGGACCTAATGATCCAAAAATTTCAAGGAATAGAAAAAATCAAATTCTCAAGTGGTTGGGTATTTACCATGGCCAAACAACCCACTTTTTGCCTATCCTTAAAAATCACAGATACTTTTTGGAACTATCACTCTCAGCATTTTTGCATTTTCATTTTGGATGTTCAAATTTGTTTTCAGATTCAAACTTGAGTTTTCACACTCCCATTTTTGTCATAAACAAAAAATATATAAGGAATAACAAAAATGGAAATTTTATAATTCACGTATGCAAAAAAAAATTTCAAAATTATTTCAGGCACTAAAAATGAACTCCAAGGTTTTGTTTTCCATGTTCTAGAAATTCCACTTGTACAGCCCCTAATAATAAGCCTGGTGGAATTTTATAGGCAAGGGAATTGTAAGTGATCCTAACATTCTTTAAATGTGGTGGATATGCATGCCAGAAACATGTTGAGGATGCAAGTGGACCTAATGATCCAAAAACTTCAAGGAGTAGAAAAAATCAAATTCTCAAGTGGTTGGATATTTACCATGGCTAAACAACCCAGGTTTTTGCCTATCCGTAAAAATCACAGATACTCTTTGGAACTATCAATCTCAGCATTTGTGCATTTCCTTTTTGGATGTTCAAATTTGTTTTTCAGATCCACACCTGAGTTTTCATACTCCCATTTTTCTCGTAAACAAAAAAGATATAAGGCATAACAAAATGAAAATTTTAGAGTTCATGTATGCAAAAGAAAAAATATCAAAATTATTTCAGGCACTAAAAATGAACTCCGAGGTTTTGTTATCCATGTTCTGGAAATTCCACTAGTACAGCCCTTAGTAATAAGCCTAGTGGAATTTTATAGGAAAGGGACAGGTAGCTGATCCTAACATGCTTTAAGTGTGGTGGATATGCATGCCAGAAACAAGTTGAGGACGCAAGTGGACCTAATGATCCAAAAATTTCAAGGAATCGAAAAAATCAAATTCTCAAGTGGTTGGATATTTACCATGGCCAAACAACCCACTTTTTGCCTATCCTTAAAAATCACAGATACTTTTTGGAACTATCGCTCTCAGCATTTGTGCATTTTCATTTTGGATGTTCAAATTTGTTTTCAGATTCAAACTTGAGTTTTCACTCTCCCATTTTTCTCGTAAACAAAAAAGATATAAGGAATAAGAAAAAGGAAAATTTTATAGTTCACGTATGCAAAGAAAAATTTCAAAATTATTTCAGGCACTAAAAATGAACTCCAAGGTTTTGTTATCCATGTTCTGGAAATTCCACTAGTACAGCCCCTAATAATAAGCCTGGTGGAATTTTATAGGCAAGGGAATTGTAAATGATCCTAACATGCTTTAAATGTGGTGGATATGCATGCCTGAAACATGTTGAGGATGCAAGTGGACCTAATGATCCAAAAACTTCAAGTAGTAGAAAAAATCAAATTCTCAAGTGGTTGGATATTTACCACGGCCAAGCAACCCACTTTTTGCCTATCCGTAAAAACCACAGATAATTTTTAGAACTATCAATCTCAGCATTTGTGCAATTCCATTTTGGATGTTCAAATTTGTTTTTTAGATCCAAACTTGAGTTTTCACACTCCCATTTTTCTCGTAAACAAAAAAGATATAAGGCATAACAAAATGAAAATTTTAGAGTTAATGTACGCAGAAAAAAAAATATAAAAATTATTTCAGGCACTAAAAATGAACTCCGAGGTTTTGTTATCCATGTTCTGGAAATTCCACTAGTATAACCCCTAATAATAGGCCTGGTGGAATTTTATAGGAAAGGGACTGGTAGCTGATCTTACCCTGCTTTAAGTGTGGTGGATATGCATGCCAGAAACAAGTTGAGGACGCAAGTGGACCTAATGATCCAAAAATTTCAAGGAATACAAAAAATCAAATTCTCAAGTGGTTGGATATTTACCATGGCCAAACAACCCACTTTTTGCCTATCCTTAAAAATCACAGATACTTTTTGGAACTATCGCTCTCAGCATTTGTGCATTTTCATTTTGGATGTTCAAATTTGTTTTCATATTCAAACTTGAGTTTTCACTCTCCCATTTTTCTCGTAAACAAAAAAGATATAGGGAATAAGAAAAATGAAAATTTTATAGTTCACGTATGCAAAGAAAAATTTCAAAATTATTTCAGGCACTAAAAATGAACTCCAAGGTTTTGTTATCCATGTTCAGGAAATTCCACTAGTACAGCCCCTAATAATAAGCCTGGTGGAATTTTATAGGCAAGGGAATTGTAACTGATCCTAACATGCTTTAAATGTGGTGGATATGCATGCCTGAAACATGTTGAGGATGCAAGTGGACCTAATGATCCAAAAACTTCAAGTAGTAGAAAAAATCAAATTCTCAAGTGGTTGGATATTTACCATGGCCAAGCAACGCACTTTTTGCCTATCCGTAAAAACCACAGATACTTTTTAGAACTATCAATCTCAGCATTTGTGCAATTCCATTTTGGATGTTCAAATTTGTTTTTTAGATCCAAACTTGAGTTTTCACACTCCCATTTTTCTCGTAAACAAAAACGATATAAGGCATAACAAAATGAAAATTTTAGAGTTAATGTATGCAGAAAAAAAAATATCAAAATTATTTCAGGCACTAAAAATGAACTTCGAGGTTTTGTTATCCATGTTCTGGAAATTCCACTAGTATAACCCCTAATAATAAGCCTGGTGGAATTTTATAGGAAAGGGACTGGTAGCTGATCTTACCCTGCTTTAAGTGTGGTGGATATGCATGCCAGAAACAAGTTGAGGACGCAAGTGGACCTAATGATCCAAAAATTTCAAGGAGTAGAAAAAATCAAATTCTCAAGTGGTTGGATATTTACCATGGCCAAACAACCCACTTTTTGCCTATCCTTAAAAATCACAGATACTTTTTGGAACTATCGTTCTCAGCATTTGTGCATTTCATTTTGGATGTTCAAATTTGTTTTCAGATCCAAACTTGAGTTTTCACCTTCCCATTTTTCTCGTAAACAAAAAAGATATAAGGAATAACAAAAATAAAAATTTTAGAGTTCACGTATGCAAAAAAAAATTTTCAAAATTATTTCAGGCACTATAAATGAACTCCAAGGTTTTGTTATCCATGTCTCTGGAAATTCCACTAGTACAGCCCCTAATAATAAGCCTGGTGGAATTTTATAGGCAAGGGAATTGTAACTGATCCTAACATGCTTTAAATGTGGTGGATATGCATGCTAGAAACTTGTTGTGGATGCAAGTGGACCTAATGATCCAAAAATTTCTAGGAGTAGAAAAAATCAAATTCTCAAGTGGTTGGATATTTACCAGGGCCAAACTACCCACATTTTGCCTATCCTTAAAAATCACATATACTTCTTGGGACTATCTCTCTCAGCATTTGTGGATTTCCATTTTTGTTGTTCAAATTTGTTTTTAGTTCCAAACTTGAGTTTTCACACTCCCATTTTTCTCGTAAACAAAAAAGATATAGGGCATAACAAAATGAATATTTTAGAGTTCATGTATGCTAAAAAAAAAAAAAATTCAAAATTATTTCAGGCAACAAAAAATTATCTCCATGGTTTGGTTGTCCATGTTCTGGAAATTCCACTAGTACATCCCTAATAATAAGCCTGGTGCAATTTTATAGGGAAGGGACTTGTAGCTGATCCTAACATGCTTTTAGGTGTGGTGGATATGCATGCCAGAAACATGTTGAGGATGCAAGTGGACCTAATGATCCAAAAATTTCAAGGAGTAGAAAAAATCAAATTCTCAAGTGGTTGGATATAAATACCAGGACCAAACAACCCACTTTTTGCCTATCCTTAAAAATCACAGATACTTTTTGGAACAATCTCTCTCAGCATTTGTGCATTTCCATTTTGGATGTTCAAATTTGTTTTCAGATCCAAACTTGAGTTTTCACTCTCCCATTTTTCTTGTAAACAAAAAAGAAATAAGGCATCACAAAATGAAAATTTTAGAGTTCATGTATGCAAAAAAAACATTCAAAATTATTTCAGGCACTAAAAATGAACTCCTTGGTTTTGTTATCCATTTTCTGGAAATTCCACTAGTACAACCCCTAACAATAATCTTGGTGGAATTTTATAGGCAACGGACTTTTAACTGATCCTAACATGCTTTAAGTGTGGTGGATATGCGTGCCAGAAACATGTTGAGGATGCAAGTGGACCTAACGATCCAAAAATTGCAAGGAGTAGAAAAAATCAAATCCACAAGTGGTGGGATATTTACCAAGGCCAAACAACCCACTTTTTGCCTATCCTTAAAAATCACAGATACATTTTGGAACTATCTCTCTCAGCATTTGTGCATTTCCATTTTGGAAGTTCTAATTTTTTTTCAGATCCAAACTTGAGTTTTCACACTCCCATTTTTCTCGTAAACAAAAAAGATATAGGGCATAACAAAATGAAAATTTTAGAGTTCATGTATGCATAAAAAACAAAATTTCAAAATTACTTCAGGAACTAAAAATGAACTCCAAGGTTTTGTTATCCATGTTCTGAAAATTCCACTAGTGCAGCCCCTAATAATAAGATTGGTGGAATTTTATAGGAAATGCACTTTTAACTGATCCTAACATGCTTTAAGTGTCGTGGATATGCATGCCAGTAACATGTTGAGGGTGCAAGTGGACCTGAAGATCCTAAAATTAGGAGTAGAAAAAATCAAAATCTCAAGTGGTTGGATATTTACCAGGGCCAAACAACCTACTTTTTGCCTATCCTTAAAAGGGACAAATACTTTTTTGAACAATCTCTCTTAGCATTTGTGCACGTCCGTTTGGGATGTACAAATTTGTTTTCAGATCCAAACTTAAGTTTTAACTCTCCCATTTTTCTCGTAAACAAAAAAGATATAAGGCATAACAAAATGAAAATTTAAGAGTTCATGTATGAAAAAAAAAAAATCTAAATTATTTCAGAGACTAAAAATGAATTCGAAGGTTTTGTTATCCATGTTCTAGAAATTCCACTATTACCGCCCCTAATAATAAGCTTGGTGGAATTTTATAGGAAAGGGACTAGTAACTGATCCTAACATGCTTTAAGTGTGGTGGATATACATTACAGAAACATGTTGAGGATGTAAGTGGACGTAATGATCCAAAAATTTCAAAGAGTAGAAAAAATCAAATTCTCAAGTGGTTGGATATTTACCAGAGCCAAACAATCCACTTTTTGCCTATCCTTAAATATCACAGATACTTTTTGGAACTATCTCTCTCAGCATTTGTACATTTCCATTTTGGATGTTCACATTTGTTTTCAAATCAAAACTTGAGTTTTTACTCTCTCTTTTTTCTCGTAAACAAAAAAAATATATAACGCATAACAAAATGAAAATTTTAGAGTTCATGTCTGCGAAAAAAAAATTCAAAATTATTTCAGGCACTAAAAATGAAATCCAAGGTTTTGTTATCCATGTTCTGGAAATTCCACAAGTACAACCCCTAATAATAAGCCTAGTAGAATTTTATGGGAAAGGGACTTGTAACAGATCCTAAAATGCTATAAGTGTGGTGGATGTGC
The DNA here is from genome assembly GCF_029961685.1 of Aristolochia californica. Taxonomy (NCBI): domain Eukaryota; kingdom Viridiplantae; phylum Streptophyta; class Magnoliopsida; order Piperales; family Aristolochiaceae; genus Aristolochia; species Aristolochia californica. The sequence goes on from NW_027181771.1 coordinate 13,112,336, forward strand.
ATGCCAGAAACATGTTGAGGATGCAAGTGGAATGATCCAAGAGTTTCAAGGAGTAGAAAAAATCATATTCTCAAGTGGTTGGATATTTACCAGAGCCAAACAACCCACTTTTTGCCAATCCTTAAATATGACAGATACTTTTTGGAGCTATCTCTCTCACCATGTGTGCATTTTCATTTTGGATGTTCAAATTTGTATTCAGATCCAAACTTGAGTTTTCACTCTCCCATTTTTCTCCCAAACAAAAAAGATATAAGGCATAACAGAATGAGAATTTTAGAATTCATGTATGCAAAAAAAAAATTTCAAAATTATTTCAGGCAAGAAAAATGAATTCCAAGGTTTTGTTATCCATGTTCTGGAAATTCCACTTGTACAGCCCCTAATAATAAGCTTGGTGGAATTTTATAGGAAAGGGACTAGTAACTGATCCTAACATGCTTTAAGTGTGGCGGATATACTTGCCAGAAACATGTTGAGGATGCAAGTGGACCTAATGATCCAAAAAACTTCATGGAGTAGAAAAAATCAAATTCTCAAGTGGTTGGATATTTACCACGGCCAAACAACCCACTTTTTGACTATCCTTAAAAATCCCAGATACTTTTTGGAACTATCTCTCTTAGCATTTGTGCATTACCATTTCGGATGTTCAAATTTGTTTTCAGATCCCAACTTGAGTTTTCACTCTCCCATTTTTATCGAAAACAAAAAAGATATAAGGCATAACAAAATGAAAATTTTAGAGTTCATGTATGCAAAAAAAAAAATTTTTAAATTATTTCAGGCACTAAAAATGAACATCGAGGTTTTGTTATCCATGTTCTGGAAATACCACTAGTACAACCCCTAATAATAACTTTGGTTGAATTTTATATGAAAGGGACTTGTAACTGATCCTAACATGCTTTAAATGTGGTGGATATGTACACCAGAAACATGTTGAGGATGCAAGTGGACCTAATGATCCAAAAATTTCAAGGAGTAGAAAAAATCAAATTCTCATGTGGTTGGATATTTACCAGAGCCAAAGAACCCACTTTTTTCCTATCCTTAAAAATCACAGATACTTTTTGGAACTATCTCTCTCAGTATTTGTGCATTTTCATTTTGGATGTTCAAATTTGTTTTCAGATCCAAACTTGAGTTTTCACTCTCCTATTTTTCTCGTAACCAAAAAAGATATAAGGCATAACATAATGAAAATTTTAGAGTTCATGTATGCAAAAAAAAAATTCAAAATTATTTCAGGCACGAAAAATGAACTCCAAGGTTTTGTTATCCATGTTCTGGAAATTCCACTAGTACAGCCCCAAATAATAAGTTTGGTGGAATTTTATAGGAAATGGACTAGTAACTGTTCCAAACACGCTTTAAGTGTGGTGGATATCCATGCCAGAAACATGTTGAGGATGTAAGTGGACCTAATGATCCAAAAATTTCAAGGAGAAGAAAAAATCAAATTCTCAAGTGGTTGGATATTTACGAGGGCCAAGCATCCCACTTTTTGCCTATCGTTTAAAATCACAGATACTTTTTGGCACTATCTCTCTCTGCATTTGTGCATTACCATTTTGGATGTTCAAATTTGTTTTCAGATCCAAACTTGAGTTTTCACTCTCCCATTTTTCTCGAAAACAAAAAAGATATAAGGCATAACGAAAAGAAACTTTTAGAGTTCAAGTGTGCAGAAAAAAAAAATATCAAAATTATTTCAGGCACTAAAAATGAACTCCGAGGTTTTGTTATCCATGTTCTGGAAATTCCACTAGTACAGCCCCTACTAATAAGCTTGGTGGAATTTTAGAAGAAAGGGACTAGTAGCTGATCCTAACATGCTTTAAGTGTGGTGGATATGCATCCCAGAAACATGTTGAGGACGCAAGTGGACCAAATGATCCAAAATTTCAAGGAGTAGAGAAAATCAAATTTTCAAGTGGTTGGATATTTACCATGGCCAAACAACCCACTTTTTGCCTATCCTTAAAAATCACAGATACTTTTTGGAACTATCGCTCTCAGCATTAGTGCATTTTCATTTTGGATGTTCAAATTTGTTTTCAGATTCAAACTTGAGTTTTCACTCTCCCATGTTTCTCGTAAACAAAAAAGATATAAGGAATAAGAAAAAAGAAAATTTTATAGTTCACGTAAGCAAAAAAAAATTTCAAAATTATTTCAGGCACAAAAAATGAACTCCAAGATTTTGTTATCCATGTTCTGGAAATTCCACTAGTACAGCCCCTAATAATAAGCCTGGTGGAATTTTATAGGCAAGGGAATTGTAACTGATCCTAACATGCTTTAAATGTGGTGGATATGCATGCCAGAAACTTGTTGAGGATGCAAGTGGACCTAATTATCCAAAAACTTCAAGGAGTAGAAAAAAATCAAATTCTCAAGTGGTTGGATATTTACCATGGCCAAGCTACCCACTTTTTGCAAATCCGTAAAAATCACAGATACTTTTTGGAACTATCGATCTCATCATTTGTGCAATTCCATTTTGGATGTTCAAATTTGTTTTTCAGATCCAAACTTGAGTTTTCACACTCCCATTTTTCTCGTAAACAAAAAAGATATAAGGCATAACAAAATGAAAATTTGGAGTTAATGTATGCAGAAAAAAAAATATCAAAATTATTTCAGGCACTAAAAATGAACTCCGAGGTTTTGTTATCCATGTTCTGGAAATTCCACTAGTACAGCCCTTAGTAATAAGCCTGGTGGAATTTTATAGGAAAGGGACTGGTAGCTGATCCTGACATGCTTTAAGTGTGGTGGATATGCATGCCAGAAACAAGTTGAGGACGCAAGTGGACCTAATGATCCAAAAATTTCAAGGAATCGAAAAAATCAAATTCTCAAGTGGTTGGATATTTACCATGGCCAAACAACCCACTTTTTGCCTATCCTTAAAAATCACAGATACTTTTTGGAACTATCGCTCTCAGCATTTGTGCATTTTCATTTTGGATGTTCAAATTTGTTTTCAGATTCAAACTTGAGTTTTCACTCTCCCATTTTTCTCGTAAACAAAAAAGATATAGGGAATAAGAAAAAGGAAAATTTTATAGTTCACGTATGCAAAGAAAAATTTCAAAATTATTTCAGGCACTAAAAATGAACTCCAAGGTTTTGTTATCCATGTTCTGGAAATTCCACTAGTACAGCCCCTAATAATAAGCCTGGTGGAATTTTATAGGCAAGGGAATTGTAAATGATCCTAACATGCTTTAAATGTGGTGGATATGCATGCCTCAAACATGTTGAGGATGCAAGTGGACCTAATGATCCAAAAACTTCAAGTAGTAGAAAAAATCAAATTCTCAAGTGGTTGGATATTTACCACGGCCAAGCAACCCACTTTTTGCCTATCCGTAAAAACCACAGATAATTTTTAGAACTATCAATCTCAGCATTTGTGCAATTCCATTTTGGATGTTCAAATTTGTTTTTTAGATCCAAACTTGAGTTTTCACACTCTCATTTTTCTCGTAAACAAAAAAGATATAAGGCATAACAAAATGAAAATTTTAGAGTTAATGTACGCAGAAAAAAAAATATAAAAATTATTTCAGGCACTAAAAATGAACTCCGAGGTTTTGTTATCCATGTTCTGGAAATTCCACTAGTATAACCCCTAATAATAGGCCTGGTAGAATTTTATAGGAAAGGGACTGGTAGCTGATCTTACCCTGCTTTAAGTGTGGTGGATATGCATGCCAGAAACAAGTTGAGGACGCAAGTGGACCTAATGATCCAAAAATTTCAAGGAATACAAAAAATCAAATTCTCAAGTGGTTGGATATTTACCATGGCCAAACAACCCACTTTTTGCCTATCCTTAAAAATCACAGATACTTTTTGGAACTATCGCTCTCAGCATTTGTGCATTTTCATTTTGGATGTTCAAATTTGTTTTCATATTCAAACTTGAGTTTTCACTCTCCCATTTTTCTCGTAAACAAAAAAGATATAGGGAATAAGAAAAATGAAAATTTTATAGTTCACGTATGCAAAGAAAAATTTCAAAATTATTTCAGGCACTAAAAATGAACTCCAAGGTTTTGTTATCCATGTTCAGGAAATTCCACTAGTACAACCCCTAATAATAAGCCTGGTGGAATTTTATAGGCAAGGGAATTGTAACTGATCCTAACATGCTTTAAATGTGGTGGATATGCATGCCTGAAACATGTTGAGGATGCAAGTGGACCTAATGATCCAAAAACTTCAAGTAGTAGAAAAAATCAAATTCTCAAGTGGTTGGATATTTACCATGGCCAAGCAACGCACTTTTTGCCTATCCGTAAAAACCACAGATACTTTTTAGAACTATCAATCTCAGCATTTGTGCAATTCCATTTTGGATGTTCAAATTTGTTTTTTAGATCCAAACTTGAGTTTTCACACTCCCATTTTTCTCGTAAACAAAAACGATATAAGGCATAACAAAATGAAAATTTTAGAGTTAATGTATGCAGAAAAAAAAATATCAAAATTATTTCAGGCACTAAAAATGAACTTCGAGGTTTTGTTATCCATGTTCTGGAAATTCCACTAGTATAACCCCTAATAATAAGCCTGGTGGAATTTTATAGGAAAGGGACTGGTAGTTGATCTTACCCTGCTTTAAGTGTGGTGGATATGCATGCCAGAAACAAGTTGAGGACGCAAGTGGACCTAATGATCCAAAAATTTCAAGGAGTAGAAAAAATCAAATTCTCAAGTGGTTGGATATTTACCATGGCCAAACAACCCACTTTTTGCCTATCCTTAAAAATCACAGATACTTTTTGGAACTATCGCTCTCAGCATTTGGGCATTTCATTTTGGATGTTCAAATTTGTTTTCAGATCCAAACTTGAGTTTTCACCTTCCCATTTTTCTCGTAAACGAAAAAGATATAAGGAATAACAAAAATAAAAATTTTAGAGTTCACCAATGGAAAAAAAAATTTTCAAAATTATTTCAGGCACTATAAATGAACTCCAAGGTTTTGTTATCCATGTCTCTGGAAATTCCACTAGTACAGCCCCTAATAATAAGCCTGGTGGAATTTTATAGGCAAGGGAATTGTAACTGATCCTAACATGCTTTAAATGTGGTGGATATGCATGCTAGAAACTTGTTGAGGATGCAAGTGGACCTAATGATCCAAAAATTTCAAGGAGTAGAAAAAATCAAATTCTCAAGTGGTTGGATATTTACCAGGGCCAAACTACCCACATTTTGCCTATCCTAAAAAATCACATATACTTCTTGGGACTATCTCTCTCAGCATTTGTGGATTTCCATTTTTGTTGTTCAAATTTGTTTTTAGTTCCAAACTTGAGTTTTCACACTCCCATTTTTCTCGTAAACAAAAAAGATATAGGGCATAACAAAATGATTATTTTAGAGTTCATGTATGCTAAAAAAAAAAAATTCAAAATTATTTCAGGCAACAAAAAATTATCTCCATGGTTTGGTTGTCCATGTTCTGGAAATTCCACTAGTACATCCCTAATAATAAGCCTGGTGCAATTTTATAGGGAAGGGACTTGTAGCTGATCCTAACATGCTTTTAGGTGTGGTGGATATGCATGCCAGAAACATGTTGAGGATGCAAGTGGACCTAATGATCCAAAAATTTCAAGGAGTAGAAAAAATCAAATTCTCAAGTGGTTGGATATAAATACCAGGACCAAACAACCCACTTTTTGCCTATCCTTAAAAATCACAGATACTTTTTGGAACAATCTCTCTCAGCATTTGTGCATTTCCATTTTGGATGTTCAAATTTGTTTTCAGATCCAAACTTGAGTTTTCACTCTCCCATTTTTCTCGTAAACAAAAAAGAAATAAGGCATCACAAAATGAAAATTTTAGAGTTCATGTATGCAAAAAAAACATTCAAAATTATTTCAGGCACTAAAAATGAACTCCTTGGTTTTGTTATCCATTTTCTGGAAATTCCACTAGTACAACCCCTAACAATAATCTTGGTGGAATTTTATAGGCAACGGACTTTTAACTGATCCTAACATGCTTTAAGTGTGGTGGATATGCGTGCCAGAAACATGTTGAGGATGCAAGTGGACCTAACGATCCAAAAATTGCAAGGAGTAGAAAAAATCAAATCCACAAGTGGTGGGATATTTACCAAGGCCAAACAACCCACTTTTTGCCTATCCTTAAAAATCACTGATACATTTTGGAACTATCTCTCTCAGCATTTGTGCATTTCCATTTTGGAAGTTCTAATTTTTTTTCAGATCCAAACTTGAGTTTTCACACTCCCATTTTTCTCGTAAACAAAAAAGATATAGGGCATAACAAAATGAATATTTTAGAGTTCATGTATGCTAAAAAAAAAAAAATTCAAAATTATTTCAGGCAACAAAAAATTATCTCCATGGTTTGGTTGTCCATGTTCTGGAAATTCCACTAGTACATCCCTAATAATAAGCCTGGTGCAATTTTATAGGGAAGGGACTTGTAGCTGATCCTAACATACTTTTAGGTGTGGTGGATATGCATGCCAGAAACATGTTGAGGATGCAAGTGGACCTAATGATCCAAAAATTTCAAGGAGTAGAAAAAATCAAATTCTCAAGTGGTTGGATATAAATACCAGGACCAAACAACCCACTTTTTGCCTATCCTTAAAAATCACAGATACTTTTTGGAACTATCTCTCTCAGCATTTGTGCATTTCCATTTGGATGTTCAAATTTGTTTTCAAATCCAAACTTGAGTTTTCACTCTCCCAATTTTTTCAAAAACAAAAAAGATATAAGGCATAACAAAATGAAAATTTTAGAGTTCATGTATGCATAAAAAACAAAATTTCAAAATTACTTCAGGAACTAAAAATGAACTCCAAGGTTTTGTTATCCATGTTCTGAAAATTCCACTAGTGCAGCCCCTAATAATAAGATTGGTGGAATTTTATAGGAAATGCACTTTTAACTGATCCTAACATGCTTTAAGTGTCGTGGATATGCATGCCAGTAACATGTTGAGGGTGCAAGTGGACCTGAAGATCCTAAAATTAGGAGTAGAAAAAATCAAAATCTCAAGTGGTTGGATATTTACCAGGGCCAAACAACCTACTTTTTGCCTATCCTTACAAGGAACAAATACTTTTTTGAACTATCTCTCTTAGCATTTGTGCACGTCCGTTTTGGATGTACAAATTTGTTTTCAGATCCAAACTTAAGTTTTAACTCTCCCATTTTTCTCGTAAACAAAAAAGATATAAGGCATAAAAAAATGAAAATTTAAGAGTTCATGTATGAAAAAAAAAAAAATCTAAATTATTTCAGAGACTAAAATGAATTCCAAGGTTTTGTTATCCATGTTCTAGAAATTCCACTATTACCGCCCCTAATAATAAGCTTGGTGGAATTTTATAGGAAAGGGACTAGTAACTGATCCTAACATGCTTTAAGTGTGGTGGATATACATGACAGAAACATGTTGAGGATGTAAGTGGACGTAATGATCCAAAAATTTCAAAGAGTAGAAAAAATCAAATTCTCAAGTGGTTGGATATTTACCAGAGCCAAACAATCCACTTTTTGCCTATCCTTAAATATCACAGATACTTTTTGGAACTATCTCTCTCAGCATTTGTACATTTCCATTTTGGATGTTCACATTTGTTTTCAGATCAAAACTTGAGTTTTTACTCTCTCTTTTTTCTCGTAAACAAAAAAAATATATAACGCATAACAAAATGAAAATTTTAGAGTTCATGTATGCGAAAAAAAAATTCAAAATTATTTCAGGCACTAAAAATGAAATCCAAGGTTTTGTTATCCATGTTCTGGAAATTCCACAAGTACAACCCCTAATAATAAGCCTAGTAGAATTTTATGGGAAAGGGACTTGTAACAGATCCTAAAATGCTATAAGTGTGGTGGATGTGCATGCCAGAAACATGTTGAGGATGCAAGTGGAATGATCCAAGAGTTTCAAGGAGTAGAAAAAATCATATTCTCAAGTGGTTGGATATTTACCAGAGCCAAACAACCCACTTTTTGCCAATCCTTAAATATGACAGATACTTTTTGGAGCTATCTCTCTCACCATGTGTGCATTTTCATTTTGGATGTTCAAATTTGTATTCAGATCCAAACTTGAGTTTTCACTCTCCCATTTTTCTCCCAAACAAAAAAGATATAAGGCATAACAGAATGAGAATTTTAGAATTCATGTATGCAAAAAAAAAATTTCAAAATTATTTCAGGCAAGAAAAATGAATTCCAAGGTTTTGTTATCCATGTTCTGGAAATTCCACTTGTACAGCCCCTAATAATAAGCTTGGTGGAATTTTATAGGAAAGGGACTAGTAACTGATCCTAACATGCTTTAAGTGTGGCGGATATACTTGCCAGAAACATGTTGAGGATGCAAGTGGACCTAATGATCCAAAAAACTTCATGGAGTAGAAAAAATCAAATTCTCAAGTGGTTGGATATTTACCACGGCCAAACAACCCACTTTTTGACTATCCTTAAAAATCCCAGATACTTTTTGGAACTATCTCTCTTAGCATTTGTGCATTACCATTTCGGATGTTCAAATTTGTTTTCAGATCCCAACTTGAGTTTTCACTCTCCCATTTTTATCGAAAACAAAAAAGATATAAGGCATAACAAAATGAAAATTTTAGAGTTCATGTATGCAAAAAAAAAAAATTTTAAATTATTTCAGGCACTAAAAATGAACATCGAGGTTTTGTTATCCATGTTCTGGAAATACCACTAGTACAACCCCTAATAATAACTTTGGTTGAATTTTATATGAAAGGGACTTGTAACTGATCCTAACATGCTTTAAATGTGGTGGATATGTACACCAGAAACATGTTGAGGATGCAAGTGGACCTAATGATCCAAAAATTTCAAGGAGTAGAAAAAATCAAATTCTCATGTGGTTGGATATTTACCAGAGCCAAAGAACCCACTTTTTTCCTATCCTTAAAAATCACAGATACTTTTTGGAACTATCTCTCTCAGTATTTGTGCATTTTCATTTTGGATGTTCAAATTTGTTTTCAGATCCAAACTTGAGTTTTCACTCTCCTATTTTTCTCGTAACCAAAAAAGATATAAGGCATAACATAATGAAAATTTTAGAGTTCATGTATGCAAAAAAAAAATTCAAAATTATTTCAGGCACGAAAAATGAACTCCAAGGTTTTGTTATCCATGTTCTGGAAATTCCACTAGTACAGCCCCAAATAATAAGTTTGGTGGAATTTTATAGGAAATGGACTAGTAACTGATCCAAACACGCTTTAAGTGTGGTGGATATCCATGCCAGAAACATGTTGAGGATGTAAGTGGACCTAATGATCCAAAAATTTCAAGGAGAAGAAAAAATCAAATTCTCAAGTGGTTGGATATTTACGAGGGCCAAGCAACCCACTTTTTGCCTATCGTTTAAAATCACAGATACTTTTTGGCACTATCTCTCTCTGCATTTGTGCATTACCATTTTGGATGTTCAAATTTGTTTTAAGATCCAAACTTGAGTTTTCACTCTCCCATTTTTCTCGAAAACAAAAAAGATATAAGGCATAACGAAAAGAAACTTTTAGAGTTCAAGTGTGCAGAAAAAAAAAATATCAAAATTATTTCAGGCACTAAAAATGAACTCCGAGGTTTTGTTATCCATGTTCTGGAAATTCCACTAGTACAGCCCCTACTAATAAGCTTGGTGGAATTTTAGAAGAAAGGGACTAGTAGCTGATCCTAACATGCTTTAAGTGTGGTGGATATGCATCCCAGAAACATGTTGAGGACGCAAGTGGACCAAATGATCCAAAATTTCAAGGAGTAGAGAAAATCAAATTTTCAAGTGGTTGGATATTTACCATGGCCAAACAACCCACTTTTTGCCTATCCTTAAAAATCACAGATACTTTTTGGAACTATCGCTCTCAGCATTAGTGCATTTTCATTTTGGATGTTCAAATTTGTTTTCAGATTCAAACTTGAGTTTTCACTCTCCCATGTTTCTCGTAAACAAAAAAGATATAAGTAATAAGAAAAAGGAAAATTTTATAGTTCACGTAAGCAAAAAAAAATTTCAAAATTATTTCAGGCACTAAAAATGAACTCCAAGATTTTGTTATCCATGTTCTGGAAATTCCACTAGTACAGCCCCTAATAATAAGCCTGGTGGAATTTTATAGGCAAGGGAATTGTAACTGATCCTAACATGCTTTAAATGTGGTGGATATGCATGCCAGAAACTTGTTGAGGATGCAAGTGGACCTAATTATCCAAAAACTTCAAGGAGTAGAAAAAAATCAAATTCTCAAGTGGTTGGATATTTACCATGGCCAAGCTACCCACTTTTTGCCAATCTGTAAAAATCACAGATACTTTTTGGAACTATCGATCTCATCATTTGTGCAATTCCATTTTGGATGTTCAAATTTGTTTTTCAGATCCAAACTTGAGTTTTCACACTCCCATTTTTCTCGTAAACAAAAAAGATATAAGGCATAACAAAATGAAAATTTGGAGTTAATGTATGCAGAAAAAAAATATCAAAATTATTTCAGGCACTAAAAATGAATTCCGAGGTTTTGTTATCCATGTTCCGGAAATTCCACTAGTATAACCCCTAATAATAAGCCTGGTGGAATTTTATAGGAAAGGGACTGGTAGCTGATCTTACCATGCTTTAAGTGTGGTGGATATGCATGCCAGAAACAAGTTGAGGACGCAAGTGGACTAATGATCCAAAAATTTCAAGGAGTAGAAAAAATCAAATTCTCAAGTGGTTGGATATTTACCATGGCCAAAGAACCCACTTTTTGCCTATCCTTAAAAATCACAGATACTTTTTGGAACTATCTCTCTCAGCATTTGTGCATTTCCATTTTGGATGATCAAATTTGTTTTCAGATCCAAACTTGAGTTTTCACACTCCCATTTTTCTCGTAACCAAAAAAGATTGAAGACATAACAAAATGAAAATTTTAGAGCTCATGTATGCAAAAAAAAAAATTAAATTATTTCAGGCCCTAAAAATGAACTCCAAGGTTTGGTTATCCATGTTCTGGAAATTGCACTAGTACAACCCCCAAAAATAAGCCTGGTGGAATTTTATAGGCAACGGAATTGTAACTGATCCTAACATGCTTTAAATGTGGTGGATATGAATGCCAGAAACTTGTTGAGGATGCAAGTGGACCTAATGATCCAAAAACTTCAAGGAGTAGAAAAAATCAAATTCTCAAGTGGTTGGATATTTACCATGGCCAAACAACCCACTTTTTGCCTATCCGTAAAAATCACAGATACTTTTTGGAACTCTCAATCTCAGCATTTGTGCATTTCCATTTTGGATGTTCAAATTTGTTTTTCAGATCCAAACTTGAGTTTTCACACTCCCATTTTTCTCGTAAACAAAAAAGATATAAGGCATAACAAAATGAAAATTTTGGGGTTCATGTATGCAAAAAAAAAACTTCAAAATTATTTCAAGCACTTAAAATGAACTTCATGGTTTTGTTATCCATGTTCTGGAAAATCTACTTGTACAGCCCCTAATAATAAGCTTGGTGGAATTTTATATGAAATTTCCTTGTAATTGATCCTAACATGCTTTAAGTGTGGTGGATATGCACACCAGAAACATGATCAAGATGCAAGTGGACCTAATGATCCAAAAATTTCAACGAGTAGAAAAATCAAATTCTCAAGTGGTTGGATATTTACGAGGGCCAAACAACCCACTTTTTGCCTATTCTTAAAAATCACAGATACTTTTTGGAACTATCAATCTCAGCATTTGTGCAATTCCATTTTGGATGTTAAAATTTGTTTTTCAGATCCAAACTTGAGTTTTCACTCTCCCATTTTTCTCGTAAACAAAAAAGATATAAGGAATAACAAAATGAAAATTTTAGGGTTCATGTTTGCAAAAAAAAAATTTCAAAATTATTTCAGGCACTAAAAATGAACTCCAAGGTTTTGCTATCCATGTTCTTGAAATCCCACTAGTACAGCCCCAAATAATTAGCCTGGTGGAGTTTTATAGGCAAGGGAATTGTAAATGATCCTAGATTGATTTAAATGTGGTGGATATGCATGCCAGAAACATGTTGAGGATGCAAGTGGACCTAATGATCCAAAAACTTCAAGGAGTAGAAAAAATCAAATTCTCAAGTGGTTGGATATTTACTTGGGCCAAACAACCCACTTTTTCCCTATCCTTAAAAATCACAGATACTTTTTGGAACTATCTCTCTCAGCATTTGTGCATTTCCATTTTGGATGTTCAAATTTGTTTTCAGATCCAAACTTGAGTTTTCACAGTCCCATTTTTCTCGTAACCAAAAAAGATATTAGGCATAACAAAATGAAAATTTTAGAGTTCATGTATGCAAAAAAAAAATTTCAAAATTATTTTAGGCACTAAAAATGAATTCCAAGTTTTTGTTATCCATGTTCTGGAAATTCTACTAGTACAACCCCTAATAATAAGCTTGGTGGAATTTTATATGAAAGGGACGTGTAACCGATCCTAACATGCTTTAAGTGTGGTGGATATGCACACCAGAAACATGTTGAGGATGCCAGTGGACCTAATGATCCAAAAATTTCAAGGAGTAGAAAAAATCAATTCTCAAGTGGTTGGATATTTACCATGGCCAAACAACCCACTTTTTGCCTATCCTTAAAAGACACATATACTTTTTGGAACTATCTCTCTCAGCATTTGTGAATTTCCATTTTCAATGATGAAATTTGTTTTCAGATCCAAACTTTAGTTTTTAAACTCCCATTTTTCTCGTACACAAAAAAGTTATAAGGCATAACAAAATTAAAATTTTAGAGATCATGTATGCAAAAAAAAATTTCAAAATTATTTCACGCACTAAAAATGAACTCCAATGTTTGGTTATCCATGTTCTACAAATTGCACTAGTACAGCCCCTAATAATAAGCCTGGGGGAATTTTATAGGAAAGGGACTGGTAACTGATCCTAATATGCTTTAAGTGTGGTGGATATGCATGCCAGAAACAAGTTGAGGACGCAAGTGGACCTAATGATCCAAAAATTTGAAGGTGTAGGAAAAATTAAATTCTCAAGTGGTTGGATATTTACCATGGCCAAACCACCCGCTTTTTTCCTATCCATAAAAATCATAGATACTTTTTGAACTATCTCTCTCAGCATTTGTGCATTTTCATTTTGGATGTTCAAATTTGTTTCCAGATCCAAACACTAGTTTCCACTCTCCCTTTTTTCTTGTAAACAAAAAAGATATAAGGAATAACAAATTGAAAATTTTAAAGTTCATGTATGCAAAAAACAAAAATTTCAAAATTATTTCAGGCACTAAAAATGAACTCCAAGGTTTTGTTATCCATGTTCTTGAAATTCCACAAGTACAACCCTTAATAATAAGCCTGGTGGAATTTTATAGTCAAGGGAATTGTAACTGATCCTAACATGCTTTAAGTGTGGTGGATATGCATGCCAAAAACATGTTGAGGATGCAAGTGGACCTAATGATCCAAAAATTTCAAGGAGATGAAAAAATCAAATTCTCAAGTGGTTGGATATTTACCAGGGCCAAACAACCCAGTTTTTGCCTATCGTTAAAAATCACAGATACTTTTGGCAACTATCTCTCTCACCATTTGTGTATTTCCATTTTAGATGTTCAAATTTCTTTTCAGATCCAAACATGAGTTTTCACACTCCCATTTTTCTCTTAAACAGAAGAGATATCAGACATAACAAAATGAAATTTTAGAGTTCATGTATGCAAAAAAAAAATTTCAAAATTATTTCAGACACTAAAAATGAACTCCATGGTTTTGTTATCCATTTTCAGGAAATTCCACTAATACAGCCCATAATAATAAGCTTGGTGGAATTTTATAGGAAAGGGACTGGTAACTGATCCTAACATGCTTTAAGTGTGGTGGATATGCATGCCATAATCAAGTTGTGGATGCAAGTGGACCTAATGATCCAAAAATTTCAAAGAGTAGAAAGTTTCAAATTCTCGAGTGGTTGGATATTTACCAGGGCCAAACAACCAAATTTTTGCCTATCCTTAAATATCACTTATACTTTTTGGAACTATCTCTCTCAGCATTTGTGCATTTTTATTTTGGATGTTCAAATTTTTTTTCAGATCCAAACTTGAGTTTTCACTCTCCCATTTTTCTCGTAAACAAAAAAGAGATAACGAATAACAAAATGAAAATTTTAGAGTTAATGTATGCCAAAAAAAAAATTTAAAATTATTTCAGGCAGTAAAAAAGAACTCCAAGGTTTTGTTATCCATGTTCTGGAAATTCTACAAGTACAACCCCTAATAATAAGCCTGATGGAATTTTATAGGCAAGGGAATTGTAACAGATCCTAACATGCTTTAAATGTGGTGGATATGCATGCAAGAAAAATGTTGAGGATGTAAGTGGACCTAATGATCCAAAAATTTCGAGTAGAAAAAATCAAATTCTCAAGTGGTTGGATATTTACCAGGGCCAAACAACCCACTTTTTGCCTATCCTTGAAAATCACAGATTCTTTTTGGAACTATCTCTCTCAGAATTTTTGCATTTCCATTTTGGATGTTCAATTTTATTTTCAGATCCAAACTTGAGTTTTCACACTCCCATTTTTCTCGTAAACAAAAAAGATATCAGGCATAACAAACTGAAAATTTAAGGGTTCATGTATGCAAAAAAAAAATTTCATAATTATTTCAGGCACTTAAAATTAACTCTATGGTTTTGTTATCCATGTTCAGAAAATTCCACTAGTACATCCCCTAATAATAATCTTGGTGAAATTTTATATGAAAGGGACTTGTAACTGATCCTAACATGCTTTAAGTGTGGTGGATATGCACGCCAGAAACTTGTTGAGGACGCAAGTGCACCTAATGATCCTAAAATTTCAATGAGTAGAAAAAATCAAATTCTCAAGTGGTTGGATATTTACCAGGGCCAAACAACCCACTTTTTGCCTATCCTTAAAAATCACAGATACTTTTTGGAACAATCTCTCTCAATATTTGTCCATTTTCATTTTGGATGTTCAAATTTTTTTTCAGATCCAAACTTTAGTTTTAACTCTCCCATTTTTCTCGTAAACAAAAAAGATATAAGGAATAACAAAATGAAAATTTTAGAGTTCATGTATGCAGAAAAAAAAATTTCAAAATTATTTCAGGCACTAAAAATGAACTCCAAGGTTTTGTTATCCATGTTCTTGAAATTCCACTAGTACAGCCCCTAATAATAAGCCTGGTGGAGTTTTATAGGCAAGGGAATTGTAACTGATCCTAAAATACTTTAAATGTGGTGGATATGCATGCCAGAAACATGTTGAGGATGCAAGTGGACCTAATGATCCAAAAACTTCAAGGAGTAGAAAAAATCAAATTCTCAAGTGGTTGGATATTTACTTGGGCCAAAGAACCCACTTTTTGCCTATCCTTAAAAATCACAGATACTTTTTGGAACTATCTCTCTCAGCATTTGTGCATTTCCATTTTGGATGTTCAAATTTGTTTTCAGATCCAAACTTGAGTTTTCACACTCCCATTTTTCTCGTAACCAAAAAAGATATAAGGCATAACAAAATGAAAATTTTAGAGTTCATGTATGCAAAAAAAAAATTTCAAAATTATTTTAGGCACTAAAAATGAATTCCAAGTTTTTGTTATCCATGTTCTGGAAATTCTACTAGTACAACCCCTAATAATAAGCTTGGTGGAATTTTATATGAAAGGGACGTGTAACCGATCCTAACATGCTTTAAGTGTGGTGGATATGCACACCAGAAACATGTTGAGGATGCAAGTGGACCTAATGATCCAAAAATTTCAAGGAGTAGAAAAAATAAATTCTCAAGTGGTTGGATATTTACCATGCCCAAACAACCCAATTTTTGCCTATCCATAAAAATCATAGATACTTTTTGAACTATCTCTCTCAGCATTTGTGCATTTTCATTTTGGATGTTCGGATTTGTTTCCAGATCCAAACACTAGTTTCCACTCTCCCTTTTTTCTCGTAAACAAAAAAGATATAAGGAATAACAAAATGAAAATTTTAAAGTTCAAGTATGCAAAAAACAAAAATTTCAAAATTATTTCAGGCACTAAAATTGAACTCCAAGGTTTTGTTATGCATGTTCTTGAAATTCCACAAGTTTAACCCCTAATAATAAGCCTGGTGGAATTTTATAGGCAAGGGAATTGTAACTGATCCTAACTTGCTTTTAAGTGTGGTGGATATGCATGCCAGAAACATGTTGAGGATGCAAGTGGACCTAATGATCCAAAAATTTCGAGGAGATGAAAAAATCAAATTCTCAAGTGGTTGGATATTTACCAGGACCAAAGAACCCAGTTTTTGCCTATCGTTAAAAATCACAGATACTTTTTGGAACTATCTCTCTCACCATTTGTGCATTTCCATTTTGGATGTTCAAATTTCTTTTCAGATCCAAACTTGAGTTTTCACACTCCCATTTTTCTCGTAAACAAAAAAGATATCAGGCATAACAAAATGAAATTTTAGAGTTCATGTATGCAAAAAAAAAAAATTCAAAATTATTCCAAGCACTAAAAATGAACTCCATGGTTTTGTTATCCATGTTCTGAAAATTCCACTAGTACAGCTCCTAATAATAAGCTTGGAGGAAGTTGATATGAAAGGGACTTGTAACTAATCCTAACATGCCTTAAGTGTGGTGGATATGCACGCCAGAAACCTGTTGAGGATGCATGTGGACTTAATGATCCAAAAATGTCAAGGAGTAGAAAAAATGAATTCTCTAGTGGTTGGATATTTACCATGCCCAAACAACCCACTTTTTGCCTATCCTTAAAAATCATAGATACTTTTTGGAACTATCTCTCTCAACATTTTTGCATTTTCATTTTGGATGTTCAAATTTGTTTTCAGATCCATACTTTAGTTTTCATACTCCCATTTTTTTCGTAAACAAAAAAGATATCAGGCATAACAAAAAGAAAATTTAAGAGTTCATGTATGCAAAAAAAAAAAATTCAAAATTATTTCAGGCACTAAAAATGAACTCCAAGGTTTTGTTAACCATGTTCATGAAATTCCACTAGTACAGCCCCTAATAATAAGCCTGGTGGAATTTTATAGGAAAGGGACTAGTAACTGATCCGAACATGCTTGAACAGTGGTGGATATGCATGCCATAAACAAGTTGAGGACGTAAGTGGACCTAATGATCCAAAAATTTCAAGGAGAAGAAAAAATCAAATTTTCAAGTGGTTGGATATTTACGAGGGCCAAGCAACCCACTTTTTGCCTATCATTTAAAATCACAGATACTTTTTGGAACTATCTCTCTCTGCATTTGTGCATTACCATTTTAGATGTTCAAATTTGTTTTCAGATCCAAACTTGAGTTTTCACTCTCCCATTTTTCTCGAAAACAAAAAAGATATAAGGCATAACGAAAAGAAAATTTTAAAGTTCATGTATGCAGAAAAAAAAAATATCAAAATTATTTCAGGCACTAAAAATGAACTCCGAGGTTTTCTTATCCATGTTCTGGAAATTCCACTAGTACAGCCCCTAATAATAAGCCTGGTGGAATTTTAGACGAAAAGGGACTAGTAGCTGATCCTAACATGCTTTAAGTGTGGTGGATATGAATGCCAGAAACAAGTTGAGGATGCAAGTGGACCTAATGATCCAAAATTTCAAGGAGTAGAGAAAATCAAATTCTCAAGTGGTTGGATATTTACCATGGCCAAACAACCCACTTTTTGCCTATCCTTAAAAATCACAGATACTTTTTGGAACTATCGCTCTCAGCATTAGTGCATTTTCATTTTGGATGTTCAAATTTGTTTTCAGATCCAAACTTGAGTTTTCACTCTCCCTTGTTTCTCGTAAACAAAAAAGATATAAGGAATAAGAAAAATGAAAATTTTATAGTTCACGTATGCAAAAAAAAATTTCAAAATTATTTCAGGCACTAAAAATGAACTCCAAGGTTTTGTTATCCATGTTCTGGAAATTCCACTAGTACAGCCCCTAATAATAAGCCTGGTGGAATTTTACTGGCAAGGGAATTGTAACTGATCCTAACATTCTTTAAATGTGGTGGATCAGAAAACTTCAAGGAGTAGAAAAAATGAAATTCTCAAGTGGTTGGATATTTACCGGGGCCAAACAACCCACTTTTTTCCTACCCTTACAAATCACAGATACTTTTTGGAACTATCTCTCTCAGCATTTGTGCATTTTCATTTTGGATGTTCAAATTTGTTTACAGATCCAAACTTGAGTTTTCACTCTCCCATTTTTCTCGTAAACAAAAAGATATAAGGCATAACAAAATGAAAATTTTAGAGTTCATCTATGCAAAAAAAAAAAATTCAAAATTAATTCAGGCACTAAAAATGAACTCCATGGTTTTTTTATCCATGTTTTGGAAATTCCACTAGTACAGCCCCTAATAATAAGCTTGGTGGAATTTTATATTAAAGGGATTTGTAAGTGATCCAAACATGTTTGAAGTCTGGTGGATATGCACACCAGAAACATGTTGAGGATGCAAGTGGACCTAATGATCCAAAAATTTCAAGGAGTAGAAAAAATCAATTCTCGAGTGGTTGGATATTTATCATGGCCAAACAACCCACTTTTTGCCTATCCTTGAAAATCACAGATACTTTTTGGAACTATCTCTCTCAACATTTGTGCATTTTCATTTTTGATGTTCAAATTTGTTTTCAGATCCAAACTTGAGTTTTCACTATCCCAATTTTCTCGTAAACAAAAAAGATATAAGGCATAACAAAATGAAAATTTTAGAGTTCATGTATGCAAAAAAAAATTTCAAAATTATTTCAGGAACTAAAAATGAACTCCATGGTTTTGTTATCCATGTTCTGGAAATTCCACTAGTACGGCCCCTAAAAATAAGCTTGGTGGAATTTTATATGAAGGGGACTTGTAACTGATCCTAACATGGTTTAAGTGTGGTGGATATGCACGCCATAATCATGTCGAGGACGCAAGTGGACCTAATGATCCAAAAATTTCAAGGAGTAGAAAAAATCAAATTTTCAAGTAGTTGGATATTTACCATGGTCAAACAACTCACTTTTTGCCTATCCTTAAAAGACACAGATACTTTTTGGAACTATCTCTCTCAGCATTTGTGCATTTCCATTTTCTATGTTCAAATTTGTTTTCAGATCCAAACTTGAGTTTTCACTCTCCCATTTTTCTCGTAAACAAAAAAGATATAAAGCATAACAAAATTAAAATTTTAGAGTCCATGTATGCAAAAAAAAAATTCAAAATTATTTCAGGTACTAAAAATGAACTCCAAGGTGTTGTTATCCATGTTTTGGAAATTCCACTAGTACAACCCCTAATAATAAGCCTGGTGGAATTTTATAGGAAAGGGACTGGTAACTGATCCTAACATGCTTTAAGTGTGGTGGATATGCATGCCAGAAAAAAGTTGAGGATGCAAGTGCACCTAATGATCGAAAAATTTCAAGGTGTAGGAAAAATCATATTCTGAAGTGGTTTCATATTTACCATGGCCAAAAAACCCACTTTTTGCCTATCCTTAAAAATCACAGATACTTTTTGGAAGTATCTTTCTCAGCATTTGTGCATTTTCATTTTGGTTGTTCAAATTTGTTTTCAGATCCAAACTTAAGTTTTCACTCTCCCATTTTTCTCGTAAACAAAAACTATATAAGGCAGGACAAAATGAAAATTTTAGAGTTCATGTAGGCAAAAAAAAAAAAATTTCAAAATTATTTCAGGCACTTAAAATGAACTCCAAGGTTTTGTTATCCATGTTCAGGAAATTCCACTAGTACAGGCCCTAATAATAAGCCTGGTAAAATTTTATAGGAAAGGGACTTGTAACTGATCCTAACATGCATTAAGTATGGTGGATATGCATGCTAGAAACATGTTGAGGACGCAAGTGGACCTAATGATCCAAAAATTTTAAGGAGTAGAAAAAATCAAATCCTCAAGTGGTTGGATATTTACGAGGGCCAAACAACCCACTTTTTGCCTATCATTAAAAATCACAGATACTTTTTGGAAATATCTCTCCCATCATTTGTGCATTTCTATTTATGATGTTCATATTTGTTTTCGGATCCAAACTTGAGATTTCACTCTCCCATTTTTCTTGTGAACAAAAAAGATATAAGGCATAACAAAATGAAAATTTAAGAGTTCATGTATGCAAAAAAATAAAATTCAAAATTATTTCAGGCACTAAAACTGAACTCCAAGGATTTGTTATCCATGTTTTGAAAATTCCACTAGTACAACCCCTAATAATAAGCCTGGTGGAATTTTATAGCAAAGGGACTGGTAACTGATCCTAACAAGCTTTAAGTGTGGTGGATATGCATGCCAAAAAGAAGTCGAGGACGCAAGTGGACCTAATGATTCAAAAATTTCAAGGTGTACAAAAAATAAAATTCTCAAGTGGTAGGATATTTACCATGGCCAAACAACCCACTTTTTACCTATCCTTAAAAATCACTGATACTTTTTGGAACTATCTCTCTCAGCATTTGTCCATTTTCATTTTGAATGTTCAAATTTATTTTCAGATCCAAACTTGACTTTTCACTCTCCCATTTTTCTCGTAAACAAAAAAGATATAAGGAATAACAAAATGAAAATTTTAGAGTTCATGTATGCAAAAAAAAAATTTGAAAATTATTTCAGGCACTAAAAATGAACTCCAAGGTTTTCTTATCCATGTTCTGGAAATTCCACCAGTATAGCCCCTAATAATAAGCCTAGAGGAATTTTATAGGCAAGGGAATTGTAACTGATCCTAACATGCTTTAAATGTGGGGGATATGCATGCCAGAAACATGTTGAGGATGCAAGTGGACCTAATGATCCAAAAACATCAAGGAGTAGAAAAAATCAAATTCTCAAGTGGTTGGATATTTACTAGGGACAAACAACCCACTTTTTGCCTATCCTTAAAAATCACAGATACTTTTTGGAACTATCTATCTCAGCATTTGTGCATTTTCATTTTGGATATTCAAATTTGTTTTCAGATCAAAACTTGATTTTTCACTCTCCCATGTTTCTCGTAAACAAAAAAGATATAAGGCATAACAAAAAGAAAATTTTAGAGTTCATGTATGCAAAAAAATAAATTTCAAAATTATTTCAGGCACCAAAAATGAACTCCAAGGTTTTGTTATCCATGTTCTTGAAATTCCACTAGTACAACCCCTAATAATAAGCCTTGGTCGAATTTTATAGCCAAGGGAATTCTAACTGATCCTAACATCCTTTAAATGTGGTGGATATGCATGCCAGAAACATGTTCAGGATGCAAGTGAACCTAATGATCCAAAAATTTCAAGGAGTAGAAAAAATCAGTTCTCAAGTGGTTGGATATTTACCACGGCCAAACAACTCACTTTTTACCTATCCTTAAAAGACACAGATACTTTTTGGAATTATCTCTCTCAGCATTTGTGAATTTCCATTTTCGATGTTGAAATTTGTTTTCAGATCCAAACTTGAGTTTTTAGAGAAGGGACAGGTAACTGATCCTAACATGCTTTAAGTGTGGTGGATATGCACGCCAGAAACAAGTTGAGGACGCAAGTGGACCTAATGATCAAAAAAATTCAAGGAGTAGAAAAAATCAAATTCTCAAGTGGTTGGATATTTACCATCGCCAAACAACCCACTTTTTGCCTACCCTTAAAAATCACAGATACTTTTTGGAACTATCTCTCTCAGCATTTTTGCATTTTCATTTTGGATGTTCAAATTTGTTTTCTGATCCAAACTTGAGTTTTCACTATCCCATTTCTCTCGTAAACAAAAAAGATATAAGAAATAACAAAATGAAAATTTTAGAGTTCATGTATGCAAAAAAAAAAATTTTAAATTATTTCAGGCACTAAAAATGAACTCCAAGGTTTTGTTATCCATGTTCTTGAAATTCCACTAGTACAGCTCCTAATAATAAGCCTGGTGGAATTTTATAGGAAAGGGACTGGTAACTGATCCTAACATGCTTTAAGTGTGGTGGATATGCATGCCGGAAACAAGTTGAGGACGCAAGTTGACCTAATTATACAAAAATTTCAAGGAGTACAAAAAATCAAATTCTCAAGTGGTTGGATATTTACCATGGCCAAACAACCCACTTTTTTCCTATCCTTAAAAATCACAGATACTTTTTGGAACTATCAATATCACCATTTGTGCATTTTCATTTTGGATGTTCAAATTTCTTTTCAGATCCAAACTTGAGTTTTCACTCTCCCATTTTTCTCGTAAACAAAAAAGATATAAGGAATAACAAAATAAAAATTTTAGAATTCATGTATGCTAAAAAAAAATTTAAAATTTATTTTAGGCACTAAAAATGAACTCAAAGGTTTTTTAAACCATGTTCAGGAAAATCCACAAGTACAGCCCCTAATAATAAGCCTGGTGGAATTTTATAGACAAGGGAATTGCAACTGATCCTAACATGCTTTAAGTGTGGTGGATATGCATGCCAGAAACATTTTGAGGATGCAAGTGGACCTAATGATCCAAAAATTTCAAGGAGTAGAAAAAATCAAATTCTCAAGTGGTTGGATATTTACCAGGGCCAAACAACCCACTTTTTGTCTATCCTTAAAAGTCATAGATACTTTTTGGAACTATCTCTCTCAGCATTTGTGCATTTCCTTTTTGGATGTTCAAATTTGTTTTCAGATCCAACCTTGAGTTTTCACACTCCCATTTTCTCGTAAACAAAAAAGATATAAGGCTTAACAAAATGAAAATTTTAGAGTTCTTGTATGCAAAAAAAAAATTTCAAAATTATTTCAGGCACTAAAAATGAACTCCATGGTTTTGTTATCCATGTTCTAGAAATTCTACTAGTACAACCCCTAATAATAAGCTTGGTGGAATTTTATATGAAAGGGACTTGTAACTGATCCTAACATGCTTTAAGTGTGGTGGAAATGCACGCCAGAAACATGATAAGGATGCAAGTGGACCTAATGATCCAAAAATTTAAAGGAGTAGAAAAAATCTGTTCTCAAGTGGTTAGATATTTACCAGGGCCAAACAACCCACTTTTTGCCTATCCTTAAAAGAGACAGATTGTTTTTTGAACTATCTCTCTCAGCATTTGTGAATTTCCATTTTTGATGTTCAAATTAGTTTTCAGATCCAAACTTGCGTTTTTACTCTCCGATTATTCTCGTTAACAAAAAAGATGTAAGGCATAACAAAATTAAAATTTTAGAGATGATGTAGGCAAAAAAAAAAAAATTTCAAAATTATTTCAGGCACTAAAAATGAAATCAAGGTTTGGTTATCCATGTTCTGGAAATTTCACTAGTACAGCCCCTAATAATAATAAGCCTGGTGGAATTATATTGGAAAGGGACTGGTAACTGATCCTAACATGCTTTAAGTGTGGTGGATATGCATGCCAGAAATAAGTTGAGGACGCAAGTGGACCTAATGATCCAAAAATTTCAAGGTGTAGAAAAAATCAAATTCTCAAGTGGTTGGATATTTACTTTGCCTATCCTTAAAAATCACAGATACTTTTTGGAACTATCTCTCTCAGCATTTGTACATTTTCATTTTGGATGTTCAAATTTGTTTTCAGATCCAAACTTGAGTTTTCACACTCCCATTTTTCTCGTAAACAAAAAAGATATAAGGAATAACAAAAAGAAAATTTTAGAGTTCATGTATGCAAAAATGAAAATTTCAAAATTATTTCAGGCACTAAAAATGAACTCCAAGGTTTTGTTATCCATGTTCTTGAAATTCCACAAGTACAACCCCTAATAATAAGCCCGGTGGAATTTTATAGGAAACGGAATTGTAACTGATCCTAACAGGCTTTAAGTGTGGTGGATATGCACGCCAGAAACATGTTGAGGATGCAAGTAGACCTAATGATCCAAAAATTTCAAGGAGTAGAAAAAATCAATTCTCAAGTGGTTGGATATTTACCATGGCCAAACAACCCACTTTTTGCCTATCCTTAAAAATCACAGATACTTTTTGGAACTATCTCTCTCAGCATTTGTGCATTTTCATTTTGGATGTTCAAATTTGTTTTCAGATCCAAACTTGAGTTTTCACTATCCCATTTTTCTCATAAACAAAAAAGATAGAAGGAATAACAAAATTAAAATATTAGAGTTCATGTATGCAAAAAAATATTTTCAAAATTATTTCAGGCATTAAAAATGAACTGCAAGGTTTTGTTATCCAAGTTCTTGAAATTCCACTAGTACAGGCCCTAATAATAACCCTGGTGGAATTTTATAGGAAAGGGACTAGTAACTGATACTAACATGTTTTAAGTGTGGTGGATATGCATGCCAGAAACAAGTTGAGGACGCAAGTGGACCTAATGATCCAAAAATTTCAAGGTGTAAAAAAAATCAAATTCTCAAGTGGTTGGATATTTACCATGGGCAAACAACCCACTTTTTGCCTATCCTTAAAAATCATAGATACTTTTTGGAACTATCTCACTCAGCATTTGTGCATTTTCATTTTGGATGTTCAAATTTGTTTTCAGATCCAAACTTGAGTTTTCACTATCCCATTTTTCTCGTAAACAAAAAAGTTATAAGGAATAAAAAAATGAAAATATAAAGTTCATGTATGCAAAAAAAAAAAATTCAAAATTATTTGATGGACTAAAAATAAACTCCAAGGTTTTGTTATCCATGTTCTTGAAATTTCTTAAGTACAACCCCTAATAATAAGCCTGGTGGAATTTTATAGGCAAGGGAATTGTAACTTATCCTAACATGCTTTAAGTGTGGTGGATATGCATGCCAGAAACATGTTGAGGATGCAAGTGGACCTAATGATCGAAAAATTTCAAGGAGTAGAAAAAATCAAATTCTCAAGTGGTTGGATATTTACTAGGGCCAAACAACCCACTTTTTGCCTATCCTTAAAAATCACCGATACTTTTTGGAACTATCTCTTTCACCATTTTTGCATTTCCATTTTGGATGTTCAAATTTGTTTTCAGATCCAAACTTGAGTTTTCACATTCCCATTTTTCTCGTAAACAAAAAAGATATCAGGCATAACAAAAAAAAAATTTTAGAGTTCATGTATGCAAAAAAGAAATTTTAAAATTATTTCAGGCTCTAAAAATGAACTCCATGGTTTTGTTATCCATGTTCTGGAAATTCCACTTGTACAACCCCTAATAATAAGCTTGGTGTAATTTTATATGAAAGGGACTTGTAACTGATCCTAACATGCCTTAAGTGTGGTGGATATGCACGCCAGAAACTTGTTGAGGATGCAAGCGGACCTACTGATCCATAAATTTCAAGGAGTAGTTAAAATTTATGTATGCAAAAAATTCAAAAATATAATAAATGTGATTGAAGAAAATTATTTCTCTCACTAAAAATGTACTCCAAAATTTTGTTATCCATGTTTGGGAATTTCCCCTAGTACAATCCCTAATAGCTTGTGGAATTTTATAAGAAAGAGATTTCTAATTGATCCTAACATGTTTTAAATGTGGTGGATATGCATGCCTGAAACATGTTGAAGATGGAAATGACCTAATGATCCAAATATTTCATGGAGTTGAAAGAAATAAATTCTCAAGTTAACGTGCGGTGGGATATTCATTAGAGCCAAACAACCCACTTTTTGCCTTTTTTTAAAAAGTGGACCTAACTACCATAGATCAGGGTAAATGTTTTGATCGATTAATGATGTGCAACAGCTATAATTTATTAGAATTGACTAATGGTTTGGGAGTCAACACTCAGTTAAAAATGCCTCTATCCCCCTTTTCCGATGATTGCAAAACCTAATATATAAAAAACTAAAATAGTTGAAAATTCATAAAAAATCACAGAATGTTTTTGGAATTATCTCTCTCAGCATTTGTGCATTTCCATTTTGGATGTTCAATTTTTTTTCAAATCCAAATTTGAGTTTTCACTCTCCCATTTTTATCTTAGACAAAAAGATAAGGCAAATTGAACACAACAAAATGAAAATTTTAGATTTTTTGTATGCAAAAAAATGAAAGCTATAATAAATGTAAGTGAAGAAAATTATTATTTCACGCACTAAAAATCAACACCAAAGTTATGTTATCCATGTTTGGGAAATTTCACTACTACAGCCCCTAATTGGTTTGTGGAATTTTATAAGAAAAAGATTTATAATTGATCTTAACATGTTTTAAATGTGGTGGATATGCATGTTCGAATCATGTTGAAGATGCAAATGACCAAATGATCCAAAAATTTCAATGAGTAGAAAAAATTAAATTCTTAAGCTAACATGCGGTTTGATATTTACAAGAGCCAAACAACCCAATTTTTGCCTATTTTAAAAAAAAGCGGACCTAACATTCATAGATCATTGTAAATATTTTGTTGTATTAATGATGTGTAATGGCTATTATTTTTGTTAGAAATGACTTATGGTTTGGGAACCATAATACCAAAGTTATGTTATCCATGTTTGGGAAATTTCACTACTAAAAATCAACACCAAAGTTATGTTATCCATGTTTGGGAAATTTCACTACTACAGCCCCTAATTGGTTTGTGGAATTTTATAAGAAAAAGATTTATAATTGATCTTAACATGTTTTAAATGTGGTGGATATGCATGTTCGAATCATGTTGAAGATGCAAATGACCAAATGATCCAAAAATTTCAATGAGTAGAAAAAATTAAATTCTTAAGCTAACATGCGGTTTGATATTTACAAGAGCCAAACAACCCAATTTTTGCCTATTTTAAAAAAAAGCGGACCTAACATTCATAGATCATTGTAAATATTTTGTTGTATTAATGATGTGTAATGGCTATTATTTTTGTTAGAAATGACTTATGGTTTGGGAACCATAATACCAAAGTTATGTTATCCATGTTTGGGAAATTTCACTACTAAAAATCAACACCAAAGTTATGTTATCCATGTTTGGGAAATTTCACTACTACAGCCCCTAATTGGTTTGTGGAATTTTATAAGAAAAAGATTTATAATTGATCTTAACATGTTTTAAATGTGGTGGATATGCATGTTCGAATCATGTTGAAGATGCAAATGACCAAATGATCCAAAAATTTCAATGAGTAGAAAAAATTAAATTCTTAAGCTAACATGCGGTTTGATATTTACAAGAGCCAAACAACCCAATTTTTGCCTATTTTAAAAAAAAGCGGACCTAACATTCATAGATCATTGTAAATATTTTGTTGTATTAATGATGTGTAATGGCTATTATTTTTGTTAGAAATGACTTATGGTTTGGGAACCAACACTCAGGTAAAAGTTCCTCACCCCACTTTTTCCTATGATTGAAAACCAAATATATAAAAACTATATGAGTTTAAAATCCTTAAAAATCACATATAATTTTTGCAATTATCTCTCTCAGCATTTGGGCATTTCCATTTTGGATGTTCAATTTTTTTTGAAATCAAAAATTGAGTTTTCACTCTCCTACTTTTCTCGTAAAATAAAAAGATAAGGCAAATAAAACATAACAAAACAAAAATTTAAGAGTTTATGTATGAAAAAATTGAAAACTACAATTAATTTATGTGAATAAAATTATTTCAGGGACTAAAAATGAACACCAAAGTTTTGTTATCCATGTTTGGGAAATTCTACTAGTTCAACCCCTAATAGCTTGGTGGAATTTTATAAAAAAGATATTTCTAATTGATCCTAACATGTTTTAAATGTGGATATGCATGCCTGAAACATGTTGAAGTTGCAAATGACCAAATGATTCGAAAATTTCAAGGAGTAGAAAATTTTAAATTCTCACTTTAATGTGCGGTGGGATATTTAACAGAACCAAACAACCCACTTTTTGCCTATTTAACAACTAGCGGACCTAACAATCATAGATCATCGTAAATTTTTTGATCGGTTAAAGATGAGTAAAGGCTATAATTTTTTCAAAAAGTGGACCATACATTCATAGATCATCGTAGTTTTTTTATCAAATAATGAAGTGTAACGGCTATAATTTTTGTTAGAAATGACTTATGGTTTGGGAGTCAACAGTCAGTTAAAAATGCCTCATCCCCCCCCCCCCCCCCCGACCTTTTTTCGATGATTGAAAAACCTAATATATAAAAAACTAAAAGAGTTTAAAATACTTATAAATCATACATACTTTTTGGAATTATCTCTCTCGGCATTTGTGCATTTCCATTTTGGATGTTCCATTTTTTTTCAAATCCAAACTTGAGTTTTCACTTTCCCATTTTTCTCGTATACAAAAAGATTAGAAAAATAGAATATAAGAAAATGACAATATAGGAGTTTATGTACGCAAAAAATTGAAAACTATTACAAATGTAAGTGAAGAAAACTATTTCACGCACTAAAAATGAACTCCAAAGTAATGTTATCCATGTTTGGGAAATTCCACTAGTACAACCCCAAAAAGCTTGGCGGAATTTTATATGAAAGAGATTTCTAATTGATCCTAACATGTTTTAAATGTGGATATGCATGCCTGAAACATGTTGAAGATGCAAATGACCAAATGATCCAAAAATTTCAAGTAGTAGAAAATTTTAAATTCTCAATTTAATGGGCGGAGGGATATTTAATAAAACCAAACAACACACTTTTTGCCTATTTAACAAATAGCAGGCCTAACAATCATAGACCATCGTAAATTTTTTGATTGATTAATGATGCGTAAAGGCTACAATTTTTTTTAGAAATGACTTTTGGTTCTGGAGTCAACACTCAGTTAAATATGACTCGGCCCCCTTTTTTCGATGATTGCAAAACCTAATATATAAAAAACTAAAAGAGTTTAAAATACTTATAAATCATACATACTTTTTGGAATTATCTCTCTCGGCATTTGTGCATTTCCATTTTGGATGTTCCATTTTTTTTCAAATCCAAACTTGAGTTTTCACTTTCCCATTTTTCTCGTATACAAAAAGATTATAAAAATAGAATATAAGAAAATGACAATATAGGAGTTTATGTACGCAAAAAATTGAAAACTATTACAAATGTAAGTGAAGAAAAAAACTATTTCACGCACTAAAAATGAACTCCAAAGTTATGTTATCCATGTTTGGGAAATTCCACTAGTACAACCCCAAAAAGCTTGGCGGAATTTTATATGAAAGAGATTTCTAATTGATCCTAACATGTTTTAAATGTGGATATGCATGCCTGAAGCATGTTGAAGATGCAAATGACCAAATGATCCGAAAATTTCAAGTAGTAGAAAATTTTAAATTCTCAATTTAATGGGTGGAGGGATATTTAATAGAACCAAACAACCCACTTTTTGCCTATTTAAAAAATAGCAGACCTAACAATCATAGATCATCATAAAGTTTTTGATTGATTAATGATGCGTAAAGGCTAGAATTTTTTTTAGAAATGACTTTTGGTTCTGGAGTCAAAACTCAGTTAAATATGCCTCGACCCCTTTTTTCGATGATTGCAAAACCTAATATATAAAACACTAAAAGAGTTAACAATACTTAAAAATCACATATACTTTTTGGAATTATCTCTCTCAGCATTTGTGATTTTCCATTTTGGATGTTAATTTTTTTTTCCAAATCCTAACTTGAGTTTTCACTCTTCCATTTTTCTCGTAAACAAAAAGAAAGTTATGGCAAATAGATCTCAACAAAATGAAAATTTTAAAGTTTATGTATGCAAAAAATTGAAAACTATAATAAATTTAAATTGAAGAAAATTATTTCTTGCACTAAAAATGTACTCCAAAA
Source organism: Aristolochia californica (assembly GCF_029961685.1). Taxonomy (NCBI): domain Eukaryota; kingdom Viridiplantae; phylum Streptophyta; class Magnoliopsida; order Piperales; family Aristolochiaceae; genus Aristolochia; species Aristolochia californica. The sequence goes on from NW_027181771.1 coordinate 13,142,156, forward strand.
TATTTTTATCCATGTTTGGGAATTTCCCCTAGTACAATCCCTAATAGCTTGTGGAATTTTATAAGAGAGAGATTTCTAATTAATCCTAACATGTTTTAAATGTGGTGGAAATGCATGCATGAAACATGTTGAAGATGCAAATGATCTAAAGGTCAGAATATTTCAAGGAGTAGAAAAAAAAAAATTCTCAAGTTAATGTGTGGTGGGATATTTAATAGAGCTAAACAACCCACTTTTTGCCTATTTTTTAAAAAGCGGACCTAACAATCATAGATTAGCGTAAATGTTTTGATTGATTAATGATGTGTAACAGTTATAATTTTTGTTAGAATTGACTTATGGTTTGGGAGTCAACACTCAGTTAAAAATGCCTCGGTCCCCCTTTTCCGATGATTGCAAAACCTAATATATAAAAAACTAAAATATTTTAAAATTAATAAAAATCACAGATACTTTTAGAAATTACCTCTCTCAGAATTTGTACATTTCCTTTTTGGATGTTCAATTTTTTTTCAAATCCAAATTTGAGTTTTCACTCTCCCATTTTTCTCGTAAGGAAAAAGATATGGCAAATAGATCATAACAAAATGAAAATTTAAGGGTTTATGTATGCAAAAAATTGAAAACTATAATAAATGTAAATGAAGAAAATTATTTCACGCACTAAAAATGAACACCAAAGTTTTTTTATGCATGTTTGGGAAATTCCACTTGTACAACCCTAAAAAGCGTGGTGGAATTTTGTAAGAAAGAGATTTCTAATGGATCCTAACATGTTTTAAATGTGGATATCCATGCCTAAAACATGTTGAAGAAGCAAATGATCAAATGATTCGAAAATTTCTAGGAGTAGAAAAATTAAATTCTCAAGTTACCGTGCGGTGGGATATTTACTAGATCCAAACAACCCACTTTTTGCCTATTTTAAAAAAAGCAGAACTAACAATCCTAGATCATCATAAATGTTTTGAACAATTCATGATGTGTAGCGGCAATAATTTTTGTTAGAAATGACTTATGGTTTGGGAGTCAACACTCAGTTAAAAATGCCTCGCCCCCTCTTTTCCGATGATTACAAAACCTAATATATAAAAAACTAAAAGAGTTTACAATCCTTAAAAATCACATACACTTTTTGTAATTATCTCTCTCAACGTTTTGGCATTTTCATTTTTTATGTTCAATTTCTTTTCAAATCAAAAATTGAGTTTTCTCTCTCCTATTTTTCTCATAAAATAAAAGGTTAAGGCAAATGAATCACAACAAAATGAAAATTTTAGAGTTGATGTATGCAAAAAATTGAAAACTAAAATTAATTTATGTGAAGAAAATTATTTCAAGCACCAAAAATGAACACCAAAGTTTTGTTATCCATGTTTGGAAATTCTACTTGTACAACCCCTAATAGCTTGGTGGAATTTTATAAGAAAGAGATTTCTAATTGATCCTAACATGTTTTAAATGTGGATATGCATACCTAAAACATGTTGAAGATGCAAATGACCTAATAATCCAAAATTTTCAAGGAGCAGAAAAAATTAAATTGGCAAGTTAACGTGCGGTGGGATATTTACCAGAGCAAAACAACCAACTTTTAATTGGTGTTTCTTTCTGGGCAACTTTGGACGAGCAGAAAGGCCAATGGCCAGGAACTCCAAAAATACTTTGGTAATCGTTTTCGTCTTCCCCATGTCTTCCTACTACCCCTACGGTAATGCCTGGAAGACCCGTAACCCGTGGCAGACTCCAGATCCTCCCAAAGAATCCACGTGTCAGATCCGGGACCGTAACAACTGGTATCAGAGCAGGAACACAATGGGTTATTCTATATCCCAAGAAAGATGGGTTGCTATGGGTAAGGAATTGGAGAAAATACGAGCACGGTTAGATGCTTCAATTGAATGTTTTGCAATGGAGCCACGTGCTCCCACAGAAAAGGTCATACGACCTGAAATTTCCTGCATATGCGTAGGCATATGCGTAGAAGAGGCAGCTGCTGCTTTGGACGAACAGAAAGGCCAACGGCCAGGAACTCCAGCGGCGACGACATCGGAATTTCGGGATTCCAAAATTCCAAAATTGCCTGGACCGGAAATTCCGACGGCACTCGAAATCTCCGAGCAAGCGCAGAACTTCCGATATGCCTCCAAGGGCTACGATTCGCCTCCAAGTGGTGGATTCGCCGCCGGCGTAGCAGGCGACCCAGTCGCTTCCCTTGGGTTCGTCGGCAAACTACCCGAGAGCCCTCTGTCTCGGAAAAATTCCAAGCGGCGACGCCTCAGCGGGCTTCTCGTCGCCACCGGCAAAGCAAAATAGTTCGTCGGCGGCATAAGCAACTTTTCCGCAAGGGATCTCGGTTCCGGGAGGCTGAGGAACGACGATTTACAAGTTTCCGAGACCCCTCTGTCTCGGAAACTATCCAGGCGGCGAAGCCCCGACGGGCTGCGATTCGCCACCGGAAATTCATGCGATTCCGTCGGTGCCGGGAGAGAGGAAGGAGACGAACGTCGCCGGTAATCGTCGGTGCCGTGAGGAACGGAACCGCCGGCCGCAGAGTTCGGGAGCCGCCGAAGGAAGAAGACGACTCCCGATTAAATTTTCCTAACTTAGGAAAATTTAATCGGCCCGGTCCGCTGAGTCGCAAGCTGGACCGGGTTCCTGAACCGGGTCAACCCAGGTTAACTCGGACCGGCCCCCCCTCCCCCAAAAAAAAAAAGAACTGGCAAACAGAGGGGGCGTCATAGCTTTCGCGGATGCTACTTCAGCACCGGTGAAGACGTCGGCATACAGACACTACTTCTGAGCTTGAGGACAAGCTCGTTTTCCAAGGGGGGGTGTAATGTTATGCACGCAATAACATTATTATTTTAGTGTTTTCTTTAATTTACTTTATTTTATTTCAGTTTTAGGTCATAGGGGTATTTTTGGAATATTTTATTTATAGGGGTATTTTTGGAATATTTTATTTATAGGGGTATTTTTGGAATATTTTATTGTAAACCCTAACCGGGTGAACCCTATTTAAGGGGTAAGAGTAATGAAAAAAGAAAAGCATTGAAGTATTAAGAATTAGGTTAAATCTAGCGTAAAGAGGCTTAGAGTTCTCCTCAACGAGCTCTAGGGTTTTAAAGCTTCCCTTTGGCTTGATCTTCGTTTTCGTCTTCCTCATGTCTTCTTACTACCCCTACGGTAATGCCTGGAAGACCCGTAACCCGTGGCAGACTCCAGATCCTCCCAAAGAATCCACGTGTCAGATCCAGGACCGTAACAGATCCTAACATGTTTTAAATGTCGATATGCATACCTAAAACATGTTGAAGATGCAAATGACCTCATAATCCAAAATTTTCAAGGAGCAGAAAAAATTAAATTGGCAAGTTAACGTGCGGTGGGATATTTACCAGAGCAAAACAACCAACTTTTTACCTATTTTACAAAAAGCGGACCATACAATCATAGATCATTGTAATTTTTTTGAACGAATAATGACGTGTAACGGCTTAAATTTTTTATATAAATGACTTATGGTTTGGGAGTCAACCCTCAGTAAAAAATACCTAACCCCCCCCCCCCCCCCCCTCCCCCTTTTCTGTTGATTGAAAAACCTAATATATAAAAAACTAAAAGATTTTAAAATCCTTAAAAATCTCACATACTTTTTGGAATTATCTCTCTCGGCATTTGTGCATTTCCATTTTGGATGTTCCATTCTTTTTCAAATCCAAACTTGAGTTTTCACTCTCCCATTTTTCTCGTATACAAAAAGATTAGGCAAATAGAATACCACAAAATGACAATATAGAAGTTTATGTATGGAAAAAATTGAAAACTATAACAAATATAAGTGAATAAAACTATTTCACGCACTAAAAATGAACACCAAAGTTTTGTTATCCATGTTTGGAAAATTCCACTAGTACAACCCCTAAAAGCTTGGCGGAATTTTATAAGAAAGAGATTTCTAATTTATCCTAACATTTTTTAAATGTGGATATGCATGCCTGGAACATGTTGAAGTTGCAAATCACCAAATGATCCAAAAATTTCGAGTAGAAAAAATTAAATTCTCGAGTTAACGTGCGGTGGGATATTTACTAGAGCCAAACAATCCAGTTTTTGGCTATTTTACAACGAGTGGACCTTAAAATCATCGATCATCATAAATGTTTTGATCGTTAATGAAGTGCAAAGGCCAAAATTTTTGTTAGAAATGACTTTTGGTTTGGGAATCAACACACACTTAAAAATGCTTCCCCCCCCCCCCTCCCCCTCTTCCGATGATTGCAAAACCCAATATATAAAAAACTAAAAGAGTTTACCATCCTTAAAAATAACATATACATTTTGGAATTATCTCTTTCAGCATTTGTGCATTTCTATTTTGGATGTTCAATTTTTTTCAGATCCAAACTTGTGTTTTCACTCTCTTATTATTCTCGTAAACAAAAATATACGGCAAATAGATCAAAACATGATGATAATTTTAGAGTTTATGTAAGCAAAAAATTGAAACTATAATAAATGTAAGTGAAAAAAATTATTTCACGCACTAAAAATGAACACCAAAGTTTTGTTATCCATGTCTGGGAAATTTCACTAGTACAACCCCTAATAGCTTGGTGGAATTTGATAAGAAAGAGATTTCTAATTGATCCTAACATGTTTTAAATGTGGTGGATATACATGCCTGAAACTTGTTGAAGATGCCAATGACCTAATGATCCAAAAATTTCAAGGAGAAGAAAATATTAAATTCTCAAGTTAACGTGTGATGGGATATTTAACAGAGCCAAACAACCCACTTTTTGCCTATTTTACTAAGAGCGGATCTAACAATCATAGATGGTAAATGTTTTGATCGATTATTGATGTGTAACGGATATAATTTTTGTTAGAAATGACTTATGGTTTGGGAGTAAACACTCAGTTAAAAAGGCCTCGCCCCCCTATTCCGACAATTGAAAAACCCAATATTTAAAAAACTAAAAGAGTTTACCATCCTTAAAAATCATAGATACTTGTTGGAATTTCCTCTCTCAGCATTTGTGCAATTCCAATTTGGATGTTCAATTTTTTTTCAAATCCAAACTTGAGTTTTCACTCTCTTAACTTTCTTGTAAACAAAAAGATAAGGCAAATAGATCACCACAAAATGAAAATCTTAGATTTTATGTATGCAAAAAATAGAAAACTATAAAAAATGTAAGTGGAAAAACTTATTTCACGCACTAAAAATGAACACCAAAGTTTTGTTATCAATGTTTGGGAAATGCCACTAGTACTAACCCTTATACCATTGTGGAATTTTTTAAGAAAGTGATTTCTAATTGATCCTAACATGTTTTAAATGTGGTGGATATGCATGCCTGAAACGAGTTGAAGATGCAAATGACCAAGTGATCCAAAAATTTTGAGTAGAAAAAATAAATTCTCAAGTTAAGGTGTGGTGGGATATTTACCTAAGCCAAACAACCCATTTTTTTCCTATTTTACTAAAAGCGGACCTAACAATCATAGATCATCGTAATTGTTTTGATCGATTAATGATATGCAATGGCCTTAATTTTTTAAAGAAATAACTTATTGTTTGGGAATCAACACTTAGTTAAAAATGCCTTGCCCCCTCTTCCGATGATTGAAAAACCCAATATATAAAAAATTAAAAGAGTTTACCATCCTTAAAAATCACAGATACTTTTTGAAATTATCTCTCTCAGCATTAGTGCATATCCATTTTGGATGTTCATTTTTTTTTCAAATCCAAACATGAGTTTTCATTCTCGTATTTTTCTCGTAAACAAAAACATAAGGCAAATAGATCACAACAAAATGAAAATCTTAGAGTTTATGTAAGCAAAAAATTGAAAACTATGTAAGAAAAAAATAAAAACTATAATAAATGGAAAGAAAGAAAATAATTTCACGCACTTAAAATGAACACCAAAGTTTTGTTATCCATGTTTGGGAAATTCCACTAGTAGGTGGAATTTTATCAGAAAGAGATTTCTAAATGATCCAAACTTGTTTTAAATGTGGTGGATATACATGTCTGAAACGTGTTGAAGATGCAAATGACCTAATGATCCAAAAATTTCAAGGAGTAGAAAAAATTAAATTCTCTAGTTAATGTGCGGTGGGATATTTACGAGAGCCAAAAAAACCCACTTTTTGCTAATTTTACAAAAAGCGGACCTAACAATCATAGATCATCGTAAATGTTTTGATTGATTAATGTTGTGTAACGGCCATAATATTTGTTAGAAATGACTTGTGGTTTGGGAATCAACACCCAGTTAAAAATGCCTAGCCCCCCTCTCCCGATGATTGCAAAACCCAATATATACAAAAGTAAAAGAGTTTACCATCCTTAAAAATCACAGTTACTTTTTGGAATTATCTCAGCATTTGTGCATTTCCATTTTGGATGTTCAATTTTTTTTCAAATCCAAACTTGAGTTTTCACTATCCCATTTTTCTCGTAATTAAAAAGATAACGCAAATAAATCAAACGTAATGAAAATTTTAGAGTTTATATACTCAAATAATTGAAAACTATAATAAATGTAAGTGAAGAAAATTATTGCATGCACTAAAAATGAACACCAAAGTTTTGTTATCCATGTTTGAAAATTCCACTATTACAACCCCTAATAACTTGGTTGAATATCATAAGAAAGAGATTTCTAATTGATCCTAACATCTTTTAAATGTGGTGGATATGCATGCCTGAAACATGTTGATGATGCAAATGACCTAATGATCCAAAAATTTCAAGGAGTTGGAAAAATTAAATTCTCAAGTTAACGTGCAGTGGGATATTTGCCAGAGCCAAACAACCCACTTTTTGCCTATTTTATGAAAACTGGACCTAACAATCAAAGATCATCATAAAATTTTTGATCGAGTAATGATGTGTAACGTCTATAATTTTTGTTAGAAATGACTTATGAGTCAACAATCAATTAAAAAGGCCTCACCCCCCTCTTCCGATGATTGCAAAACCCAATATATAAAAAATTAAAAGAGTTTACCATCCTAAAATATCACTGGTACTTTTTGGAATTATCTCTCTCAGCATTTGAGCATTTCCATTTTGGATGTTCAATTTTTTTTCAAATCCAAACTTCAGCATTCACTGTCCTATTTTTCACGTAAACAAAAAGATAAGGCAAATAGATCACAACAAAATGAAAATCTTAGCTTTTATCAATTATTAATGTGTAATGACTATAATTTTTGTTAGAAATGACTTATGGTTTGGGAGTCAACACTCAATTAAAAATGCCTCGCCACCACTCTTCCAATGATTGCAAAACCCAATATATAAAAAACTAAAAGTGTTTATCATCCTTAAAAATCACAGATACTTTTTGGAATTATGTCTCTCAGCATTTGTGAATTTCCTTTTTGGATGTTCAATTATTTTTCAAGTCAAAACTTGAGTCTTCACTTTCTCATTTTTCTCGTAAAAAAATTGTATGGCAAATAGATCTCAACAAAATGAAAATTTTATTGTTTATATATGCAAAAAATTGAAAACTATAATAAATGTAAGGGAAGAAAATTATTTCCCGCACTAAAAATGAACACCAAAGTTTCTTTATACTTGTTTGGGAAATTCCACTAGTACAACCCCTAATAGCTTAGAGGAATTTTATAAGAGAGAGATTTCTAGTTGTTCCTAACATGTTTTTACAATGGTGGATATGCATGCCTGAAACGTGTTGAAGATGCAAATGACCTAATGATCCAAAAATTTCAAGAAGTAGAAAAAATTAAATTCTCAAGTTAACGTGAGGTGGAATAATTACCAGAGCCAAACAAACCACTTTTGGTCAATTTTACAAAAAACTAACCTAACAATCATAGATCATCGTAAATTTTTAGATCGATGTGTAACGGCTAAATTTTTTTTATAATTTTTGTTAGAAATGACTTATGGTTTGGGAGTCAACACTCAGTCAAAAAAGCATAGTGCTCCCCCCTCTCCCCCACTTCCGATGATTGCAAAAAACTATATATAAAAAACTAAAAGAGTTTAAAATCCATAAAAATCATAGATAGTTTTTGAAATTATCTCTGTCAGCATTTTTGCATTTCAATTTAAGATATTCAATACTTTTCATATCCAAACTTGAGTTTTCACTCTCCCATTTTTCTCGTAAACAAAAAGATACGGCAAATAGATCACTACAAATTGAAAATTTTAGAGTTTATGTATGCAAAAAATTGAAAAATATAATATATGTAAGTGAAGAAAATTATTTGACGCACTAAAAATGAACAAGAAAGTTTTGTTGTCCATGTTTGGGAAATTCCACTAGTACAACCCCAAATTGCTTGGTGGAATTTTATAAGAAAGAGATTTCTAGTGGATCCTAACATGTTTTAAATGTGGTGGATATGCATGCATGAAACATGTTAAAGATGCAAATGACCTAATCATCCAAAAAATTCTAGCAGTAGAAAAAATTAAATTCTCAAGTTAACGTGTGGTGGGAGATTTATCAGAGCCAAATAACCCACTTTTTGCCTATTTAACAAAAAGCGGACCAAACAATCATAGATCATCGTAAATGTTTTGATCGATTAATTATGTGTAACGGCTAAATTTTTTGTTAGAAATGACATATGGTTTTGGAATCAACACTCAGTTAAAAATGCCTCGCCCCCCTCTTCCGATGATTGCAAAACCCAATATATAAAAAACTAAAAGTGTTTAAAATCCTTAAAATTCACATATACTTTTGGAATTATCTCTCTCACCATTTGGGAATTTCCATTTTGGATGTTCAATTTTTTTTCAAATCCAAAATTGAGTTTTCACTCTCCCATTTTTCTCGTAAAAAAAAAAAAGAAAGGCAAACAAATCACAAAAAAATGAAAATTTTAGAGTTTATGTATGCAAAAAATTGAAAACTATTATAAATGTAAGTGAAGAAAATTATTTCACGCACTAAAAATGAACACCAAAGTTTTGTTATCCATGTTTGGGAAATTCCAATAGTACAACCCCTAATAGCTTGGCGGAATTCTAAAGAAAGAGATTTCTAATTAAGCCTAACATATTTTAAATGAGGTGGATATGCATGCCTGAAATATGTTGAAGATGCTAATGACCTAATGATCCAAAAATTTCAAGGAGTAGAAAAAATTAAATTCTCAAGTAAAGATGCGGTGGGATATTTACCAAAGCCAAATAACCCACTATTTGCCTATTTTACAAAAAGCGGACCTAACAATCATAAATCACCGTAAATGTTTTGATCGATTATTGATGTGTAACGACTATAATTTTTGTTAGAAATGACTTATGTTTTAGGAGTCACCACACAATTAAAAAGGTCTCGATCCCCCTCTTCCGATGATTGCAAAACCCAATATATAAAAAACTAAAAGAGTTTACTATCCTTAAAAATCACAGATACTTTTTGGAATTATCTCTCTCAGCATTTTTGCATTTCCATTTTGGATGTTCAATTTTTTTTTCAAATCCAAACTTGAGTTTTCACTCTCCTATTTTTATCGTAAACAAAAACATAAGGCAAATAGATCACAACATAATGAAAATCTTAGAGTTTATGTAAGCAAAAAATTGAAAGCTATATAAGCAAAAAATTGAAAACTATAAAAAATGTAAGGGAAGAAAATTATTTCACACACTAAAAATGAACACCAAATTTTTTTTATCCATGTTTGGGAAATTCCACTAGTACAACCCCTAATATCTTGGTGGAATTTTATAAGAAAGAAATTTCTAATTGATCCTAACATGTTTTAAATGTGGTGGATATGCATGCCAGGAATATGTTGATGATGCAAATGACCTAATGATCCAAAAATTTCATGGAGTAGAAAAAATTAAATTCTCAAGTTAACCTGCGGTGGGATAAATACTAAAGCAAAAACACCAACTTTTTGCCAAATTTTACAAAAAGCGGACCTAACAATCATAGATCATCGTAAATGTTTTGATCGATTAATTTTGTGTAACGGCTAAATTTTTTGTTACAAATGACTTATGGTTTGGGAGTCAACAATTGGTTAAAAACGCCCCCCCACCCCCCCCTCTTTCGATGATTGCAAAAAACTATATATAAAAAACTAAAAGGTTTTAAAATTCTTAAAAATCACAAATAATTTTTGGAATTATCTCTGTCAGCATTTCTGCATTTCCATTTAAGATAATCAATTTTTTTTCTTATCCAAACTTGAGTTTTCACTCTCCCATTTTTCTCGTAAACAAAAAGATAAGCCAAATAGATCACTACAAATTGAAAATTTTAGAGTTTATGTATGCAAAAAATTTAACACTATAATAAATGTAAGTGAATAAAATTATTTGACGCACTAAAAATGAATAACAGATTTTTGTTATCCAAGTTCATGAAATTCCACTAATACAACCCCAAATAGCTTGGTGGAATTTTATTAGAAAGAGATTTCTAATTGATCCTAACCTGTTTTAAATGTAGTGGAATTTGAAACATGTTGAAGATGCGAATGACCTAATGATCAAAAAAATTCGAGTAGAAACAATTAAATTCTCAAGTTAACGTACGGTGGGATATTTACCAGAGCCAAACAACCCACTTTTTGCCTATTTTACAAAAAGAGGACCTAACTATCATAGATCATCGTAAATGTTTTGATCAATTACTGTTGTGTAACGGCTATAATTTTTGTTGGAAATGGCTTATGGTTTGGGAGTCAACACTCAGTTAAAAATGCCTTGCCCCCGCCCTTCTGACAATTGCAAAACCCAATATATAAAAAAACTAAAAGAGTTTACCATCCTTAAAAATCACATATACTTTTTGGAATTATCCCTCTCAGCATTTGCGCATTTCCATTTTGGATGTTCAATTTTTTTTCAAATCCAAACTTGAATTTTCACTCTCTTATCTTTCTCGTAAACAAACAGATAAGGCAAATATATCACAACAAAATGAAAATATTGTAGTTTATTAATGTACAAAATAGAAAACTATAAAAAATGTATGTGAAGAAAATTATTTCACGCAATAAAAATGAACACCAAAGTTTTTTTATCCACGTTTGGGAAATTCCACTAGTACAACCCCTATTAGCTTGGTGGAATTTTATAAGAAAGAGATTTATAATTAATCCTAGCATGTTTTAAATGTGTTGGATATGCATACCTGAAACATGTTGAAGATGCAAATGACCTAATGATCCAAAAATTTCAACGAGTAGAAAAAATTAAATTCCCAAGTAAACATGCAGTGGGATATTTACTAGAGCCAAACAACCCACTATTTGCCTATTTTACAAAAAGCGGACCTAACAATCATAGATCACCGTAAATGTTTTGATCAATTATTAATGTGTAACGGCTATAATTATTGTTAGAAATGAATTTTGGATTGGGAGTCAACACTCAGTTAAAAAGGCCTCGACCCCCTCTTCCGATGATTGTAAATCCCAATATATAAAAAACTAAAAGAGTTTACCATCCTTTAAAATCACAGATACTTTTTGGAATTATCTCTCTCAGCATTTGTGTATTTCCATTTTGGATGTTCATTTTTTTTTTCAAATCCAAACTTCAGTTTTCACTCTCTTATTTTTATCGTAAAAAAAAAGATAAGACAAATAGATCACGACAAAATGAAAATTTTAGAGTTTATGTTTGGAAAAAATTGAAAACTACAATAAATGTAAGTGAAGAAAATTAGTTCATGCATTGAAAATGAACACCAAAGTTTTGTTATCCATGTTTGGGAAATTCCTCTAGTACAACCCATAATAGCTTTGTGGAATTTTATAAGAAAGAGATTTCTAATTGATCCTAACCTATTTTAAATGTGGTGGATATGCCTGCCTGAAACATGTTGCAGATCTAAATGACCTAATGATCATAAAATTTCGAGTAGACAAAACTAAATTCTCGTATTAACGTGCAGTGGGATAGTTACCAAAGCCAAACAATCAACTTTTTGTCTATTTTACAAAAAGCCGACCTAACATTCATAGATCATCGTAAATGTTTTGATCGATTAATGATGTGTAACGACTATATTTGTTGTTAGAAATGACTTATGGTTTGGGAGTCAACACTCAATTAAAAATGCCTCGCCCCCCCTCTCGCAGATAGGTTTTGGAATTATGTCTCTCAGAATTTGTGCATTTCCATTTTGGATGTTCAATTTTTTTTCAAATCCAAACTTCAGTTTTCACTCTCCCATTTTTCTCGCAAAACAAAAATATAAGGCAAATAGATCACTAAAAAATGAAAATTTTGGAGTTTATGTATGCAAAAAATTGAAAACTATAATAAATGTAAGTGAAGAAAATTATTTCACACACTAAAAATGAACACCAAATTTTTTTATCCATGTTTGGGAAATTCCACTAGTACAACCCCTAATAGGTTGGTGGCATTTTATTAGAAAAATATTTCTAATTGATCCTAACATGTTTCAAATGTGGTGGATATGCATGCCTGAAACATGTTGAAGATGCACATGACCTAATGATTGAAAAATTTCAAGGTGTAGAAAAAATTAAATTCTCAAGTTAACGTGCAGTGGGAAATTTACAAGTGACAAAGAACCTACTTTTTGCCTATTTTACAAAAAGCGGACCAAGCAATCATAGATCATTGTAAATGTTTTTATTGTTTAATGATGTATAATGGCTATAATTTTTGTTAGAAATGACTTATGGCTTGGGAGTCAACACTCAGTTAAAACTGCCTCGTCCCCTCTCTTCTTATGATTGCAAACCCAATACATAAAAAACTAAAAGTGTGCATTTGTGCATTTGTGCATTTCCATTTTGGAAGTTCATTTTTTTTTCAAATCCAAACTTGAGTTTTCACTTCCCCATTTTTCTCGTATACAAAAAGATAAGGCAAATAAAATACAACAAACTTAAAATTTTAGAGTTTATGTATGTAAAATATGGAAAAATATAAAAAATGTGAGTGAAGAAAATTATTTCACGCACTAAAAATGAACACCAGAGTTTTGTTATCCAAGTTTGGAAAATTCCACTAGTACAACCCATAATAGCTTGGTGGAATTTTATTGGAAAGAGTTTTCTAATTGATCCTAACATCTTTTAAATGTGGTGGATATGCATGCCTGAAACATGTTGAAGATGCAAATGACTGAATGATCCAAAAATTTAAAGCAGTAGAAAAAATTAAAATCTCAAGTTAACGAGTGGTGGGATATTTATGAGAGCCAAACAACCCACTTTTTGCCTATTTTACAAAATGCGAACCTAACAATCATAGATCATCGTAAATTTTTTGATTGGTTAATGATGTGTAATGCCTACAATTTTTGTAAGAAATGACTATGGTTTGGGAGTTATTACTGAGTTAAAAAAGCCTTGCCTCCCCTTTTCTGATGATTGGAAAACCCAATATATAAAAAACTAAAATAATTTACAATCCTTAAAAATCACACATACTTTTTGGAATTATCTCTCTCAGCATTTGTGCATTTCCATTTTGGATGTTCAATTTTTTTTCAAATCCAAACTTGATTTTTCACTCTCCCATTTTTCTCGTAAAAAAAAAGGGCAAATAGATCACAACAAAATGAAAATTTTAGATTTTATGTGCGCAAAAAATTGAAAACTAAAATAAATGTAATTCAAAAAAATTATTTTTCGCACTAAAAATGAACACCAAGGTTTTGTTATCCATGTGTCAGAAATTCCACTTGTGCAACCCCAAATAGTTTGGTTGAATTTTGTAATATAGAGATTTCTAATTGATCCTTAAATGTTTTAAATGTGGTGGATATACATGCCTGAAACATGCGGATGATACAAATGACCTAATGATCAAAAAACTTCATTGAGTAGAAAAAATTATATTCTCAAGTTAACGTGTGGTGGGATATTTAACAGAGCCAAACAACCCACTTTTGGCCTATTTTACAAATATCGGACCAAACAATCATAGATCATAGTAAATTTTTTGATCGATTACTAATGCGCAAAGGCTATAATTTTTTTTTTAGAAATGACTTTTGGTTCTGGAGTCCACACTCAGTTAAATTTGCCTCGGCCCCCCTTTTCCGATGATTGCAAAACCTAATATATAAAACACTAAAAATTACATAAAAATCATAGTTACTTTTTGGAAATATCTGTCTCAGGATTTTTGATTTTCCATTTTGGATGTTAAATTTTTTTCCAAATCCAAACTTGAGTTTTCACACATCCATTTTTTCTCGTAAACAAAAAGATATGGCAAATAGATCTCAACAAAATGAAAATTTTAGAGTTTATTTATGCAAAAAATTGAAAACTATAATAAATGTAAGTGAAGAAAATTATTTCACGCACTAAGAATCAACACCAAAGTTATGTTATCCATGTTTGGGAAATTCCACTAGTACAACCCCTAATTGCTTGGTGGAATTTTATAAGAAAAATATTTATAATTGATCTTAACATGTTTTAAATGTGGTGGATATGCATGCACGAAACATGTTGAAGATGCAAATGACCAAATAATCCTAAAATTTCAAGGAGTAGAAAAATTAAATTCTTAAGCTAACTTGCGGTGTGATATTTACAAGAGCCAAACAATCCACTTTTTGCCTATTTTAAAAAAAGTGGACCTAACATTCATTGATCATCGTAAATGTTTTGTTTGATTAATGATGTGTAATGGCTATTATTTTTGTTGGAAATGACTTATGGTTTGGGAACCAACACTCAGACAAAAATTCCACACCCCACTTTTTCCGTTCATTGAAAACCAAATATATAAAAAAGTAAAAGAGTTTACAATCCTTAGAAATCACATATACTTTTTGCAATTATCTCTCTCAGCATTTGGGCATTTCCATTTTGGATGTTCAATTTTTTTTCAAATCAAAAAATGAGTTTTCACTCTGCTATTTTGCTCGTAAAATAAAAAGATAAGGCAAATAAATCAGAAAAAATGAAAATTTTAGAGTTTATGTATGCAAAAAATTGAAAACTACAATTAATGTATGTGAAGAAAATTATTTCACGCACTAAAAATGAATACCAAACTTTTGTTATCCATGTTTAGGAAATTCTACTAGTACAACCCCTAATAGCTTGGTGGAATTTTATAAGAAAGATATTTCTAATTGATCCTAATATGTTTTAAATGTGGATATGCATGCCTGAAACATGTTGAAGTTGCAAATGACCTAATGATCCAAAATTTCAAGGAGAAGAAAAAATTAAATTGTTAAGTTAACGTGCGGTGGGATATTTACCAGAGCAAAACAACCTACTTTTTGCCTATTTTTCAAAAAGCGGACCATACAATCATAGATCATCATAATTTTTTTGATCGAATAATGATGTGTAACGGCTATAATTTTTGTTAGAAATGATTTATGGTTTGGGAGTCAACACTCGATTAAAAATGCCTCACCCCTTCCCCCCCCACCCCCCCTGGCCCCCTTTTTCGATGATTGAAAAACCTAATATATAAAAAACATAATTATTGGAATTATCTCTCTCGGCATTTGTGCATTTCCATTTTGGATGTTCCATTTTTTTTCAAATCCAAACTAGAGTTTTCATTTTCCCATTTTTCTCGTTTACAAAAAGATTAGGCAAATAGAATACAACAAAATGGCAATATAGGAGTTTATGTACGCAAAAAATTGAAAACTATAACAAATGTAAGTGAAGAAAACTATTTCACGCAGTAAAATTGAACACCAAAGTTATGTTATCCATGTTTGGGAAATTCCACTAGTACAACCCCTAAAAGCTTGGCGGAATTTTATAAGAAAGAGATTTCTAATTGATCCTTACATGTTTTAAATGTGGATATGCATGCCTGAAACATGTTGAAGATGCAAATGACCAAATGATCCAAAAATTTTGAGTAGAAAAAATTAAATTTTCAAGTTAACTTGCGGTGGGATATTTACCAGATCCAAACAATCCACTTTTTGCCTATTTTACAAAAAACAGAACTAACAATCCTAGATCATCATATATGTTTTGATCGATTCATGATGTGTAACGGCTATAATTTTTGTTAGAAATGACTTATGGTTTGGTAGTCAACACTCAGTCAAAAATTCCTCGCCCCCTCCGATGATTGCAAAAGCTAATATATAAAAAACTAAAAGAGTTTTCAATCCTTAAAAATCACATATACTTTTTCCAATTATCTCTCTCAGCATTTTGGCATTTCCATTTTGGATGTTCAATTTTTTTCAAATAAAAAATTGAGTTTTCACTCTCCTATTTTTCTCGTAAAATAAAAAGTTAAGGCAAATTAATCACAACAAAATGAAAATTTTAGAGTTGATGTATGCAAAAAATTGAAAACTACAATTAATGTATGTGAAGAAAATTATTTCACGCACTAAAAATGAACACAGTTTTGTTATCAATGTTTGGGAAATTCTACTTGTACAACCCCTAATAGCATGGTGAAATTTTATAAGAAAGAGATTTCTAATTGATCCTAACATTTTTTAAATGTGGATATGCATACCTGAAACATGTTGAAGATGCAAATGACCTAATGATCCAAAATTTTCAAGGAGCAGAAAAAATTAAATTGGCAAGTTAACGTGCGGTAGGATATTTACCAGAGCAAAACAACCCACTTTTTGCCTATTTTACAAAAAGCGGACCATACAATCATAGATCATCGTAATTTTTTGGTCAAATAATGATGTGTGATGGCTATAATTTTTGTCAGAAATGACTTATGGTTTGGGAGTCAACCCTCAGTTAAAAATGTCTCCCCCCCCCCCTTCCCTGCTTTTCCAGTGCTTGAAAAAGCTAACATATAAAAAACTAAAAGAGTTTAAAATCCTTAAAAATCACACATAAGTTTTTGAATTATCTCTCTCGGCATTTGTGCATTTCCATTTTAGATGTTCCATTCTTTTTCAATCCAAACGTGAGTTTTCACTCTCCCATTTTTCTCGTATACAAAAAGATTAGGCAAATAGAATACCACAAAATGACAATATAGAAGTTTATGTATGGAAAAAATTGAAAACAATAACACATGTAAGTGAAGAAAACTATTTCACGCACTGAAAATGAATACCAAAGTTTTGCTATCCATGTTTGGGAAATTCCACTAGTACAACCCCTAAAAGCTTGGCGGAATTTTATAAGAAAGAGATTTCTAATTGATCCTAACATGTTTTAAATGTCGATATGCATGCCTGAAACATGTTGAAGATGCAAATGACCAAATGATCCAAAAATTTCAAGGAGTAGAAAAAATTAAATTCTCAAGTTTATTGTGCGGTGGGATATTTAATAGAGCCAAACAACCTAGTTTTTGCCTGTTAATAAAAAAGCGGACCTAACAATCGTAGATCGTCGTAAATATTTTGATCGATTAATAATGTGTAACGGCTATAATTTTTTTTAGAAATGACTTATTGTTAGGGAGTCAACACTCAGTTGTAAATGCCTCGCCCCCTTCTCCGATGATTGAAAAACCCAATATATAAAAAACTAAAACAGTTTACAATCCATAAAAATCACAGATACTTTTTGGAATTATCTCTCTAAGCATTTGCGCATTTCCATTTTAGATGTTCAATTTGTTTTCAAATCCAAACTTGAGTTTTCACTCTCCTTTTTTTCTCGTAAACAAAAAGATAAGGCAAATTGATCACAACAAAATTAAAATTTTAGAGTTTATGTATGCAAAATATTTAAAACTATAATAAATGTGAGTGGAGAAAATTATTTCACACACTAAAAATGAAAACCAAAGTTTTGTTATCCATGTTTGGGATATTCTACTAGTACAACCCCTAAGAGCTTGGTGGAATTTTATAAGTAAGAAATTTCTATTTGATCCTAACATGTTTTAAATGTGGATAAGAATGCCTGAAACATGTTGTAGATGCAAATGACCTAGTGATCCAAAAATTGCGCGTAGAAAAAATTAAATTCTCAAGTTAACGTACAATGGGATATTTACCAAAGCCAAACAACCCACTTTTTGCCTATTTTACAAAACGCGGACCTAACAATCTTTGATCATCGTAAATTTTTTCATCGAATAATGATGTGTAATGGCTATGATTATTTTTTTAAATGACTTATGGTTTGGAAGTTGACACACAGTTAAAAATGCCTTGCCCCCCCTTTTCCGATGTTGCAAAACCTAATATATAAAAAACTAAAAAAGTTTCCAATCCTTAAAAATCACAGATACTTTTTGGAAATATCTCTCTCTTCATTTGTGAATTTCCATTCTAGATGTTCAATTTTTCTTCAAATCCATACTTGAGTTTTCACTCTCCCATTTTTCCCGTAAACAAGAAGATTAGGCGAAAAGATCAATACAAAAAGAAAATTTTAGAGTTTATGTGTGCAAAAAATTGAAAACTATAATAAATGTATGTGAAGAAAATTATTTCACGCTAAAAAAATGAACACCAAAGTTTTGTTATCCATATTTGGCAAATTCCACTAGTACAACCTCTTATAGCTTGGTGGAATTTTAAATGTGGAAGGGCAAGTCGGAAACATGTTGAAGATGCAAATGACCTAATAATCCAAAAATTTCTAGGAGTAGAAAAAATTAATTTCTCAAGTTAACGTGCGGTGGTATATTTACCAGAGCCAAACAACCCACTTTTTGTGAATTTTACAAAACGCAGATCTAACAGTCATAGATCATTGTAAATGTTTTTATAAATTATTGATATGTAACGACTATAATTTTTGTTAGAAATGACTTATAGTTTGGGAGTCAACACTCAATTGAAAATGCCTCGCCACCTCTCTTTCGATGATTGCAAAACCCAATATATAAAAAACTAAAAGTGTTTATCATCCTTAAAAATCATAGATACTTTTTGGAATTATGTCTCTCAGAATTTGTAAATTTCCATTTTGGATGTTCAATTATTTTTCAAGTCAAAACTTGAGTTTTCACTTTCCCATTTTTCTCATAAAAAAAATAAGGCAATGAAAATTTTAGAGTTTATGTATGCAAAAAATTGAAAACTATAATAAATTTAAGTGAAGAAAATTATTTCACGCACTAAAAATGAACACCAATGTTTTGTTATCCATGTTTGAGAAATTCCATTAGTACAACTCCTAATAGGTTGGTGGAATTTTATTAGAAAGATATTTCTAATTGATCCTAACATGTTTTAAAAGTAGTGGATATGCATGCCTGAAACATGTTGAAGATGCAAATGACCTAATGATCAAAAAATTTCATGGAGTAGAAAAAATTAAATTCTCAAGTTAACTCGCGGTGGGATATTTACCAGAGCCAAACAACCCACTTTTTTCCTATTTTACAATACGTGGATCTAACATTCATAGATCATCATAAATGTTTTGATCAATTATTGATGTGTAACGACTATTATTTTGTTAGAAATGACTTATGGATTGGGAGTCAACACTCAGTTAAAAATGCCTCGGCCCCCTCTTCCGATAATTGCAAATCCCAATATATAAAAAATAAAAGAGTTTACCATTGTTAAAAATCACAGATACTTTTTGGAATTATCACTCTCAGCATTTGTGCATTTCCATTTTAGATGTTCAAATTTTTTTCAAATCCAAACTTTAGTTTTGACTCTCCCATTTATCTCGTAAACAAAAAGATTAGGCAAATAGATCACAACAAAATGAAAATTTTAGAGTTTGTCAATGTTAAAAATTGAAAAATATAATAAATGTAAGTGAAGAAAATTATTTCACGCACTAAAAATGAACACCAAAGTTTTGTTATCCATGTTTGGGAAATTCCACTAGTATAACCCCTAATAGCTTGGTGGAATTGTATAAGAAAGAGATTTCTAATGGATTCTAACATGTTTTAAATATGGTGGATATGCATGCCTGAAACGTGTTCAAGATGCAAATGACCTAATGATCCAAATATTTCGAGTAGAAAAAAATAAATTCTCGAGTTAACGTGCGTGGGATATTTACTAGAGCCAAACAACCCAGTTTTTGGCTATTGTACAATGAGTGGACCTAAAAATCATAGATCATCATAAATGTTTTGATAGTTAATGAAATGTAACTGCCAAAATTTTTGGTAGAAATGACTTTTGGTTTGGGAGTCAACACTCAGTTAAAAATGCCTTGAGCCCCTCTTCCGATGATTGCAAAACCCAATATATAAAAAACTAAAAGAGTTTACCGTCCTTAAAAATAACAGATACTTTTTGGAATTATCTCTTTCAGCGTTTGTGCATTTCCATTTTGGATGTTCAATTTTTTTTTAAAATCCAAACTTGTATTTTCACTCTCTTATTTTTCTCGTAAACAAAAAGATATGGCAAATAGATCACAACATGATGACAATTTTAGAGTTTATGTAAGCAAAAAATTGAAAACTATAATAAATGTAAGGGAAGAAAATTATTCCACGCACTAAAAATGAATACCAAAGTTTTGTTATCCATGTTTGGGAAATTCCACCAGTACAACCCCTAATAGCTTGGTGGAATTTGATAAGAAAGAGATTTCTAATTGATCCTAACATGTTTTAAATGTGGTGGATATGCATGCCTGAAACTTGTTGAAGATGCCAATGACCTAATGATCCAAAAATTTCAAGGAGAAGAAAAAATTAAATTCTCAAGTTAACGTGTGGTGGGATATTTAACAGAGCCAAACAACCTACTTTTTTCTATTTTACTAAGAGCGGATCTAACAATCATAGATCATCATAAATATTTTGATCGATTATTGATGTGTAACGGCTATAATTTGTGTTAGAAATGACTTGTGGTTTGGGAGTAAACATTCAGTTAAAAAGGCCTCGCCCCCCTATTCCGACGATTTCAAAACCCAATATTTAAAAAACTAAAATAGTTTACCATCCTTAAAAATCACAGATAGTTTTTGGAATTTTCTCTCTTAGAATTTGTGCATTTCCATTTTGGATGTTCAATTTTTTTTCAAATCCAAACTTGAGTTTTCACTCTCATATTTTTCTTGTAAACAAAAAGATAAGGCAAATAGATCACTACAAAATGAAAATCTTAGAGTTTATGTGCGCAAAAAATAGAAAACTATAAAAAATTTAAGTGAAAAAACTTATTTCACACACTAAAAATGAACACTAAAGTTTTGTTATCAATGTTTGGGAAATTCCACTAGTACTATACCTTATACCATTGTGGAATTTTATAAGAAAGTGATTTCTAATTGATCCTGACATGTTTTAGATGTGGTGGATATGCATGCCTGAAATGTGTTGAAGATGCAAATGACCAAATGATCCAAAAATTTTGAGTGGAAAAAATTAAATTCTTAAGTTAAAGTGCGGTGGGATATTTACCAAAGCCAAACAACCCATTTTTTGCCTATTTTACAAAAAGCGGACCTCACAATCATAGATCATTGTAATTGTAATTGTGTAATGGCCATAATTTTTGTAAGAAATGACTTATTGTTTGGAAAGAAAAAAAATGTAAGTGAAGAAAATTATTTCACGCGCTAAAAATGAACACCAAAGTTTTGTTATCCATGTTGGGAAATTCCACTTGTACAACCACTAATAGCTTGGTGGAATTTTATAAGAAAGATATTTCTTATTGATCCTAACATGTTTTAAATGTGGTGGATATGCATGCCTAGAACATGTTGAAGATGCAAATGACCTAATGATCCAAAATTTCAAGGAGTATAAAAAATTAAATTCTCAAGTTAACGTGCGGTGGGATATTTACTAGAGCCAGACAACCCTCTTTTTTCCTATTTTAAAAAGAGCGGACATAGCAATCATAGATCACAGTAAATGTTTTGATCGATTATTGATATGTAAGGACTATAATTTGGTTAGAAATGACTTATGGTTTGGGAATCAACACTTAGTGAAAAATGTTAGGCCCCCCCTCTTCCGATGATTGCAAAAACCAATAAACAAAAAACTAAAAGATTTTACCATCCTTTTAAATCACAGATACTTTTTTAATTATCTCTCTATGAATTAGTGCATTTCTCTTTTGGATGTTCAATTTTTTTTCAAATCCAAACATGAGTTTTCACTCTCCCATTTTTCTCGTAAAAAAAAGATAAGGTAAATAGATCACAACAAAATGAAAATTTTAGAGTTTATGTATGTAAAATATTGAAAACTATAATAAATGAATGTGAAGAAAATTATTTCACGCACTAAAAATGAACACCAAAGTTTTGTTATCCATGTTTGGGAAATTCCACAAGTACAACCCCGAATAGCTTGGTGGAATTTTACAAGAAAGAGATTTCTAACAGATCCTAACATGTTTTAAATGTGGTGGTGGATATGCATGCCAGAAACAAGTTGAAGATGGAAATGACCTAATGATCAGAAAATTTCGAGTAGAAAAAATTAAATTCTCAAGTTAACGTGCGGTTAGATATTTACCAAAGCTAAACAACCCACTTTTTGCCTATTTTACAAAAAGGAAACCTAAAATTCATAGATCATCGTAAAAGTTTTCATTGATTATTGATGTGTAATGACTATAAGTTTTGTCAGAAATGACTGATGGTTTGGGAGTTAACACTCAGTTAAAAATGCCCCGCCCCCCTCTTCCGACAATTGCAAAACCCAATATATGACAAACTAAAAGAGTTTACAATCCTTAAAAATCAAAGATACCTTTCGGAATTATATCTCTTAGCATTTGTGCATTTCCATTTTGGATGTTCAATTTTTTTTCAAATCCAAACTAGAGTTTTCCTCTTCCTTTTTGTCGTAAACAAAAAGATAAGGCAAATAGATCACTACAAAATGTCCTAATGATCCAAAGATTTCAAGGAGTAGAAAAAGTTAAATTCTCAAGTTAACATGTGGTGAGATATTTACCAGAGCCAAGCAACCCACTTTTTTCCTATGTTACAAAAAGCGGACTTAACAATGATAGATCATCATAAATGTTTTGATCGATTAATGATGTAACCGCCATAATTTTTGTTAGATATGACTTATGGTTTGGGAATCAACACGCAGTTAAAAATACCTCGCCGCCCCTCTTCCGATGACTGCCAAACCCAATATATAAAAAACTAAAAGAGTTTACCACCCTTAAAAATCACAGATACTTTTTGGAATTATCTCTCTCACCATTTGTGCATTTCCTTTATGGATGTTCAATTATTTTTCAAATCCAAACTTGAGTTTTCACTGTTCCATTTTTCTTGTAACCAAAAAGGTAAGGCAAATAGATCGCAACAAAATGAAAATCTTTAAGTTTATGTATGCAAAAGATTGAAAACTATAAAAAATGTAAGTGAAGAAAAATATTTCACGCACTAAAAATGAACACCAAAGTTTTGTTATCCATGTTTGGGAATTCCACTAGTACAACCCCTAATAGCTTGGTGGAATTTTAAATGTGGTGGATATGCATGCCTGAAACATGTTGAAGATGCAAATGACCTAATGATCCAAAAATTTCAAGCAGTTGAAAAAATTAAATTCTCAAGTGAACTTGCGGTGGGGTATTTACCTGAGCCAAACAACCCACTTTTTGCCTATTTTACAAAAGCAGACCTAACAATCATTGACCATCATAAATGTTTTGATCAATTATTGATGTGTAATGGCTATAATTTTTGTTAGAAATGGTTTATGGTTTGCGAGTCAACACTCAGTTACAAAGGCCTCGCCCCCGCCCTCTTCCGATGATTGCAAAGCCCAATATATAAAAAACGTGAAGTGTTTACCATCCTTAAAAATCACAGATAATTTTTGGAATTATCACTCTCAGCATTTGGGCATTTCCATTTTGGATGATCAAATTTTTTTCAAATCCAAACTTGAGTTTTCATGCTCCCAGTTTTCTCGTAAACAAAAAGATAAGGCAAATAGATTACAACAAAATGAAAATTTTGGAGTTTATGTATGCAAATAATTGAAAACTATAATAAAAGTAAGTGAAGAAAATTATTTCACGCACTAAAAATGAACACCAAAGTTTTGTTATCCATTTTTTGGAAATTCCACTAGTACAACCCCTAATAGCATGGTGGAATTTTATAAGAAAGAGATTTCTAATTGATCCTAACATGTTTTAAATGTGGTGGATATGCATGCCTGAAACTTGATGAAGATGCCAATGACCTAATGAGCCAAAAATTTCAAGGAGAAGAAAAAATTAAATTCTTAAGTTCACTTGCGATGGGATATTTAACAGAGCCAAACAACCCACTTTTTGCCTATTTTACCAAGAGCGGATCTAACAATCATAGATCATTGTAAATGTTTTTATCAATTATTGATGTGTATCGGCTATATTTTTTGTTAGAAATGACTTATGGTTTGGGAGTAAACACTCAGTTAAAAAGGCCTCGCCCCCCTATTCCGACGATTGCAAAACCCAATATTTAAAAAACTAAAAGAGTTTACCATCCTTAAAAATCACAGATACTTTTTGGAATTATTTCTCTCAGCATTTGGGCATTTCTATTTTGGATGTTCAATTTTTTTTCAAATCCAAAATTGAGTTTTTACTCTCCTATCTTTCTGTTAAACAAAAAGATAAGGCAAATAGATCACCACAAAATGAAAATCTTAGAATTTATGTATGAAAAAAATAGAACATTATAAAAAATGTAAGTGAAAAAACTTATTTAACGCACTAAAAATGAACACCAAAGTTTTGTTATCAATGTTTGGGAAATTCCATTAGTACAATCCTTTATACCATTGTGGAATTTTATAAGAAAGTGATTTCTAATTGATCCTAACATGTTTTAAATGTGGTGGATATGCATGCCTGAAATGTGTTGAAGATGCAAATGACCTAGAGATCCAAATATTTCGAGTAGAAAAAATTAAATTCTCAAGTTAACGTACGGTGGGATTTTGACCAGAGCCAAACAAAACACTTTTTGCCTATTTTACAAATAGCGGACCTAACAATCATAGATCATCAAAAAAATTTTGATCGATTATTGATGTGTAACGGATATAATTTTTGTTAGAAATGACTTATGGTTTGGGAGTAAACACTCAGTTAAAAAGGCCTCGTGACTCTTCCGACGATTGCAAAACCAAATATATAAAAAAAACTAAAAGAGTTTACCATCCTTACAAATCACATATACTTTTTTGAATTATCTCTCTCAGCATTTGTGCATTTCCATTTTGGATGTTCAATTTTTTTTCAATTCCAAACTTGAATTTTCACTCTCCTATCTTTCTCGTAAACAAAAAGATAAGGAAAATAGATCACAACAAAATGAAAATCCTATAGTTTATTAATGCAAAAACTAGAAAAATATAAAAATGTATGTGAAGAAAATTATTTCATGCAATAAAAATGAACACCAAAGTTTTGTTATCCATGTTTGGGAAATTTCACTAGTACAATCCCTTATAGCTTGATGGAATTTTATAAGAAAGAAATTTCTAATTGATCCTAACATGTTTTAAATGTGGCGCATATGCATGCTTGAAAAGTGTTGAAGATGCAAAAGACCTAGTAATCCAAAAATTTCGAGTAGAAAAAATTAAATTCTCAAGTTAATGTGCGGTAGGATATTTGCCAGAGCCAAACAACCCACTTTTTGCCTATTTTACAAAAAGCGGCACTAACAATCATAGATCCTCGTAATCGTTTTGATCGATTAATGATGTGTAACGGCCATAATTTTTGTTAGAAATTACTTATGGTTTGGGAATCAACACTCAGTTAAAAATGCCTCGCCCCCCTGTTCTGATTATTGCAAATCCCAAAATATAAAAAACTAAAAGAGTTGACCATCCTTAAAAATCACATATACTTTTGGGATTTATCTCTCTCAGCATTTGTGTATTTCCATTTTGGATATTCAATTTTTTTTCAAATCCAAACATGAGTTTTCACTCTCCCATTTTTCTCGTAAACGAAAAGATAGGCAAACAAATCACAACAAAATGAAAACTTTAGAGTTTATGTTTGCAAAAAATTAAAAACTATAATAAATGTAAGTGAAGAAAATTATTTGACGCACTAAAAATGAACACCAAAGTTTTGTTATCCATGTTTGGGAAATTCCATTAGTACAACCCCTAATAGCTTGGTGGAATTTTATAAGAAAGAGATTTCTAATTAATCCTAACATACTTTAAATGTGTTGGATATGCATACCTGAAACATGTTGAAGATGCAAATGACCTAATGATTCAAAAATTTCAACGAGTAGAAAAAATTAAATTCTCAAGTAAACATGCAGTGGGATATTAACCAGAGCGAAACAACCCACTATTTGCCTATTTTACAAAAAGCGGACCTAACAATCACAGATCAACGTAAATGTTTTTATCGATTATTGATGTGTAATGGCTATAATTTTTTTTAGAAATGACTTTTGGATTGGGAGTCAACACTTAGTTAAAAAGGTGTCGACCCCCCTCTTCTGATGATTGCAAAACCCAATATATAAAAAACTAAAAGAGTTTCCATCCTTAAAAATCATAGATACTTTTTGGAATTATCTCTCTCAACATTTGTGCATTTCCATTTTGGATGTTCAATTTTTTTTCAAATCCAAACTTGAGTTTTCACTCTCCTATTTTTCTTGTAAACAAAAAGATAACGCAAATAGATCACTACAAAATGAAAATCTTAGAGTTTAAGTAAGAAAAAAATTGAATACTATAATAAATTTAAGGGAAGAAAATTATTTCACACACTAAAAATGAACACCAAAGTTTTTGTTATCTATGTTTGGGAAATTCCACTAGTACAACCCCTAATAGCTTGGTGGAATTTTATAAGTAAGAGATTTCTAATTGATCCTAACATGTTCTAAATGTTGTGGACATATATGCCTGAAACATGTTGAAGATACAAATGACCTAATGATCCAAAAATTTTAAGGAGTAGAAAAAATTAAATTCTCAAGTTAACGTGCGGTGGGATATTTAACAGAGCCAATCAACCCACTTTTTGCCTATATTACAAAAAGTGGACCTAACAATCATAGATCATCATAAATGTTTTGATTGATTAATGATGAGTAACGGCCATAATTTTTGTTAGAAATGACTTATGGTTTGGGAATCAACACTCAGTTAAAAATGCCTCGCCCCCTACTTCCGATGATTACAAAACCCAATATATAAAAAACTAAAAGAGTTTACCATCCTTTAAAATTACAGATACTGTTTTGAATTATCTCTCTCAATATTAGTGCATTTCTCTTTTGCATGTTCAATTTGTTTTCAAATCCAAACTTGAGTTTTCACTCTCCAATTTTTCTCGTAAACAAAAAGATAAGGTAAATAGATCACAAAAAAATTAAAATTTTAGAGTTTATGTGTGCAAAATATTGAAAACTATAATAAATGTATGTGAAGAAAATTATTTCACGCACTAAAATTGAACGCCAAAGTTTTGCTATTCATGTTTTGGAAATTCCACAAGTACAACCCCAAATAGCTTGGTGGAATTTTATACGAAAGAGATTTCTAACTGATGCTAACATGTTTTAAATGTGGTGGATATGCATGCCTGAAATAGGTTGAAGATGGAAATGACCAAATGATCCAAAAATTTCATGGAGTAGAAAAAATCAAATTCTCAAGTTAATGTGCGGTCGGGTATTTACCAAATCCAAACAACCCACTTTTTGCCTATTTTACCAAAAGCGAACCTAAAAATCATAGATCATCATAAATGTTTTGATCGATTATTGATGTGTAACGACTATAATTTTTGTAAGAAATGACTTATGGTTTGGGAGTAAACACTCAGTTAAAAATGCCTCGCCCCCCCTCTTTCGACGATTGCAAAACCCAATATATAAAAAACTAAGAGAGTTTATAATCCTTAAAAATCATAGATACCTTTCAGAATTATCTCTCTTAGCATTTGTGCATTTCCTTTTTGGATGTTCAATTTTTTTTCAAATCCAAACTAGAGTTTCAACTCTCCCATTTTCTCGTATACAAAAAGATAACGCAAATAGATCACTACAAAATGAAAATTTTAGAGTTTATGTATGCAAAAAAATGAAAGCTATAATTAATGTAAGTGAAGAAAATTATTTCATGTACTAAAAATGAAATCCAAAGTTTTGTTATCCATATTTGGGAAATTCTACTGGTATAAACCCTAATTGCTTGGTGGAATTTTATAAGAAAGAGATTTCTAATTGATCCTAACATGTTTTAAATGTGGTGGATATGCATGCCTGAAGCATGTTGAATATGAAATCGATTGAATGATCCAAAAATTTCAAGGAGTAGAAAAAATTAAATTCTATGGTTAACATGTGGTGGGATATTTACCGGAGCCAAACAACCCACTTTTATCCAATTTTACAAAAAGTGGATATAACAATCATAGATCATCGTAAATGTTTGATTGATTAGTGATGTGTAATGGCTATAATTTATGTTAGAAATGACTTATGGTTTGGGAGTCAACACTCAGTTAAAAATGTCTCACCCCCTCTTCCGATTATTGCAAATCCCAATATCCAAAAAACTAAAAGAGTTTACAATCCTTCAAATTCACAGATACTTTTTGAAATTATCTCTCTCAGTATTTGTGCATTTCCATTTTAGATGTTCAATTTTTTTTCAAATCCAAATTTGAGTTTTAATGGACCCATTTTACTCGTAAAAACAAGATAAGGCAAAAACATCACAACAAAATGAAAATTTTAGAGTTTATATATGCAAAAATTTTAAAATTATAATAAATGTATGTGAAGAAAATTATTTAACGCACTAAAAATGTACACCAAAGTTTTTTTATCCATGTTTGGGAAATTCCACTAGTACACTTAATATCTTGGTGGAATTTTATAACCAAGATATTTTTAATTGATCCTAACATGTTTTAAATGTGGTGGATATGCATGCCAGAAACATGATGAAGATGCAAATGACCTAATGATCCAAAAATTTCTAGGAGTAGAAAAAATTAAATTCTCAAGTTAACGTGCGATGGGATATTTACCAGAGCCAAACATTCCAATTTTTACCTATTTTACAAAAAGCGGACATAACAATTATAGATCATCGTAAAATTTTTGGTCGATTAATGATGTGTAATGGCTATTCGGTTAAAAATACCTCGCCCCCCTCTTCCGATGATTGCAAAACCCATTATGGAAAAATATAAAAGAGTTTACAATCCTTAAAAATCACAGATACTTTTTGGACTATCTCTCTCAAAATTTGTGCATTTCCAATTTGGATGTTCAATTTTTTTTCAAATCCAAACTTGAGTTTTCACTCTCCCATTTTTCTCATAAACAACAAGAGAAGGCAAAAAAGTCATCACCAAATGAAATTTTAGAGTTTATGTATGCAAAAAATTGAAAAGTATAATAAATTTAAGTGAAGAAAATTATTTCATGCACTAAAAATGAACACCAAAGTTTTGTTAACCATGTTTGAGAAATTCCACTAGTAACCCCTAATTGCTTGGTGGAATTTTATAAGAATGAGATTTCTAATTGATCCTAACATGTTTTAAATGTGGTGAATATGCATGCAATAAACATGATGAAGATGCAAATGACCTAATTATCCAAAAATTTCGAGTAGAAAAAAATAAATTCTCAAGTTTACGTGCGATAGGATATTTACCAGAGCCAAACATCCCACTTTTTGCCTATTTTACAAAAAGTGGACCTAACAATCATAGATCATTGTAAATGTTTTGATCAATTAATGATGTGTACCAGCTATAATTTTTGTTAAAAATGACTTATGGTTTGGGAGTCAATATTCAGTTAAAAATGCCTCGCCCCCCACTTCCGATGATTGCAAAACCCAATATTGAAAAATCTAAAAGAGTTTACAATCCTTAAAAATCACATATACTTTTTGGAATTATCTCTCTCAACATTTGTGCATTTCCAATTTAGAGGTTCAATTTTTTTTCAAATCCAAACTTGAGTTTTCACTCACCCTTTTTTATCGTAAACAAAAAGAAAAGGGAAAAAGGTCATAAAAAATGAAATTTTAGAGTTTATGTATGCAAAAAATTGAAAACTATATTAAATGTAAGTGAAGAAAATTATTTCATGCACTAAAAATGAACACCAAAGTTTTGTTATCCATGTTTGAGAAATTCCACTAGTACAACCCCGAATAGCTTGGTGGAATTTTACAAGAAAGAGATTTCTAACTGATCCTAACATGTTTTAAATATGGTGGATATGCATGCCAGAAACAAGTTGAAGATGGAAATGACCTAATGATCCAAAAATTTTGAGTAGAAAAAATTAAATTCTCAAGTTAACGTGCGGTGATATATTTACCAAAGCTAAACAACCCACTTTTTGCCTATTTTACAAAAAAGTAAACCTAAAATTCATAGATCATCGTAAAAGTTTTGATTGATTATTGATGTGTAACGACTATTAGTTTTGTCAGAAATGACTGATGGTTTGGGAGTCAACACTCAGTTAAAAATGCCTCGCCCCCCCCCTCTTCTGACAATTGCAAAACCCAATATATGAAAACCTAAAAGAGTTTACAATCCTTAAAAATCGCAGATACCTTTCGGAATTATCTCTCTTAGCATTTGGGCTTTTCTATTTTGGATGTTCAACTTTTTTTCAAATCCAAACTAGCGTTTTCCTCTTCCTTTTTGTCGTAAACAAAAAGATAAGGCAAATAGATCACTGCAAAATAAAAATTTTAGAATTTATGTATGCAAAAAACCTAAAGCTATAATTAATGTAAGTGCAGAAAATTATTTCACGCACTAAAAATGAACACCAAAGTTTTGTTATCCATGTTTGGGAAATTCCACTAGTACAAACCCTAATCGCTTGGTGGAATTTTATAAGGAAAAGATTTCTAATTGATCCTAACATGTTTTAAATGTGATGGATATGTATGTCTCTAACATGTTGAAGATGAAAATGACTTAATGATCCAAAAATTTCAAGGAGTAAAAAAAATTAAATTCTCAAGTAAACATGTGGTGGGATATTTACCAGAGCCCAACAACCAACTTTTAACCGATTTTACAAAAAGCGGATATAACAATCATAGATCATCATAAATGTTTTGATTGATTAGTGATGTGTAACGGCTATAATTTTTGTTAGAAATGACTTATGGTTTAGGAGTCAACACTCAATTAAAAATGCCTCCCCCCCTATTCTGATTATTGCAAAACCCAATATATAAAAAACTAAAAGAGTTTACAATCCTTCAAATTCATAGATGCTTTTAGGAATTATCTCTCTCAGTATTTGTGCATTTCCATTTTAGATGTTCAATTTTTTTTCAAATCCATATTTGAGTTTTTACCCACCCATTTTCCTTGTAAACAAAATGATAAGGCAAATACATCACAACTAAATGAAAATTTTAGAGTTTATATATGCAAAAAATTAAAAATTATAATAAATGTATGTGAAGAAAATTATTTCACGCACTAAAAATGTGCACCAAAGTTTTGTTATCCATGATTGGGAAATTCCAGTAGCACAACCCCTAATAGCTTGGTGGAATTTTATAAGAAAGAGATTTCTAATTGATCCTAACATGTTTTAAATGTGGTGGATATGCATGCCAGAAACATGATGAAGATGCAAATTGACTTAATGATCCAAAAATTTCGAGAAGAAAAAATTAAATTCTCAAGTTAACGTGCGATGGGATATTTACCAGAGCCAAACATCCCACTTTTTGCCAATTTTACAAAAAGCGGACCTAACAATCATAGATCATCATAAATGTTTTAATAAATTAATGATGTCTAGCGGCTATAATATCTGTTAAAAATGACTTATGGTTTGGGAGTCAATATTCAGTTAAAAATGTCACGCACCCTCTTCCGATGATTGCAAAACCCAATATTGAAAAAACTAAAAGAGTTTACAATCCTTAAAAATCACAGATACTTTTTGGAGTTATCTCTCTCAACATCTGTGCATTTCCAATTTGGATGTTCAATTTATTTTCAAATCCAAACTTGAGTTTTCACTCTCCCATTTTTCTCGTAAACAAAAAGATAAGGCAAATAGATCGCAACCAAATGAAAATTTTAGAGTTTATTTATGCAAAAAATTGAAAACTATAAGAAATATAAGTGAAGAAAATCTTAGATCATCGATTAATTATGTGTAACGGCTACAATTTTTATTAGAATTGACTTATGGTTTTGGAGTCAACACTCAGTTAAAAATGCCTCGCCCCCCTCTTCCGATGATTGCAAAACCCAATATATTAAAAAATAAAAGAGTTTACAATCCTTAAAATTCAAAGATAATTTTTGGAATTATCTCTCTCACCATTTGTGCATTTCCTTTTTGGATGTTCAATTTTTTTTCAAATCCAAAGTTGACTTTTCACTCTCCCATTTCACTTGAAAACAAAAAGATAAGGCAAATAGATCACAACAAAAAGAAAATTTTAGAATTTATCTACGCAAAAAATATAAAACTATAACAAACTTAAGTGAAGAAAATTATTTCATGCACTAAAAATGAACACCAAAGTTTTGTTATCCATGTTTGGAAATTCCACTAGTACAACCCCTAATAGCTTGGTGGAATTTTATAAGAAAGAGATTTTTAATTGATCCTAACATATTTTAAATGTGGTGCATATGCATGCCTGAAACATATTAAAGATGCAAATGACCTAATGATCCAAAAATTTCTAGGAGTTGAAAAAATTAAATTCTCAATTGAACTTGCGATGGGGTATTTACCTGAGCCAAACAACCCACTTTTTGCCTATTTTACAAAAACAGACCTAACAATCATTGATCATCATAAATGTTTTGATCAATTATTGATGTGTAATGGCTCTAATTTTTGTTAGAAATGGTTTATGGTTTGGGAGTCAACACTCAGTTACAAAGGCCTCGCCCCCGCCCTCTTCCGATGATTGCAAAGCCTGATATATAAAAAACTTGAAGTGTTTACCAGCCTTAAAAATCACAGATAACTTTTGGAATTATCTCTCTCAGCATTTGGGCATTTCCATTTTGGATGTTCAAATTTTTTTCAAATCCAAACTTGAGTTTTCACGCTCCCAGTTTTCTCGTAAACAAAAAGATAAGCCAAATAGATCACAACAAAATGAAAATTTTGGAGTTTATGTAAGAAAATAATTGAAAACTATAATAAAAGTAAGTGAAGAAAATTATTTCACGCACTAAAAATGAACACCAAAGTTTTGTTATCAATTTTTTCGAAATTCCACTAGTACAACCCCTAATAGCATGGTGGAATTTTATAAGAAAGAGATTTCTAATTGATCCTAACATGTTTTAAATGTCATGGATATGCATGCCTGAAACATGATGAAGATGCCAATGACCTAATGATCCAAAAATTTCAAGGAGAAGAAAAAATTAAATTCTTAAGTTAACGTGCGGTGTGATATTTAACAGAGCCAAACAACCCACTTTTTGCCTATTTTACCAAGAGCGGATCTAACAATCATAGATCATTGTAAATGTTTTGATCAATTATTGTTGTGTATCGGCTATATTTTTTGTTAGAAATGACTTATGGTTTGGGAGTAAACACTCAGTTAAAAAGGCCTTGCCCCCCTATTCCGACGATTGCAAAACCCAATATTTAAAAAACTAAAAGAGTTTCCATCCTTAAAAATCACAGATACTTTTTGGAATTATTTCTCTTAGCATTTGGGCATTTCTATTTTGGATGTTCAATTGTTTTTCAAATCCAAACTTGAGTTTTCACTCTCCTATCTTTCTCGTAAACAAAAAGATAAGGCAAATAGATCACCACAAAATGAAAATCTTAGAGTTTATGTATGAAAAAAATAGAACACTATAAAAAATTTAAGTGAAAAAACTTATTTCATGCACTAAAAATGAACACCAAAGTTTTGTTATCAATGTTTGGGAAATTCCATTAGTACAATCCTTTATACCATTGTGGAATTTTATAAGAAAGTGATTTCTAATTGATCCTAACATGTTTTAAATGTGGTGGATATGCATGCCTGAAATGTGTTGAAGATGCAAATGACCTAGTGATCCAAATATTTCGAGTAGAAAAAATTAAATTCTCAAGTTAACGTACGGTGGGATTTTGACCAGAGCCAAACAAAACACTTTTTGCCTATTTTACAAATAGTGGACCTAACAATCATAGATCATCAAAAAAATTTTGATCGATTATTGATGTGTAACGGATATAATTTTTATTTAGAAATGACTTATGGTTTGGGAGTAAACACTCAGTTAAAAACACCTCGTGACTCTTCCGACGATTGCAAAACCAAATATATAAAAAAAACTAAAAGAGTTTACCATCCTTACAAATCACATATACTTTTTGGAATTATCTCTCTCAGCATTTGTGCATTTCCATTCTGGATGTTCAATTTTTTTTCAATTCCAAACTTGAATTTTCACTCTCCTATCTTTCTCGTAAACAAAAAGATAAGGAAAATAGATCACAACAAAATGAAAATCTTATAGTTTATTAATTCAAAAACTAGAAAAATATAAAAATGTATGTGAAGAAAATTATTTCATGCAATAAAAATGAATACCAAAGTTTTTTTATCCATGTTTCGAAAGTTCCACTAGTACAATCCCTTATAGCTTGATGGAATTTTATAAGAAAGAGATTTCTAATTGATCCTAACATGTTTTAAATGTCGTTCATATGCATGGTTGAAAAGTGTTGAAGATGCAAAAGACCTAGTGATCCAAAAATTTCGAGTAGAAAAAATTAAATTCTCAAGTTAATGTGCGGTAGGATATTTACCAGAGCCAAACAACCCACTTTTTGCCTATTTTACAAAAAGCGGGACTAACAATCATTGATCATCGTAATCGTTTTGATCGATTAATGATGTGTAACGGCCATAATTTTTGTAAGAAATTACTTATGGTTTGGGAATCAACACTCAGTTAAAAGTGCCTAGCCCCCCTGTTCCGATTATTGCAAATCCCAAAATATAAAAAACTAAAAGAGTTGACCATCCTTAAAAATTACAGATACTTTTGGGAATTATCTCTCTCAGCATTTGTGTATTTCCATTGTGGATATTCAATTTTTTTTCAGATCCAAACATGAGTTTTCACTCTCCCATTTTTCTCGTAAACAAAAAGATAGGCAAACAAATCACAACAAAATGAAAATTTAAGAGTTTATGTTTGCAAAAAATGGAAATCTATAATAAATTTAAGTGAAGAAAATTATTTGACACACTAAAAATGAACACCAAAGGTTTGTTATCCACGTTTGAGAAATTCCACCAGTACAACCCCTAAAAGCTTGGTGGAATTTTATAAGAAAGAGATTTCTAATTAATCCTAACATACTTTAAATGTGTTGGATATGCATACCTGAAACATGTTGAAGATGCAAATGACCTAATGATCCAAAAATTTCAACGAGTAGAAAAAATTAAATTCTCAAGTAAACATGCAGTGGGATATTAACCAGAGCGAAACAACCCACTATTTGCCTATTTTATAAAAAACGGACCTAACAATGACAAATCAACGTAAATGTTTTTATCGATTATTGATGTGTAATGGCTATAATTTTTGTTAGAAATGACTTTTGGATTGGGAGTCAATACTCAGTTAAAAAGGCGTCGACCCCCCTCTTCTGATGATTGCAAAACCCAATATATAAAAAACTAAAAGAGTTTCCATCCTTAAAAATCATAGATACTTTTTGGAATTATCTCTCTCAGCATTTGTGCATTTCCATTTTGTATGTTCAATTTTTTTTAAAAACCAAACTTGAGTTTTCACTCTCCTATTTTTCTTGAAAACAAAAAGATAACGCAAATAGATCACTACAAAATGAAAATCTTAGAGTTTAAGTTAGCAAAAAATTGAATACTATAATAAATTTAAGCGAAGAAAATCATTTCACACGCTAAAAATGAATACCAAAGTTTTTGTTATCTATGTTTGGGAAATTCCACTAGTACAACCCCTAATAGCTTGGTGGAATTTTATAAGTAAGAGATTTCTAATTGATCCTAATATGTTTTAAATGTTGTGGACATATATGCCTAAAACATGTTGAAGATGCAAATGACCTAATGATCAAAAAATTTTAAGGAGTAGAAAAAATTAAATTCTCAAGTTAACGTGCGATGGGATATTTAACAGAGCCAATCATCCCCCTTTTTGCTTATATTACAAAAAGTGGACCTAACAATCATAGATCATCATAAATGTTTTGATCGATTAATAATCTGTAACGGCCATAATTTTTGTTAGAAATGACTTATGGTTTGGGAATCAACACTCAGTTAAAAATGCCTCGCCCCCCACTTCCGATGATTACAAAACCCAATATATAAAAAAATAAAAGAGTTTACCATCCATTAAAATTACTGATACTGTTTTGAATTATCTCTCTCAATATTAGTGCATTTCTCTTTTAGATGTTCAATTTTTTTTCAAATCCAAACTTGAGTTTTCACTCTCCAATTTTTCTCGTAAACAAAAAGATAAGGTAAATAGATCACAACAAAATGAAAATTTTAGAGTTTATGTATGCAAAATATTGAAAACTATAATAAATGTATGTGAAGAAAATTATTTCACGCACAAAAATTGAACACCAAAGTTTTGCTATTCATGTTTTGGAAATTCCACAAGTACAACCTCAAATAGCTTGGTGGAATTTTATAAGAAAGAGATTTCTAACTGATGCTAACATGTTTTAAATGTGGTGGATATGCAAGCCTGAAACGGGTTGAAGATGGAAATGACCTAATGGTCCAAAAATTTCACGGAGTAGAAAAAATTAAATTTTCAAGTTAACGAGCGGTGGGGTATTTACCAAACCCAAACAACCCACTTTTTGCCTATTTTACCAAAAGCGAACCTAACAATCATAGATCATCATAAATGTTTTGATCGATTATTGATGTGTAACGACTATAATTTTTGTAAGAACTGACTTATGGTTTGGGAGTCAACACTCAGTTAAAAATGCCTTCCCCCCCCCCCCCTTTCGACGATAGCAAAACCCAATATATAAAAAACTAAAAGAGTTTATAATCCTTAAAAATTATAGATACCTTTCAAAGTTATCTCTCTCAGCATTTGTGCATTTCCTTTTTGGATGTTCAATTTTTTTTCAAATCCAAACTAGAGTTTCCACACTCCCTTTTTCTCGTAAACAAAAATATAAGGCAAATAGATCATCACTAAAAATGAAAACTTTAGAGTTTATGTATGCAAAAAAATGAAAGCTATAATTAATGTAAGTGAAGAAAATTATTTCATGCACTAAAAATGAACACCAAAGTTTTGTTATCCATGTTTGGGAAATTCCACTTGTACAAACCCTAATTGCTTGGTGGAATTTTATAAGAAAGAGATTTCTAATTGATCCTAACATGTTTTAAATGTGGCGGATATGCATGCCTGAAACATGTTGAATATGAAAATGATTTAATGATCCAAAAATTTCAAGGAGTAGAAAAAATTAAATTCTATGGTTAACATGTGATGGGATATTTACCACAGCCAAACAACCCACTTTTAGCCTATTTTACAAAAAGTGGATATAACAATCATAGATCATCGTAAATGTTTGATCGATTAGTGATGTGTAACGGCTATAATTTTTGTTAGAATTGACTTATGGTTTGGGAGTCAACACTCAGTTAAAAATGCCTCGCCCCCCTCTTCTGATTATTGCAAATCCCAATATACAAAAAACTAAAAGAGTTGACAATCCTTCAAATTCACAGATACTTTTTGAAATTATCTCTCTCAGTATTTGTGCATATCCATTTTAGATGGTAAATTTTTTTTCAAATCCAAATTTGAGTTTTTATGCACCCATTT
This sequence comes from Aristolochia californica, assembly GCF_029961685.1. Taxonomy (NCBI): domain Eukaryota; kingdom Viridiplantae; phylum Streptophyta; class Magnoliopsida; order Piperales; family Aristolochiaceae; genus Aristolochia; species Aristolochia californica. Next base: position 13,179,871 of record NW_027181771.1, read on the forward strand.
TTCTAGCAAAAAAAAGATAAGGCAAAAACATCACAACAAAATGAAAATTTTAAAGTTTATATATGCAAAAATTTGAAAATTATAATAAATGTATGTGAAGAAAATTATTTCACGCACTAAAAATGTACACCAAAGTTTTGTTATCCATGTTTAGGAAATTCCACTAGTACAACCCTTAATAGCTTGGTGGAATTTTATAATCAAGATATTTTTAATTGATCCTAACATGTCTTAAATGTGGTGGATATGCATGCCAGAAACATGATGAAGATAGAAATGACCTAATGATCCAAAAATTTCAAGGAGTAGAAAAAATTAAATTCTCAAGTTAACGTGCAATGGGATATTTACCAAAGCCAAACATTCCAATTTTTGCCTATTTTACAAAAAGTGGACCTAACAATCATAGATCATCATCGTAAATGTTTTCGTCGATTAATGATGTGTAATGGCTATAATTTTTGTTAAAAAGGACTTATGGTTTGGGAGTCAATATTCGGTTAAAAATACCTCGCCCCCCTCTTCCGATGATTGCAAAACCCATTATTGGAAAGTCTAAAAGAGTTTACAATCCTTAAAAATCACAGATACTTTTTGGATTATCTCTCTCAGAATTTGTGCATTTCCAATTTGGATGTTCAATTTTTTTTCAAATCCAAACTTGAGTTTTCACTCTCCCATTTTTCTCGTAAACAACAAGAGAAGGCAAAAACCTCATAACTTAATGAAATTTTAGAGTTTATGTATGCAAAAAATTGAAAAGTATAATAAATTTAAGTGAAGAAAATTATTTCACGCACTAAAAATGAACACCAAAGTTTTGTTAACCATGTTTGAGAAATTCCACTAGTAACCCCTAATTGCTTGCTGGAATTTTATAAGAAAGAGATTTATAATTGATCCTAACATGTTTTATATGTGGTGGATATGCATGCCAGAAACATGATGAAGATGCAAATGACCTAATGATCCAAAAATTTCAAGGAGTAGAAAAAAAATAAATTCTCAAGTTTACGTGCGATAGGATATTTACCAGAGACAAACATCCCACTTTTTGCGTATTTTACAAAAAGTGGACCTAACAATAATTGATCATTGTAAATGTTTTCATCAATTAATGATGTGTACCGGCTATAATTTTTGTTAAAAATGACGAATGGTTCGGGAGTCAATATTCAGTTAAAAATGCCTCACCCCCCTCTTCCGATGATTGCAAAACCCAATATTGAAAAATCTAAAAGAGTTTACAATCCTTAAAAATCACAGATACTTTTTGGAATTATCGCACTCAACATTTGTGCATTTCCAATTTGGAGGTTCAATTTTTTTTCAAATCCAAACTTGAGTTTTCACTCTCCCATTTTTATCGTAAACAAAAAGAAAAGGGAAAGAGGTCATAACAAAATGAAATTTTAGAGGTTATGTATGCAAAAAATTGAAAACTATATTAAATTTTAGTGAAGAAAATTATTTCACGCACTAAAAATGAACACCAAAGTTTTGTTATCCATGTTTGAAAAATTCCACTAGTTCAACCCCTAATAGCTTGGTGGAATTTTATAAGAAAGATATTTCTAATTGATCCTAAAATGTTTTAAATGTGGTGGATATGCATGCTAGAAACATGATGAAGATGTAAATGACCTAATTATCCAAAATTTTGGAGTAGAAAAAATTAAATTCTCAAGTCTACGTGCGATAGGATATTTACCATAGCGAAACATCCCACTTTTTGCTTATTTTACAAAAAGTGGACCTAACAATCTTAGTTCAATGTTAAATTTTTGATCGATTAATGATGTCTACCGGCTATAATTTTTATTAAAAATGACTTATAGTTTGGGAGTTAATATTCAGTTAAAATGCCTCACCCCCCTCTTCCGATGATTGCAAAACCCTATATTGAAAAATCTGAAAGAGTTTACAATCCTTAAAAATCATAGATACTTTTTGGAATTATCTCTCTCAGTATTTGTGCATTTCCAATCTGGATGTTCAATTTTTTTTCGAAAAACCCATAACAAAATGTAATTTTAGAGTTTATGTATGCAAAAAATTGAAAACTATAATAAATGTAAGTGAAGAAAATTATTTCAAACACTAAAAATGAACACCAAAGTGTTGTTATCCATGCTTGAGAAATTCCACTGGTACAACCCCTAATAGCTTGGTGGAATTTTATAAGAAAGAGATTTCTAATTGATCCTAACATGTTTTAAATGTGGTGGATATGCATGCCTTAAACATGTTGAAGATGCAAATGACCTAATGATTCAAAAATTTCAAGGAGTAGAAAAAATTAAATTCTCAAGTTAACATGCGGTGGGATATTTACCAGAGCCAACCAACCCACTTTTTGCCTATTTAACAAAAACTGGACCTAAAAATCCTTGATCAACGTAAATGTTTTGATCGATTAATGATGTATAACGGCTATAATTTTTGTTAAAAATAACTTATGGTTTGGGAGTGAATATTCAGTTAAAAATGCCTCGCCCCTCTTCTGATGATTGTAAAACCCAATATTGAAAAAACTAAAAGAGTTTACAATCCTGAAAAATCATAGATACTTTTTTGGAATTATCTCTCTCAGTATTTGTGCATTTCCAATCTGGATGTTCAATTTTTTTTTCGATTCCAAACTTGAGTTTTCACTCACCCATTTTTATCGTATATAAAAAGAGAAGGCAAATAGATCACAACAAAATGAAAATTTTAGAGTTTATGTATGCAAAAAAATAAAAACTATAATAAATGTAAGTGAAGAATAATATTTCACGTACTAAAAATGAACACCAAAGTTTTGTTATCCATGTTTGGGAAATTCCAGTCGTACAACCTCTAATAGCTTGGTGGAATTTTATAAGAAAGAGATTTCTAATTGATCCTAACATGTTTTAAATGTGGTGGATATACAGGCATGAAACATGATGAAGATGCAAATGACCTAATGATCCAAAAATTTCAAGGAGTAGAAAAAATTAAATTCTCTAGTTAACGTATGATGGTATATTTACCAAAGCCAAACATCCCATTTTTTGCCTATTTTACATAAAGTGGACCTAACAATCATAGATCATCGTAAATGTTTGGATCGATTAATGTTGTGTAACGGTTATAATTTTTGTTAGATATGATTTAAGGTTTGGGAGTCAACACTCAGTTAAAAATGACTCGCCCCCCTCTTCCGATGATTGCAAAACCCAATAAATAAAAAACTAAAAGAGTTTACAATCCTTAAAAATCACAGATACTTTTTGGAATTATCTCTCCCAGCATTTGTGCATTTCCTTTTTGGATATTAAATTGTTTTCAAATCCAAACTTGAGTTTTCACTCTCCCATTTTTCTCGTAAACACAAAACAAAGCAAAAAGGTCATAAAAAATGAAATTTTAGTGTTTATTTATGCAAAAAATTGAAAACTATAATAAATTTAAGTGAAGAAAATTATTTCACGCACTAAAAATGAACACCAAATTTTTGTTATTCCTGTTTGGTAAATTCCTTTAGTACAACCCTTAATAGCTTGGTGGAATTTTACAAGAAAAAGATTTTTAATTGATCCTAACATGTATTAAATGTGGTGGGTATGCATGCCTTAAACATGTTGAAGATGCAAATGACCTAATGATCCAAAAATTTCAAGGATTAGAAAAAATTGAATTCTCAAGTTAACGTGTAGTGAGTATTTTACCAGAGCCAAACATCCCACTTTTTTCCTATTTAACAAAAAGTGGATCTAACAAACCTAGATCATCATAAATGTTTTGATCAATTAAAGATGTGGAACGGTTATAATTTTTGTTAAAAATGACTTATGGTTTGGGAGTCAATATTCAATTAAAAATGCCTCACCCCCCCCTCTTCCGGTGATTGCAAAACGCAATATTGATGAAACTAAAAGAGTTTACAATCCATAAAAATCATAGATACTTTTTGGAATTATCTCTCTCACCATTTGTACATTTCCAATTTGGATGTTCAATTTCTTTTCAATTACAAACTTGACTTTTCACTCACCCATTTTTATCGTAAACAAAAAGAGATGGCAAATAGATCACAACAAAATGAAAATTTTAGAGTTTATGTATGCAAAAAATTGAAAACTGTAATAAATGTAAGTGAAGACTTTTATTTCACGCACTAAAAATGAATACGAAAGTTTTTTTATCCATGTTTGGGAAATTCCACTAGTACAACGCCTAATAGCTTGGTGAAATTTTACAAGAAAGAGATTTCTAATTGATCCTAACAAGTTTTAAATGTGGTTGATATGCATGCCTGAAACATGTTGAAGACGCAAATGACCAAATGATGTAAAAATTTCAAGGAGTAGAAAAAATTAAATTCTCAAGTTAACGAGCAGGGGGGATATTTAGGAGAGACAAACAACCCACTTTTTGCCTAGTTTTCAAAGAGCGGACCTAACAATCATAGATCATCAAAAATGTTTTGATCGATTAATGATGTGTAATGGCTATAATTTTTTTAGAAATGACTTATGGTTTGGGAGTCAACACTCAGTTAAAAATGCCTCGCCCCCTCTTTTGATGATTGCAAAACCCAATATATGAAAAACTAAAAGAGTTTACCATCCTTAAAAATCACAGATACTTTTTGGAGGTATCTCTCTCAGCATTTGTGCAATTTCATTTTTTATATTCAATATTTTTTCAAATCCAAACTTGAGTTTTCACTTTCCCATTTTTCTCGTAAACAAAAAGATATGGGAAATAGATCACAACAAAATGAAAATTTTAGAGTTTATCCATGCAAAAAAATTTTAAAAATATAATAAATATAAGCTTAGAAAATTATTTCATGCATTAAAAATGAACACCAAAGTTTTGTTATCTATGTTTGGGAAATTCCACTAATACAACCCCGAATAGCTTGGTGGGAATTTATAAGAAAGAGATTTCTAATTGATCCTAACTTGTTTTAAATGATGTAGATATACATGCCTGAAACATGTGAAAGATGCAAATGACCTAATGAAGCAAAAATTTCGAGTAGCAAAAATTAAATTTATAAGTTAACTTGTAGTGGGATATACCAGAGGGAAACATCCCACTTTTTGCCTATTTTACAAAAAGCGGACCTAACAATCATAGATCATCATAAATGTTTTGATTGATTAATGATGTGTAATGGCTATAATTTTTTTAGGAAATGACTTATCGTTTGGGAGTCGACACTCAGTTTGAAATGCCTCGCCCCCCTCTTTCGATGATTTCAAAACCCAATATATAAAAAACTAAAAGAGTTTACAATCCTCAAAAATCACATATAATTTTTTGAATTATCTCTCTCAGAATTTGTGCATTTCCATTTTGGATGTTCAATTTTTTTCAAATCCAAACTTGAATTTTCACTCTTCCATTTTTCTCGTAAACAAAAAGAAAATTTTAAAGTATATGTATGCGAAAAAAATTGAAAACTATAATAAATGTAAGTGAAGAAAATTATTTCACGCTCTAAAAATGAAAACCAAAGTTTTGTTTTCCATGCTTCCGAAATTTGACTATTACAACCCCTAATAGCTCGGTGGAATTTTATACGGAAGAGATTTCTAATTTATCCTAACACCTTATTAAATGTGGTGGATATGCATGCCTTAAACATGTTAAAGATGAAAATTACCTAATGATCTAAAAATTTTGAGTAGGAAAAATTAAATTCTCAAGTTAACGTGCGGTGGGATATTTACCAGTGTCAAACATCCCACTTTTTGCCCATTTTAAAAAAAGCGGACCTAACAATCATTGATCACCATAAATGTTTTGATCGATTAATGATGTGTAGCGGCTAGAATTTTTTTTTTAAATGACTTATGGTTTGGGAGTCATCACTCAGTTAAAAACGAAAAGCCCCCCCCCCTCTCCATTCCGATGATTGCAAAACACAACATAGAAAAAACTAAAAGAGTTGACAATTCGTAAAAATCACTGATACTTTTTGAAATTATCTCTCTCAGCATTTGTGCATCTCCATTTTGGATGTTTAATTTTTTTTCAAATCCAAACTTGAGTTTTCACTCTACCATTTTTCTCGTAAACAAAAAGATAAGGCAAATAGATCATAACAAAATGAAAATTTTAGAGTTTATGTATGCATAAAATTGAAAACTATAATAAAGGTAAGTGAAGAAAATTATTTCACACACTAATAATGAACACCAAATTTTTGTTATCCATGTTTGGGAAATTCCACTAGTACAACCCCTAATAGTTTGGTGAAATTTTATAAGAAAGAGATTTCTAATTGATCCTAACATGTTTTAAATGTGGTGGATATGCAGGCCTAATGATCCAAAAAATTTAAGGAGTAGAAAAAATTGAATTCTCAAGTTAACGTGCAGTGGGATACCAGAGCCAAACAACTCACTTTTTGCCTATTTTACAAAAAGTGGACCTATCAATCATAGATCACCGTAAATATTTTGATCGATTAATGATGTGTAACAGCTATAATTTTTGTTAGAAATGACATATTTTTTGGGAGTTAAAAAGGCCTCCCCCCCCCCCCCCCCCCCCCCCCTGCCCTTCCCTCTTCCGATGATTCCAAAACCCAATATATAAAAAACTAAAAGAGTGTACAATCCCTAAAAATCACAGAAACTTTGAGGAATTATCTCTCTCAGCATTTGTGCATTTCCATTTTGGATGATTAATTTTTTTTCAAATCCAAACTTAAGTTTTCACTTTCCCATTTTCTGGTACACAAAAAGATAAGGCAAATTGATCACAACAAAATGAAAATTTTAGAGTTTATGTATGCAAAAAAATTTGAAAACAAAAATAAATGTAAGTGAAGAAAATTACTTCACGCACTAAAATGAACACAAAAGTTTTGTTATCCATGTTTGGGAAATTCCTCAGGTACAACACCTAATAGCTTGGTGGAATTTTATAGGAAAGAGATTTTAATTGATCCTAACATGTTTTAAATGTGGTGGATATGAATGGCTGAAACATGTTGAAGAAGAAAATGACCTAATGATCCAAATATTTCCAGAAGTAGAAAAAATTAAATTCTCAAGTTTACGTGTGGCGGGATATTTACCAGAGCCAAACAACCCACTTTATGCGTATTTTACAAAAAATAGACCTAACAATCATAGATCATCGTAAATGTATTGATCGATTAATGATGTGTAACGGCTATAATTTTCGGTATAAATGACTTTTGGTTTGGGAGTCAACACTCAGTTAAAATTGCCTCCCCCCACTCTTCCGATGATTGCAAAACCCAATATTGAAAAAACTAAAAGAGTTTACTCTCCTTAAAAATAGAAAATACTTTTTGGAATTATCACTCTCAGAATTTGTGCATTTCCATTTTGGATGTTCAATTTTTTTTAAAATCCAAACTTGAGTTTTCACTGTCCCATTTTTCTTGTTAAAAAAAAAGATAAAGCAAAAAGATCACAACAAAATGAAAATTTTAGAGTTTATGTATGAAAAAAATAGAAAACTATAATAAATGTAAGTGAAGAAAATTATTTCACGCACTAAAAATGATGACCAAAGTTTTGATACCCAGGTTTGGGTAATTACACTAGTACAACCCCTAGTAGCTTGGTGGAATATATTAAGAAAGAGATTTCTAATTGATCCAAACATGTTTTAAATGTGGTGGATATGCATGCAAGAAACATGTAGAAGATGCAAATGACCTAATGATCCATAAATTTCAAGGAGTAGAAAAAATTAATTCTCAAGTTAACGTGTGGTGGGATATTTACCAAAGCCAAACAACCCACTTTATGCCTATTTTGCAAAAAGCGGACCTAACAATCATAGATCAACGTAAATATTTTGATCGATTAATGATGTGTAACGGCTATATTTTTTGTTATAAATGACTTATGGTTTGGGAGTCAACACTTAGTTAAAAATGCCTCGCCTACCCCCTCTTCCGGCAATTGCAAAATCCAATATAGAAAAAACTAAAAGAGTATACAATCCTTAAAAATCAAAGAACCTTTTTGGAATTATCTCTCTGCATTTGTGCATTTCCATTTTGGATGTTCAATTTTTTTTCAAATCCAAACTTGAGTTTTCACTCTCCCAAATTTCTCGTAAACAAAAAGATAAGGCAAATAGATCACAACAAAATGAAAATTTTAGTGTTTATGTATGAAAAAAATTGAAAACTAAAATAAATGTAAGTGAAGAAAATTATTTCACTCACTAAAAATGAACACCAACGTCTTGTTATCTATGTTTGGGAAATTGAACCAGTACAACCCTAATAGCATGATGGAATTTAATAAGAAAGAGATTTCTAATATATCCTCACATGTTTTAAATGTGGTGGATATGCGTGCCTGAAACATGTTGAAGATACAAATTACCTTATGATCCAAAAATTTCAAGGAGAAGAAAAAAATTAAATTCTCAAGTAAACATACTATGGGATATTTACGTGAGACAACAACCCACTTTTTGTATTTTTAAAAAAAGCGGACCTAACAATCATAGACCATCGTAAATGTTTTGATTGATTAATGATGTGTAACGGCTATAATTTTTGTCAGAAATGACTTAGGGAGTCAACTCTCAGTTAAAAATGCCTCGCCCCCCTCTTCTTATGATTGGAAAACCCAATATATATAAAACTAAAAGATTTTACAATCCTTAAAAATCAAAGATACTTTTAGAAATTATCTCTCTCAGCATTAGTGCATTTCCATTTTGGAGTTTAATTTTTTTTTTAAATCCAAACTTGAGTTTTCACTCTCCAATTTTTCTCGTAAAAAAAAGATAAGGCAAATTGATCACAACAAAATGAAAAATTTTGAGTTTATGTATGCAAAAAAATACAAAACTATAATAAATGTAAGTGAAGAAAATTATTTCACGCACTAAAAATGATGACCAAAGTTTTGATACCCAGGTTTGGGTAATTACACTAGTACAACCCCTAGTAGCTTGGTGGAATTTATTAAGAAAGAGATTTCTAATTGATCCAAACATGTTTTAAATGTGGTGGATATGCACGCAAGAAACATGTAGAAGATGCAAATGACCTAATGATCCATAAATTTCAAGGAGTAGAAAAAATTAATTCTCAAGTTAACGTGTGGTGGGATATTTACCAAAGCCAAACAACCCACTTTATGCCTTTTTTTGCAAAAAGCGGACCTAACAATCATAGATCAACGTAAATATTTTGATAGATTAATGATGTGTAATGGCTATATTTTTGTTATAAATGACTTATGGTTTGGGAGTCAACACTTAGTTAAAAATGCCTCGCCTACCCCCTCTTCCGGCAATTGCAAAATCCAATATAGAAAAAACTAAAAGAGTATACAATCCTTAAAAATCAAAGAACCTTTTTGGAATTATCTCTCTGCATTTGTGCATTTCCATTTTGGATGTTCAATTTTTTTTCAAATCCAAACTTGAGTTTTCACTCTCCCAAATTTCTCGTAAACAAAAAGATAAGGCAAATAGATCACAACAAAATGAAAATTTTAGTGTTTATGTATGAAAAAAATTGAAAACTAAAATAAATGTAAGTGAAGAAAATTATTTCACTCACTAAAAATGAACACCAACGTCTTGTTATCTATGTTTGGGAAATTGAACCAGTACAACCCTAATAGCATGATGGAATTTAATAAGAAAGAGATTTCTAATATATCCTCACATGTTTTAAATGTGGTGGATATGCGTGCCTGAAACATGTTGAAGATACAAATTACCTTATGATCCAAAAATTTCAAGGAGAAGAAAAAAATAAATTCTCAAGTAAACATACCGTGGGATATTTACGTGAGACAACAACCCACTTTTTGTATTTTTTACAAAAAGCGGACCTAACAATCATAGATCATCATAAATGTTTTGATTGATTAATGATGTGTAACGGCTATAATTTTTGTCAGAAATGACTTATGGTTAGGGAGTCAACTCTCAGTTAAAAATGCCTCGCCCCCCTCTTCTTATGATTGGAAAACCCAATATATATAAAACTAAAAGAGTTTACAATCCTTAAAAATCAAAGATACTTTTAGAAATTATCTCTCTCAGCATTAGTGCATTTCCATTTTGGAGTTTAATTTTTTTTAAATCCAAACTTGAGTTTTCACTCTCCAATTTTTCTCGTAAAAAAAAAAAAAAAAGATAAGGCAAATTGATCACAACAAAATGAAAAATTTTGAGTTTATGTATGCAAAAAAATTTGAAAACTATAATAAATGTAAGTGCAAAAAAATATTTCATGCACTAAAAATGAACACCAAAGTTTCGATATCCATGTTTGGGAAATTTCACTAGTACAACCCCTAATAGTTGGGTGGAATTTTAAAAGAAAGAGATTTCTAGTTGATCCTAACATGTTTAAAATGCTATAAATATGCATGCCAGAAACATGTTGAAGATGTAAATGACCTAATGATCCAAAGTTTTCAAGGAGTAGAAAAAATTAAATTCTCAAGTTAAAATGCAGTGGGATATTTACCAGAGACAAACAACCCACTTTTTGCCTATTTTATAAAAAGCGGCCCTAACAATCATAGATCATTGATTAAAGAAGTGTAACGGCTATATTTTTTTTTGGAAATGACATATGGTTTGGGTGTCAACACTCAGTTAAAAATGCCACCCCCCGCCCCCCCCCCCCCCCCCCCCCCCCTCTTCTGATGATTACAGAACCCAATATATAAAAAACTAAAAGAGTTTACAATCCTTAAAAATCACAGATACCTTTTAGAATTATCTCTTTCAACATTTGTGCATTGCAATTTTATATGTTCAATTTTTTTTCAAATCCAAACTTGAATTTTCACTCTCACATTTTTTTGCTAAACAACAAGATAAGGCAAATAGATCACAACCAAATGAAAATTTAAGAGTTTATGTATGCAAAAAATTGAAAACTATAATAAATCTAAGTGAAGAAAATTATTTCATGCACTAAAAATGAACACCAAAGTTTTTTTATCCATGTTTGGGAGATTCCACTAGTACAACCCCTAATAGCTTTGTCGAATTTTTAAAGAAAGAGATTTCTAATTGATCCTAACATGTTTTAAATGTGGTGGATATGCATGGCTGAAACATGTTGAAGATGCAAATGACCTAATGATCCAAAAATTTCAAGAAGTAGAAAAATTAAATTCTCAAGTTAACGTGTGGTGGGATATTTACCTGAGCAGAACAATCTACTACATTTTGGCTTTTTTACAAAAAAGCGGACCTAACAATCGTAGATCGTTGTAAATGTTTTAATTGATGAATGATGTGTAATGGCAATCATTTTTGTTATAAATGACTTATGGTTTGGGAGTCAACTCTCAGTTAACAAAGCCCACCCAACCCCGCCCCCCCCCCCCCCCCCCCCCCGTCCTCTTCTTTCGATGATTGCAAAACCCAATATATAAAAAACTAAAAGAGTTTACAATCCTTAAAAATCATAGATACTTTTTGGATTTATCTCTCTCACATTTTTGCATTTTCTTTTTTGGATGTTCAATTTTTTTTCAAATCTAAACTTGAGTTTTCACTCTCCCATTTTTCTCGTAAACAAAAAGATAAGGCAAATAGATCACTACAAAATGAAAATTTTAGTGTTTATTTATGCAAAAAAATTTAAAAACTATAATAAATGTAACTGAAGAAAATTATTTCACGCACTAAAAAGCAACACACAAGTTTTGTTATCCCTGTTTGGGAAGTTCCACTAGTTCAACCCCTAATAGGTTGGTGGAATTTTATGAGAAAGAGATTTTGAATTGATCCTAACAGGTTTTAAATGTGGTGGGTATGCATGCCAGAAACGTGTTGAAGATGCAAATGACCTATTAATCCAAAAATTTCAAGTAGAAAAAATTAAATTCTCAAGTTAACGTGCGATGGGATATTTACCAGAGTCAAACAACCCACTTTTTGCCTATTTTACAAAAAGAGAACCTTAGAGTCATAGATCATCGTAAATGTTTTGATCGATTAATGATGTGTACCGCCTATAATTTTTATTTGAAATGACTTATGGTTTGGGAATCAACCCTCAGTTAAAAATTCCTCGCACCCCCCCCCCCCCCCCCCCCCCCCCCCCCCAACCCCTCGTTCGTTGAATGCAAAACCCAATATATAAAAAACTAAAAGAGTTTACAATCGATCAAAATCATAGATACTTTTTGGAATTATCTCTCTCAGCATTTGTGAATTTCCATTTTGGCTGTTCAAGTTGTTTTCAAATCCAAACTTGACTTTTCACTCTCCCATTTTTTAGGTAAACAAAAAGATAAGGCAAATAGATCAAAACAAAAGTAAAATTTTATAGTTTATGTATGCAAAAAAAATTAAATCTATAACAAATGTAAGTGAAGAAAATTATTTCATGCACTAAAAATGAACACCAAAGTTTTGTTATCCATTTTTGGGAAATTCCACTAGTACAACCCCTAATAGCTTGGTGGAATTTTATAAGAAAGAGATTTCTAATTAACCCTAACATGTTTTAAATGTGGTGGATATGCATGCCAGAAACACGTTGAAGATGCAAATGACCTACTGATCCAAAAATTACAGGGACAAGAAAGAATTAAATTCTCTAGTTAGTGTGCAGTGGGATTTTTACCAGTGCCAAACAACCTACTTTTTGCCTATTTTACACAAAGCAAACCTAACAATCATAGATCATTGTAAATGTTTTGATCGATTAATGATGTGTAACAGCTATATTTTTTGTTAGAAATGACATATGGTTTGGGAGTCAACACTCAGTTAAAAATGTTTCGCCCCCCCTCTTCTGATGATTACAAAACCCAATATATAATAAACTACAAGAGTTTACAATCCTTAAAAATATCAGATACTTTTTAGAATTATCTCCCTCAGCATTTGTACATTTCCATTTTGGATGTTCAATTTTTTTTCAAATCCAAACTTGAGTTTTCACTCTCCCATTTTTCTTGTAAACAAAAAGATTAGGCAAATTGATCACAACAAAATAAAAAATTAAAGTTTTTGTTGCTAAAAAAATTTGAAAAATATAATAAATGTAAGTGAACAAAATTATTTCATGCACTAAAAAGGAAGACCAAAGTTTTGTTATCCATGTTTTGGAAATTCCACATGTAAAACCCCTAATAGCATGGTGGAATTTTATAAGAAAGAGATTTCTAATTGATCCTAACATGTTTTAATGGTGGTGGCGATGCATGCCAGAAAAATGTTGAAGATGCAAATGACCTAATGATCCAACAATTTCAAGGAGTAGAAAAAATTAAATTTTCAAGTAAACGTGCGATGGGATATTTACTTGTGCCAAACAACCCACTTTTTGCCTATTTTAAAAAAAAGTGGACCTAACAATCATAGATCAACGTAAATATTTTGTTTGATTAATGATGTGTAACGGCTATAATTTTTGTTAGAAATGACTTCTGGTTTAGGAGTCAACACTCATTTAAAAATGCCTCGCCCCCCTCTTTCGATGATTGAAAAACTCAATATATTAAAAACTAAAAAAGTTTACAATCCTTAAAAATCACAGATACTTTTTGGAATTATCACTCTCAGAATTTGTGCATTTCCTTTTTGGATGTTCAATTTTTTTTCAAATCCAAACTCACACTCCCATTTTTCTGGTAAACAAAAAGGTACGGCAAATAGATCACTACAAACTAAAAATTTTAGAGTTTATGTATGCAAAAAAAATATGAAAACCCAATATATAAAAAAACAAAAGAGTTGACAATCCTTAAAAATAACATATACTTTTTTGAATTATCTCTCTCAGCATTTCTGCATTACCATTTTGGATGTTCAATTTTTTTTCAAGTCCAAACTTGAGTTTTCACTCTCACATTTTTTTGGTAAACAAAAAGATAAGGCAAGTAGATCACAACAAAATGAAAATTTTAGAGTCTATGTATGCAAAATAATTTGAAAACTATAATAAATGTAAGTGAAGAAAATTATTTCACGCACTAAAAATGAACACCAAAGTTTTATTATCCATGTTTGGGAAATTCCACTTGTGCTACCCCTAATAGTTTGAAGGAATTTTATAAGAAAAAGATTTCTAATTGATCCTAACATGTTTTAAATGTGGTGGATATGCATGCCAGAAACATGTTGAAGATGCAAATGACCTAATGATCCATTAATATCAAGGAGAAGAAAAAATTAAATTCTCAAATTAACTTGCGGTGGGATATTTACCAGAGCCAAACAACCCACTTTTTGCCTATTTTACAAAAAGCGGACCTAACAATCATAGATCATCATAAATGTTTTGATCGATTAATCATGTGTAATGGCTATATTGTTTGTTAGAAATAACTTATGGTTTGGGAGTTCACACTCAATTAAAAATGCCTTGCCCCCCTCCTCCGTTGATTCCGAAACCCAATATATAAAAAACTAAAAGAGTTGACAATCCTTAAAAATCCAAGATACTTTTTTGAATTATTTCTCTCAGAATTTGTGCATTTCCATTTTGGATATTCAACTTTTTTTCAAATCCAAACTTGAGTTTTCTTTCTCATTTTTCTGGTAAACAAAAAGATAAGGCAAATAGATCACAATATAATGAAACTTTTAGAGTATATTTATGACAAAAAAATTGAAAACTATAATAAATGTAAGGAAAGAAAATTATTTCATGGAATAAAAATGAACAACAAAGTTTGGTTATCCATGGTTTGGAAATTCCACTAGTACAATCCCTAATAGCTTGGTGGATTTTTATTAGAAAGAGATTTCTAATTGATCCTAACATGTTTTAAATGTGGTGGGTATGCATGCCAAAAACATGTTGAAGATGCAAATGACCTAATGATCCAAAAAGTTCCAGTAGAAAAAATTAAATTCTCAAGTTAAGGTGCGGTGGGATATTTACAAGAGCCAACAACCCACTTTTTGCCTATTTTACAAAAAGCGGACCTAACAATCATAGATCATCGTAAATGTTTTGATCGATTAATGATGTGTAACGGCTATAATTTTTGTTAGAAATGAGTTATGGTTTGGGATTCTTCACTCAGTTAAAATTCCTCGCCCCCCTCTTTCGATGAGTGAAAAACCCAATATATAAAAAACTAAACGAGTTTACCATCCTTACAAATCAAAAGTACTTTTTGGAATTATCTCTCTCAGCATTTGTGCATTTCCATTTTGGATATTAATTTATTTTCAAATCCAAATTTGAGTTTTCACTCTCCCATTTTTATGCAAAACAAAAAGATAAGGCAAATAGATCACAACCAAATGAAAATTTAAGAGTTTATGTATGCAAAAAATTGAAAACTACAATAAATGTAAGTGAAGAAAATTATTTGACGCACTAAAAATGAACACCAAAGTTTTTTTATCCATGTTTGGGAGATTCCTCTAGTATAACCCCTAATAGCTTGGTGGAATTTTACAAGAAAGAGATTTCTAATTGATCCTTACATGTTTTAAATGTGGTGGATATGCATGCCTGAAACATGATGAAGATGCAAATGACCTAATGATCCAAAAATTTCAAGGAGTATAAAAAATTAAATTCTCAAGTTAACGTGTGATGGGATATTTACCAGATCCAAACAACCACTTTTTGCCAATTTTACAAAAAGAGGACCTAACAATCATATAACATCGTAAATTTTTTGATTGATTAATGATGTGTAATAGCTATAATTTTTTTTAAAAATGACTTTTGGTTTGGGTGGCAACACTCAGTTAAAAATGAATTGTGCCCCCCATCTTCCCCCACCTCTCCCTCCCCCCCCCCCCCCCCCCCCCCCCCCCCCCCCCCCCCTGCCCCCTCTCCTCCCCTCTTTCGATGATTGCAAAACCCAATATATAAAAAACTAAAAGAGTTTGCAATCCTTAAAAATCACAGATACTTTTTGGAATTATCTCTCTCAGCATTTGAGCATTTCCTTTTAGGATGTTCATTTTTTCTTCAAATCCAAACTTGAGTTTTCAATCTCCCATTTTTCTGGTAAACAAAAAGATAAGGCAAATAGATCACAACAAAATGAAAATTTTAGAGTCTAAGTATGCAAAAAAAATTGAAATCAATAATAAATGTTAGTGAAGAAAATTATTTCAAGCACTACAAATAAACAACAAAGTTTTGTTATCCATGTTTGGGAAGTTCCACTAGTACAACCCCTAATAGCTTGGTAGAATTTTTTAAGAAAGAGATTTCTAATTGATCCTAACATGTTTTAAATGTGGTGGGTTTGCATGCAAAAAACATGTTGAAGATCCAAATGACCAAATGATCCAAAAATTTCAAGGAGTAGAAAAAATTAAATTCTCACCTTAACGTCGGGTGGGATAATTATCAGAGCCAAACAACCCACTTTTTGTCTATTTACAAAAAGCGGACCTAACAATCATATATCACCGTAAATGTTTTGATCGATTAATGATGTGTAACGGCTATAATTTTTGTTAGAAATGACTTTTGTTTCGGGAGTCGACACTTAGTTAAAAATGCCTCGCCCCACTCTTCCGATGATTCCAAAACCCAATATATAAAAAACAAAAAAAATTTACAATCAATAAAAATCACATATACTTTTTGGAATTATCACTCTCAACAGTTGTGCATTTTCATTTTGGAAGTTCAATTTTTTTTCAAATCCAAACTTGAATTTTCACTCTCCCATTTTTTCTGGTAAACAAAAAGATAAGGCAAATAGATCACAACAAAATGAAAATTTTAGAGTTTATGTTTGAAAAGAACATTTGTAAAATATAACAAATGTAAGTGAAGAAAATTATTTCACGCACTAAAAATGAACACCAAAGTTTTTTTATCCATGTTTGGGAAATTCCACTAATGCAACCCCTAATAGTTTGATGGAATTTTATAAGAAAGAGATTTCTAATTGATCCTAACATGTTTCAAATGTGGTGGATATGCATGCAAAAAACATGTTGAAGATGCAAATGACCTACTGATCCAATAATTTCAAGGAGAAGAAAAAAAATTAAATTCTCAAGCTAACTAGCGGTGGGATATTTACTAGAGCCGAACAACCCACTTTTTGCCTATTCTACAAAAAGCGGACCTAAGAATCATAGATCATCGTAAATTTTTTGATCGATTAATGGTGTGTAATGCTTGTAATTTTTTTAGAAATGATTTATGGGTTGGGAGTCAACACTAAATTAAAAATGCCTCGACCCCCCTCTTCCGATGATTACAAAACCCAATATATAAAAAACTAAAAGAGTTTACAATCCTTAAAAATCAAAGACACTTTTGTGAATTATCTCTCTCAGCATTTGTGCATTTCCATTTTGGATGTTTAATTTTTTTTCAAATCCAGACTTGAGTTTTCACTCTCCCATTTTTCTCGTAAACAAAAAGATAAGACAAATAGATCACAACAAAATGAAAATTTTAGAGTTTATGTATGCAAAAAAAATTGAAAACCGTAATAAATGTAGGTGAAGAACATTATTTCACGCACTAAAAATGTACACCAAAGTTTTGTTATCCATGTTTGGGAAATTCCACTACTACAACCCCTAATAGCTTGCTGGAATTTTATAAGAAAGAGATTTCTAATTTTTCCCAACATGTTTTAAATGTGGTGGGTATGCATGCCAAAAACATGTTGAAGACGCAAATGATCTAATGGTCCATAAATTTCAAGGAATAGAAAAAAATAAATTCTCAAGTTAACGTGCTGTAGGATATTTACCAGAGCCAAACATACCACTTTTTGCCTATTTTACAAAAAGCGGAGCTAACAGTCATATATGATCATAAATTTTTTTATCGATTAATGATGTGTAATGGCTATAATTTTTGTTAGAAAGGACTTTTGGTTCTGTAGTCAACACTCAGTTAAAATGCCTTGCGGGCCCCCTCTTCCGTTGATTTCGAAACCCAATATATAAAAAACAAAAATAGTTGACAATCCCTAACAATCACAAATACTTTTTGTAATTATATCTCTCAGAATTTTTGCATTTCCATTGTGGATGTTCAAATTTTTTTCAAATCCAAACTTGAGTTTTCACGCTCCCATTTTTCTGGTAAACAAAAAGATATGGCAAATAGATCACAACAAAATGAAAATTTTAGAGTTTAAGTATACAAAAAAAATTTAAAACTATAATAAATGTAAGTGAATAAAATGATTTCACGCACTAAAAATGAACACCAAAGTTTTGTTATCCATGTGTGGGAAATTCCACTAGTACAACCCCTAATAGTTTGATGGAATTTTATTAGAAAAGGATTTCTAATTGATCCTAACATGTTTTAAATGTGGTAGATATGCATGCCTGAAACATGTTGAAGATGCAAATGACCTTATGATCCAAAAATTTCGAGTAGAAAAAATTAAATTCTCAAGTTAACGTGCGGTGGGATATTTCCCAGAGCCAAACAACCCACTTTTTGCCTATTTTACAAAAAGTGGACCGAACAATCATAGATCATCATAATGTTTTGATCGATTAATGAACTGGAACAGTTATAATTTTTTATATAAATTTCCTATGGTTTGGGAGTCAACACTCAATAAAAAATATCTCGCCCCCCTTTTTCCGAATATTACAAAATCCAATATATAAAAAACTTAAAGATTTTACAATCCTTAAAAATTACAGATAATTTTTGGAATTATCACCCTCAGCATTTGTGCATTTCAATTTTGGATATTAAATTTTTTTTTAAATCCAAACCTTAGTTTTCTCTCTCCCATTTTTCAGGTAAACAAAAAGATAAGGCAAATAGATCACAACAAAATGAAAATTTTAGAGTTTATGTATGCAAAAAGAATTGAAAACTATAATAAATGTAAGTGAAATTTTTTTTCGAACACCAAAGTTTTGCGATCCAAGTTTGGGAAATTCCACTAGTACAACCCCTAATTGCTCGGAGGAATTTTATAAGAAAGAGATTTCTAATTGATCCTAACATGTTTGAAATGTGGTGGATATACATGCGAGAAACATAATAAAGATGCAAATGACTTAATGATCCAAAATTTTCAAGGTGTAGAAAAACTTAAATTCTCAAGTTAACGTGAGGTGGGATATTTATTAGAGCCAAACAACCCACTTTTTGCCTATTTTACAAAAAGAGGACCTAACAGTCATATACCATCGTAAATGTTTTCAACGGTTAATGATGTGTATTGGCTATAATTTTTGTTAGAAATGACTTATGGTTCCGGAGTCATTGTTCAGTTAAAAATGCCTTGCCCCCCTCTTCCAATGATTACAAGACCCAATATATAAAAAACTAAAATAGTCTACAATCCTTAAAAATCATAGATACTTTTTAGAATTATCTCTCTCAGCATTTGTGCATTTCCTTTTTGGATGTTCAATTTTTTTTCAAATCCAAACTTGAATTTGCACTCTCCCATTTTTTATGGTAAACAAAAAGATAAGGCAAATAGATCAAAACAAAATGAAAATTTTAGAGTTTATGTATGCAAAAAACATTAGAATACTATAACAAATGTAAGTGAAGAAAATTATTTCACGCACTAAAAATGAACACCAATGTTTTTTTATCTATATTTGGGAAATTCCACTAGTGCAACCTCTAATAGTTTGATGGAATTTTATAAGAAAGATATTTCTAATTGAAACTAACATGTTTTAAATGTGGTAGATATGCATGCCAGAAACATGTTGAAGATGCAAATGACCTACTGATCCAATAATTTCAAGGAGAAGAAAAAATTAAATTCTCAAGTTAACTTGCGGTGGGATATTTACCAATGCTGAACAAGCCACTTTTTGCCTATTCTACAAAAAGCGAACCTAAGAATCATATATCATCGTAAATGTTTTGATCGATTAATAATGTGTAACGGTTATAATTTTTTATATAAAATACTTATGGTTTGGGAGTCAACACTCGATAAAAAATGCCTCGCCCCCCATTTTCCGAATATTGCAAAATCCAATATATAAAAAACTTAAAGATTTTACAATCCTTAAAAATCACAGATACTTTTTGGAATTATCACTCTCAGCATTTTTGCATTTCAATTTTGGATATTCAATTTTTTTTCAAATCCAAACATGAGTTTTCTCTCTCCCATTTTTCTAGTAAACAAGAAGATAAGGCAAATAGATCACAACAAAATGAAAAGTTTAGAGTTTATGTATGCAAAAAAATTTGAAAACTATAATAAATGTAAGTGAAATTTTTTTTCATGCACTAATAATGAACACCAAAGTTTTGTTATCCATGTTTGTGAAATTCCACTAGTACAACCCCTAATTGCATGGTGGAATTTTATAAGAAAGAGATTTCTAATTGATCCTAACATGTTTGAAATGTGGTGGATATGCATGCCAGACACATAATGAAGATGCAAATGAGCTAATGATCCAAAAATTTCATGGTGTAGAAAAACTTAAATTCTCAAGTTAACGTGTGGTGGGATATTTACCAGAGCTAAACAACCCACTTTTTGCCTATTTTACAAAAAGCGGACCTAACAATCATATAACATCGTAAATGTTTTGATCGATTAATGATGTGTAATGGCTATAATTTTTGTTATAATTGACTTATGGTTTGGGAGTCAACGCTCAGTTAAAAATGCCTCGCCCCCCTTTCCGATGATTACAAAACCCAATATATAAAAAACTTAAACATTTTACAAACCTTAAAAATCACAGATACCTTTTAGAATTATCTCTCTCAGCATTTGTGTATTTCCATTTTGGATGTTCAATTTTTTTTCAAATCCAAAATTGAGTTTTCACTCTCCCATTTTTCAGGTAAACAAAAAGATTGAGGAAAATAGATCACAACTAAATGAAAATTTTAGAGTTTATGTATGGAAAAAAATTTGAAAACTATAATAAATGTAAGTGATGAAAATTATTTCATGCACTAAAAATGAACAACAAAGTTTGGTGATCTATGTTTGGGAAATTCCACTAGTACAACCCCTAATAGCTTGGTGGAATTTTATAAGAAAGAGATTTCTAATTGATCCTAACATGTTTTAAATGTGGTGGGTATGCATGCCAAAAACATGTTGAAGATGCAACTGACCTAATGTTCCAAAAATTTCAAGGAGTGGAAATAAATAAATTCTCAAGTTAAAGTGCGGTGGGATATTTGTGAGAGCCAAACAACCCACTTTTTGCCTATTTTGAAAAAAGTCGACCTAACAATCATATAAAATCGTAAATGTTTTGATCAATTGATGGTGTGTAATGGATATAATTATTGTTAGAAATGACTTTTGGTTTGGGAGTCAATAATCAGTTAAAATTACCTCGCCACCCCCCCCCCCCCCCCCCTCCTCCATCTTTCATTGATTCTGAAACCCAATATATAAAAAACTTGAGTTTTCTCTCTCCCATTTTTCTAGTAAACAAAAAGATATGGCAAATAGATCACAACATAATGAAAATTTTAGAGTATATGTATACAAATAAATTTGAAAACTATAATAAATCTAAGTGAAAAAAATTATTTCACTCACTTAAAATGAACATCAAAACATTGTTATCCATGTTTGGGAAATTCCACTAGTACAACCCCTAATGGCTTGGTGGAATTTTATAACAAAGAGATTTCTAATTGATCCTAACATGTTTTAAATGTGGTAGAAATGCATGCCTGAAACATGTTGAAGATGCAAATAACCTAATGATCCAAAATTTTTGAGTAGAAAAAATTAAATTCTCAAGTTAACGTGTGGTGGGATATTTACCAGAGCATAACAACCAAATTTTTGCCTATTTTACAAAAAGCGGACCTAACAATCATATATCATCGTAAATTTTTTACTCAATTAAAGATATGTAACGGATATAATTATTGTTAGAATTGACTTTTGGTTTGCGAGTCAACACTCAGTTAAAAATGCCTCACCCCACTCTTCCGATGATTCCAAAACCCAATATATAAAAACAAAAGATTTGACAATCCTTCTAAATCACATATACTTTTTGGAATTATCTCTCTCAGCAGTTGTGCTTTTCCATTTTGGAAGTTCAATTTTTTTTCAAATCCAAACTTGAGTTTTCACTCTCCTATTTTTCTGGGAAACAAAAAGATAAGACAAATAGATCACAACAAAATGAAAATTTTAGAGTTTATGTATGCAAAAAAAATTGAAAACTATGATAAATGTGAGTGAAAAAAATTATTTCACACACTAAAAATGAACACCAAAGTTTTGTTATCCATGTTTAGGAAATTCCACTAGTACAACCCCTAATAGCTTGGTGGAATTTTAAAAGAAAGAGATTTCTAATTGATCCTAACATGTTTTAAATGTGGTGGGTATGCAAGCCAAAAACAAGTAGAAGATGCAAATGACCTAATGGTCCCAAAATTTCAAGGAGTAAAAAAAATTAAATTCTAAAGTTAACATGCTCTGGGATAATTACCAGAGCAAAACAACCCACTTTTTGCCTATTTTACAAAAAGTGGACCTAACAATCATATAACATCGTTAATATTTTGATTGATTAAAGATGTGTAATGGTTATAATTTTTTTAGAAATGACTTATGGTATGGGAGACAACACTCAGTTAAAAATGTGTCACTCCCCTCTTCCGATGATTGCAAAATCCAATATATGAAAAACTAAAAGAGTTTAAAATCCTTGAAAATCACATATACTTTTTGGAATTATCTCTCTCAGCGTTTGTGCATGTCCATTTTGGATGTTCAATTTGTTTTCAAATCCAAACTTGAGTTTTCACTCTCCCTTTTTTATGGTAAAAAAAAACATAAGGAAAATAGATCACAACATAATGAAAATTTTAGAGTTTATGTATGCAAAAAAATTTGAAAACTATAATAAATCTAAGTGAATAAAATTGTTTCACGCACTAAAAATGAACACCAAAGTTTTATTATCCATGTTTGGGAAATTCCACTAGTACAACCCCTAATAGCTTGGTGCAATTTTATCAGAAAGAGATTCTAACTGATCCTAACATGTTTTAAATGTGGTGGATATGCATGCTAGAAACATGTTGAAGATGCAAATGACCTAATGATCCAAAAATTTCAAGTTGTAGAAAAAATTAAATTCTCAACTTAACATGCGGTAGGATATTACCGGAGCCAAACAACCCACTTTTTGCCTATTTTACAAAAAGCAGACCTAACAATCATAGATCATCGTAAATATTTTGATCGATTAATGATGTGTAATGCCTATAATTTTTTTTAGAAATGACTTATGGTGTGGGAGTCAACACTCAATGAAAAATGCCCCTTTCGATGATTGCAAAACCCCATATATAAAAACCTAAAAGTGTTTACAATCCTTAAAAATCACAGATATTTTTTGGAATTATCTCTCTCTGCATTTGTACATTTCCATTTTGGAAGTTCAATTTTTTTTCAGATCCAAACTTGAGTTTTCACTCTTCCATTTTTCTCGTAAAATAAAAGATAAGGCAAAAAGATCACAGCAAAATGAAAATTGTAGAGTTTATGTATGCAAAAAAATTAGAAAACTGTAATAAATGTAAGTGAAGAAAATTATTTCATGCACTAAAAATGAACACCAAAGTTTTGTTATCCAAGTTTTGGAAATTCCACTAGTACAACCCCTGATAGCTTGGTGGAATTTTATAAGAAAGAGATTTCTATTTGATCCTAATATGTTTTAAATGTGGTGTATATGCATGCCAGAAACATGTTGAAGATGCAAATGACCTAATGGTCCAAAAATTTCAAGGAGTAGAAAAAAATAAATTCTCAAGTTAACGTGCTGTGGGATATTTACCAGAGCCAAACAACCAACTTTTTGCCTATTTTACAAAAGCGGACCTAACAATCATAGATCATCATAAATGTTTTGATCAATTAATAATGTGTAACGGCTATAATTTTTGTTAGAAATTACTTATTGTTTGGGAGTCAACACTTTGTAAAAAATGGTTCTTCCGATGATTGCAAAACCTAATATATAAACAACTAAAACAGATTACAATCATTAAATATCACAGATATTTTTTGGAATTATCTCTCTTTGCATTTGTGCCTTTCCATTTTGGAACATAAATTTTTTTTCAAATCCAAACTTGAGTTTTCACTCTCCCATTTTTCTCGTTAACAAAAATAAGGCAAATAGATCACAACAAAATGAAAATTTGAGAGTTTATGTTTGCAAAAAAATTATCAAACTATAATAAATGTAAGTGAAGAAAATTATTTCATGCACTAAAAATGAACCCCAAAGTTTTGTTATCCATGTTTGGGAAATTCTACTTGTACAAACCCTGATAGCTTTGTGGAATTTTATAAGAAAGAGATTTTTACTTGATCCGAACATGTTTTAAATGTGGTGGATATGCATGCCCGAAACATGTTGAAGATGCAAATGACATAATGATATAAAATTTTAAGGAGTAGAAAAAAACAAATTCTCAAATTAACGTAGTGGGATATTTTCCAGAGCCAAACAACCCACGTTTTGCCTATTTTAAAAAAAAGTGGACCAAAAAATCGTAGATCATCATAAATGTTTTGATTGATTAATGATGTGTAACGGTTATAATTTTTGTTGAAAATGACTTATGGTTTGGGAGTCAACACTCAGTTAAAAATGCCTCCCCCCATTCGCCCACCCTCCTCCCCGCTCTTATGATGATTGCAAAACCCAATATATGAAAAACTAAAAGAGTTTACAATCCTTAAAAATCACAGATAAGTTTGTGGATTTATCTCTCTCAGCATTTGTGAATTATGGGTGTTCATTTTTTTTTTCAAATCCAAACTTGAGAGTTTTCACTCTCCATTTTTTCACGTAAACAAAAAGGTAAGGCAAAAATATCACAACAAAATGAAAATTTTAGAGTTTATGTATGCAAAAAAATTTGAAAACTATAATAAATGTAAGTTAAGAAAATTATTTCATGCACTAAAAATGAACACCAAAGTTTTGTGATTCATGTTTGGGAAATTCCACTATACAACCCCTAAAAGCTTGGTGGAATTTTATAAGAAAGAGATTCTAATTGATCCTAACATGTTTTAAATGTGGTGGATATGCATGCCAGAAACATGTTGAAGATGCAATTGACCTAATGGTCCAAAAATTTCACGGAGTAGATAAAATTAAATTCTCAAGTAAACGTGCGGTGGGATATTTACCAAAGCCAAACAACCCACTTTTTGCCTATTTTACAATAAGCGGACCAAACAATCATAGATCATCATAAATTTTTTGATCGACTAATGATGTGTAACAACTATAATTTTTGTTAGAAATGACTTATGATTTGGGAGTCAACACACAATGAAAAATGCCCCTACCGATGATTGCGAAACCCAATATATAAAACCCTAAAAGAGTTTACAATCCTTAAAAATCACAGATATTTTTTGGAATTATCTCTCTCAGCATTTGTGCATTTCCATTTTGGAAGTTCAATTTTTTTCAAAACCAAACTTGAGTTTTCTCTCTCCCATTTTTCTCGTAAAATAAAAGTTAAGGCAAATAGATCACAAAAAAACGAAAATTTTAGAGTTTATGTATGCAAAAAAAATTAGAAAAATATTTCACGCACTAAAAATGGACACCAAAGTTTTGTTATTCATGTTTGGGTAATTCCACTAGAACAACCCGTGATAGCTTGGTGGAATTTTATAAGAAAGTGATTTCTAGTTGATCCTAACATGTTTTAGATTTGGTGGATATGCATGCCATAAACATGTTGAAGATGCAAAAGACCTATGATCCAAAACATTCATGGTGTAGAAAAATTAAATTCTCAACTTAACGTACAGTGGGATATTTACTAGAGCCAAACAACCCACTTTTTCCCTATTTTACAAAAAGAGGACCTATCAATCAAAGATCATCCTAAATGTTTTGATCGATTAATGATGAGTAACAGTAATAATTTTGGTTAAAAATGATTTATGGTTTGGGAGTCAACACTCAGTTAAAATGCCTCCACCCGCCCCCGCCCCACCCCCCCCCCCCCCCCCCCCCCCCCCCAACCTCTTTCAATGATTGCAAAAACCAATATATGAAAAACTAAAAGAGTTTACAATCCTTAAAAATCACAGATACGTTTGTGGAATTATCTCTCTCAGCATTTGTGCATTTTGGGTGTTCCAATTTTTTTTCAAATCCAAACTTGGGTTTTCACTCTCCCTTTTTTCTCGTAAACAAAAAGATAAGGAATAGATCACAACAAAATAAAAATTTTGGAGTTTATGTATGCAAAAAAATTTGAAAACTATATTAAATGTAAGTGAAGACAAATATTTCACCCACTAAAAATGAACACCAAAGTTTTGTGATCCATGTTTGGGAAATTCCACTAGTAAAACCCCTAATAGCTTGGTGGAATTTTATAAGAAAGATTTTAATTGATCCTAACAGCTTTTAAATGTGGTGGATATGCATGCCAGAAACATGTTAAAGATGCAAATGACCTAATGATCCAAAAATATCGAGTAGAATCTAAATTCTCAAGTTAACGTGCGGTGGGATATTTACGAGAGCCAAACAACGCACTTTTTGCCTATTTTACAAAAAGCGGACCTAACAATCATAGATCATCGTACATGTTTTGATCAATTAATAATGTGTAACGGCAATAATTTTTGTTAGAAATGACTTATGGTTTGGGAGTCAACACTTAGTGAAAATTGCCTCTTCCATTGATTGCAAAACCCAATACATAAACATCTAAAAGAGTTTACAATCCATAAAAATCACAGATATTTGTTGGAATTATCTCTGTCAGTATTTGCGCATTTCCATTTTGGAAGTTCCATTTTGTTTCAAATCCAAAATTGAGTTTTCACTCTCCCATTTTTCTCGTAAACAAAAGGATAAGGCAAATAGATCAACACAAAATGAAAATTTTAGAGTTTATGTATGCAAAAAAATTATAAAACTATAATAAATGTAAGTGAAGAAAATTATTTCACGCACTAAACATGAACTCCAAAGTTTTGTTATCCATGTTTGGGTAATTCCACTAATACAAACCCCTAATGGCTTGGTGGAATTTTATAAAAAAGAGATTTCTAATTGATCCTATCAGGTTTTAAATGTTGTGGTTATGCATGCTAGAAACATGTTGAAGATACAAATGTCCTAATGATCCAAAAATTTCAAGGAGTAGAAAATATTAAATTCTCAAGTTAACGTGTGGTTGGATATTTACCAGAGCCAAACAACCCACTTTTTGCCTATACTTAAAAATCACAGATACTTTTTGGAATTATCTTTCTCAGCATTTGGGCATTTCCATTTTGGATGTTCATTTTTTGTTTCAAATCCAAACTTGTCCCACTTTTCTCATAAACAACACGATCACAACACGCAGAAAAATTTAGAGTTTATGTATGCAAAAAAATTTGAAAACTATAATGAATGTAAGTGAAAAGAATTATTTCACCCAAAAAAATGACCTCCAAAGTTTTGATATCCATGTTTGGGAAATTCCACTAGTACAACCCCTAATGGCTTGGTGGAATTTTATAAGAAAGAGATTTCTAATTGATCCTAACATGTTTTAAATGTGGTGGATATGCATGCCAGAAACATTTTGAAGGTGCAAATGACCTAATGATCCAAAAATATCAAGGAGTAGAAAAAATTAAATTCTCAAGTGAACGTGTGGTTGGATATTTACCAGGTCCAAACAACCTACTTTTTGCCTATCCTTAAAAATCATTGATAGTTTTTGGAATTATCTCTCTCAGAATTTGTTCATTTCCATTTTGGAAGTTCAATTTTTTTTCAAATCCAAACTTTTCCCACTTTTCACATAAACAAAACGATCACAACAAAATGAAAATTTTAGAGTTTATATTTTCAAATAAATTCGAAAACTATAATAAATGTAAGTGATGAAAATTATTTCTCGCGCAAAAAAATGAACTCCAAAGTTTTGTTATCCATGTTTGGGAAATTCCACTAATACAACCCCTAATAGTCTAGTGGAATTTTATAACAAAGAGATTTCTAATTGATCCTAACCTGTCTTTAATGTGGTGGATAAGCATGCCAAAAACATGTTGAAGATGCAAATGACCTAATGATCCAAAAATTTCAAGGAGTAGAAAAATTGGATTCCCAAGTTAATGTGTGGTTAGATATTTGCCAAAGCCAAACAACCCATTTTTTGCCTATCCTTAAAAAATCACAGATACTTTTTGGAATTCTCTCTCTCAGCATTTGTGCATTTCCATTTTGGATGTTCAATTTTTTTTTTTCAAATCCAAACTTTTCCCACTTTTCCAGTAAACAAAATGATCACATTAAAATGAAAATTTTAGAGTTTATGTATGCAAAAAAAATTGAAAACTATAATAAATGTAAGAGAAGAAAATTATTTGACGCACTAAAAATGAACTCAAAAGTTTTGTTATCCATGTTTGGAAAATTCCACTAGTACACCCCCAAATAGCTAGGTGGAATTCTATAAGAAAGAGATTTCTAATTGATCCTAGCATGTTTTAAATGTGGTGGATATGCATGCCAGAAACATGTTTAAGATGCAAATGACCTAAAGATCCAAAAATTTCAACCAGTAGAAAAAATTAAATTATCAAGTTAACGTGTGGTTAGATATTTACCAGAGCCAAACAACCTACTTTTTGCCTATCCTTAAAAATCATTGATAGTTTTTGGAATTATCTCTCTCAGAATTTGTTCATTTCCATTTTGGATGTTCAATTTTTTTTTTTAAATCCAAACTTGTCCTTCTTTTCTCGTAAACAAAATGATCACAACAAAATGAAAATTTTAGAGTTTATGTATGCAAAAAAAATTGACAGCTATAATAAATGTATGTTAAGAAAATTATTTCTCGCTCTAAAAATGAACTCCAAAGTTTTGTTATCCATGTTTGGGAAATTCCACAAGTACAACCCGTAATAGGTAGTGGAATTTTATAAGAAAGAGATTTCTAATTGATCCTAACACATGTTCAAGATGCAAATGACTTAATGATCCAAAAAATTCAAGGAGTAGAAAAAATTAAATTCCCAAGTTAACTAGTGGTTGTATATTTGCCAGAGCCAAACAACCCACTTTTTGCTTATCCTTAAATATAATAGATACATTTTTGAATTCTCTCTCTCAACATTTGTGCATTTCCATTTTGGATGTTCAATTTTTTTTCAAATCCAAACTTGTCCCACTTTTCTCGTAAACAAAATGATCACAACAAAATGAAAATTTTAGAGTTTATGTATACAAAAAAATTTGAAACTATAATAAATGTAAGCGAAGAAAATTATTTCACGCACGAAAAATGAACTCCATAGTTTTGTTATCCATGTTTGGGAAATTCCACGAGTACAACCCCTAATAGCTCGGTCGAATATTGTAAGAAGGAGATTTCTAATTGATCCAAACATGTTTTAAATGTGGTGGATATGGATGTCAGAAACATGTTGAAGATGCAAATGACCTAATGATCCAAAAATATCATGGAGTAGAAAAAATTAAATTCTAAAGTTAACGTGTGGTTGGATATTTACCAGAGCCAAACAACCCACTTTTTGCCTATCCTTAAAAATCACATATACTTTTCAGAATTATTTCTCTCAGCATTTGTGCATTTCCATTTTGATTGTTCGATTTTTTTTCAAATCCTAACTTGTCCCACTTTTCTCGTAAACAAAACGAACACAACAAAATGAAAATTTTAGAGCCTATGTATGCAAAAAAACATTTAAAACTAAAATAAATGTTAGTGAAGAAAATTATTTCAAGAACTAAAAATGAACTCCAAAGTTTTTTTATGAATGTTTGGGAAATTCCACTAGTACAACCCCTAATAGCTTGGTGGAATTTTATAAGAAAGAGATTTCTAATTGATCCTAACATGTTTTATATGTGGTGGATATGCATGCCACAAACATGTTGAAGATGAAAATCACCTAATGATCCAAAAATTTCAAGGAGTAGAAAAAATTAAACTCCCATGTTAATGTGTGGTTAGATGTTTGCTAGAGCCAAACAACCCACTTTTTGCGTATCCTTAAAAAACAAAGACACTTTTTGGAATTCTATCTCTCAGAAATTTTGCATTTCCATTTTGGATGTTCAATTTTTTTTCAAATCCAAACTTGTCCCACTTTTTTAGTAAACAAAACGATCACAACAAAATGAAAATTTTAGAGTTTATGTATGCAAAAAAAATTGAAACTATAATAAATGAAAGTGAAGAAAATTATTTCACACACTAAAAATGAACTCCAAAGTTTTGTTATCCATGTTTGGGAAATTCCACTAGTACAACCCCTAATAGCTTGGTGGATATTTATAAGAAAGAGATTTCTAATTGATACGAACATGTTTTAAATGTGGTGGATAAGCATGCCAGAAACATGTTGAAGAAGCAAAAGACCAAAAGATCCAAAAATTTCAAGGAGAAGAAAAGATTAAATTCTCAAGTTAACGTGTGGTTGGGTATTTACCAGAGCCAAACAACCCAATTTTTGCCTCTCCTTAAAAATTATAGATACTTTTTGAAATTATCTCTCTCATCTTTTGTACATTTCGATTTTGAATGTTCAATTTTTTTTCAATTCCAAACTTGTCCGACTTTTCTTGTAAACAATACGATCACAACAAAATGAAAATTTTAGAGTTTATGTATGCAAAAAATTTTTGAAAACTATAATAAATGATAGTGAAGAAAATTATTTCACACACTAAAAATGAACTCCAAAGTTTTGTTATCCATGTTTGGGAAATTCCACTAGTACAACCCCTAATAGCTTGGTGGAATTTTATAAGAAAGGGATTTCTAATTGATCCTAATACGTTTTAAATGTGGTGGATATGCATGCCAGAAACATGTGGAAGATGCAAATGACCTAAAGATCCAAATAAGTCTAGGCGTAGAAGAAATTAAATTCCCAAGTTAACGTGTGGTTGGATATTAGCCTGAGCCAAACAACCCACTTTTTGCCTATCCTTAAAAATCACAGATACTTTTTGGAATTCTCTCTCTCAACGTTTGTACAATTCCAATTTGTATGTTCATTTTTTTTTTAAATCCAAACTTGTCCCACTGTTTTAGTAAACAAAATGATCACAACAAAATAAAAATTTTAGAGTTTATGTATGCAAAAAAAATTGGAACTATATTAAATGAAAGAGAAGAAAATTATTTAACGCACTAAAAATGAACTCCAAAGTTTTGTTATCCATGTTTGGGAAATTCCACTTGTACAACCCCTAATAGCCTGGTGGAATTTTATAAGAAAGAGATTTCTAATTGATCCTAACATGTTTTAAATGTGGTGGAAATGCATGCCAGAAACATGTTAAAGATGCAAATGACCTAATGATCCAAAAACTTCAAGGAGTAAAAAAAATTAAATTCTCAAGTTAACGTGTGGTTAGATATTTACCAGAGCCAAACAACCCACTTTTTGCCTATCCTTAAAAATCACAGATACTTCTTGGAATTATTTCTCTCAGTATTTGTGCATTTCCATTTTGGATGTTCAATTTTTTTTCAAATCGAAACTTGTCTGACTTTTCTTGTAAAGAAAACGATCTCAACAAAATAAAAATTTAACAGTTTATCTATGCTAAAAAAATTGAAAACTATAATAAAAGTAAGTGAAAAATTATTTCACACACTAAAAATGAACTCCAAAGTTTTGTTATCCATGTTTGGGAAATTCCACTAGTACAACCCCTAATAGCTTGGCGGAATTTTACCAGGAAGAGATTTCTAATTGATCGTAACATGTTTTAAATGTGGTGGATATGCATGCCAGGAGCTTGTTGAAGATGCAAATGACCTAATGATCCAAAAATTTTAAGCAGTAGAAAAAATTAAATTCTCAAGTTAACGTGTGGATGGATATTTACAAGAGCCAAACAACATACTTTTTGCCCATCCTAAAAAATCATTGATACTTTTTCGAATTATCTCTCTCATTTCCATTTTGGATGTTCAATTTTTTTTCAAATCCAAACTTTCCCCACTTTTTTCATAAAAAAAACGATTACAAGAAAAATAAAATTTTAGAGATTATGGTTGCAAAAAAATGTGAAAACTATAATAAATGTAAGTGAAGAAAATTATTTCACGCACTAAAAATGAACTCCAATGTTTTATTATCCTTCATTGGGAAATTCCACTAGTAGAACCCCTAATGGCTTGGTGGAATTTTGTAGGAAAGAGATTTCTAATGTATCCTAACTTGTTTTAAATGTGGTGGATATGCATACCAGAAATATGTTGAAGATGCCAATGACCTAATGATCCAATAATTTCAAGGAGTAGAAAAAATTAAATTCTCAAGTTAACGTGTGGTTGGATATTTACCAGAGCCAAACAACCCACTTTTAGCCTATCCTTAAAATCAAAGATACTTTTTTTGAATTATCTCTCTCCGCATTTGTGCATTTCCATTTTGGATGTTAAATTTTGTTTCAAATCCAAACTTGTCCCACTTTTCTCGTAAACAAAACTATCACAACAAAATGAAAATTTTAGAGTTTATGTACGCAAAAAAAAATTGAAAACTATAATAAATGTAAGTGAAGAAAATTATTTCATGCACTAAAAATTAACTCCAAAGTTTATTATCCATGTTTGGAAAAATCCACTAGTAAAACTCCTGATAGCCTTGTGGAATTATATAAGAAAGGGAATTCTAATTGATCCTAACTTGTTTTAAATGTGGCGGATATGCATCCTAGAAAGATGTTGAAGATGCAAATGACCTAATGATCCAAAAATTTCAAGGAGAAGAAAAAATTAAATTCTCAAGTTAACGTGTGGTTGGATATATACCAGAGCCGAACAACCCACTTTTTGCCTCTCCTAAAAAATCACAGATATTTTTGAAATTATCTCTCTCAGCATTTGCGCATTTCCATTTTGGATGTTCACTTTTTTTTCAAATCCAAACTTGTCCCACTTTTCACATAAACTAAACGATCACAACAAAATGAAAATTTTAGAGTTTATGTATGCAAAAAAATTTGAAAACTATAATAAATGTAAGTGAAAAAAATTATTTCACACACTAAAAATGAACTCCAAAGTTTATTATCCATGTTTGGGAAATTCCACTAGTACAACCCCTAATAGCTTGGTCGAATTATATAAGAAAAAGATTTCTAATTGGTCCTAACATGTTTTAAATGTGGTGGATATGCATGCCAGAAACATGTTGAAGATGCAAATGACCTAATGATAAAAAAATTGCAAGGAGAAGAAAAAAATAAATTCTCAAGTTAACGTGTGGTTGAATATTTACCAGAGACGAACAACCCACTTTTTTCATATCCTTAAAAATCACAGATACCGTATGGAATTATCTCCCTCAGCTTTTGTGCATTTCCATTTTGGATTTCTATTTTTTTTCTAATCCAAACTTGTCCCACTTTTCACGTAAACAAAATGATCACAATAAAATGATAATTTTAGAGTTTATGTATGCAAAAAAAATTGAAAACTATAATAAATATAAGTGAAGATTATTATTTCACGCACTAAAAATGAACTCCAAAGTTTAGTTATCCATGTTTAGGAAATTCCACTAGTACAACCCCTAATAGCTTGGTGGAATTTTATAAGAAAGAGATTTTAATTGATCCTAACAGCTTTTAAATGTGGTGGATATGCATGCCAGAAACATGTTGAAGATGCAAATGACCTAATGATCAAAAAATTTCAAGGAGAAGAAAAAATAAAATTCTCAAGTTAACGTGTGGTTGAATATTTACCAGAGCCGAACAACCCACTTTTTTCATATCCTTAAAAATCACAGATACTTTATGGAATTATCTCTCTTAGCTTTTGTGCATTTCCATTTTGGATTTCTATTTTTTTTTCTAATCCAAACTTGTCCCACTTTTCACGTAAACAAAACGATCAGAACAAAATGATAATTTTAGAGTTTATGTATGCAAAAAAATTGAAAACTATAATAAATGTAAGTGAAGATTATTATTTCACGCACTAAAAATGAACTCCAAAGTTTAGTTATCCATGTTTAGGAAATTCCACTAGTACAACCCCTAATAGCTTGGTGGAATTTTATAAGAAAGAGATTTCTAATTGATCCTCAAATGTTTTAAATGTGGTGGATATGCATGCCAGAAACATGTTGAAGATGCAAATGACCTAATGATCCAAAAATTTCAAGGAGTAGAAAAAATTAAATTCTAAAGTTAACGTGTGTTTGGATATTTACTAGAGGTGCCGATCCTTAAAAATCACAGATACTTTTTGGAATTATCTCTCTCATCATTTGTGCATTTACATTTTGGATCCTCAATTTGTTTTCAAATCCAAACTTGTCCCATGTTTCTGGTAAACAAAACGATCACAACAAAATGAAAATTTTAGAGATTATATTTGCAAAACAAATTGAAAACTATAATAAATGTAAGTGAAGAAAATTATTTCACGCACTAAAAATGAACTCCAAAGTTTTCTTATCGATGTTTTGGAAATTCTACTAGTACAACCCCTAATAGCTTGGCAGAATTTTATAAGAAAGAGATTTCTAATTGATCCTAACATGTTTTAAATATGGTGGATATGCATGCCAGAAACCTGTTGAAGATGCAATGACATAATGATCCAAAAATTTCAAGGAGTTGAAAAAGTTAAATTCTCAAGTTAACGTGTGGTTGGATATTTACCAGAGCCAAGCAACCCACTTTCAGCCTATCCTTAAAATCAAAGATACTTTTTGGAATTATCTCTATCTGTATTTGTGCATTTCCATTTTGGATGTTAAATTTTTTTTCAAATCCAAACATTTCCCACTTTTCTCGTAAACAAAACGATCACAACAAAATGAAAAATTTAGTGTTAATGTATGCAAAAAAAAAATTGAAAATTATAATAAATGTAAGTGAAGAAAATTATTTCATGCACTAAAAATAAAGTCCAAAGTTTATTATCCATGTTTGGGAAACTCCACTAGTTCAACCCCTAATAGCTTGGTGGAATTTTATAAGAAATAGATTTCTAATTGATCCTAACATGTTTTAAATGTGGTGGATATGCATGCCAAAAACATGTTGAAGATGAAAATGACCTAATGATCCAAAAATTTTGAGTTGAAAAAAGTAAATTCTCAAGTTAATGTGTGGTTGGATATTTACCAGAGCCAAATAACCAACTTTTTGCCTTTCCTTAAAAATCACAGATACTTTTTGAAATTATCTCTCTTAGCATTTGAGCATTTCCATTTTCGATGTGAATTTTTTTTTCAAATCCAAACTTTTCCCACTTTTCTCGTAAACAAAATGAGCACAACAAAGTGATAATGTTAGAGTTTATATATCCCAAAAAAATAGAAAACTATAATAAATGTAAGTGAAAAAAATTATTTCACACACTAAAATTGAACTCGAAAGTTTTGTTATCCATGTTTGGGAAATTCCACTAGTACAACCCACTTTTAGCTTATCCTTAAAATCAAAAATATTTTTTTGTTATATCTCACTCTGCATATGTGCATTTCCATTTTGGATGTTAAATTTCTTTTCAAATTCAAACTTGTCCCACTTTTCTCGTATACAAAACGATCACAACAAAATGAAAATGTTAGAGTTTATGTATGTAAAAAAATTTGAAAAATAAAATAAATGTAAGTGAAGAAAATTATTTCACACTCTAAAAATGAACTCCAAAGTTTATTATCCATGTTTTGGAAATTCCACTAGTACAACCCAAGATAGCTTGGTGGAATTATATAAGAAAGTGATTTCTAATTGATCCTAACATGTTTAAAATGTGGTGGATATGCATCCCATAAATATGTTGAAGATGCAAATGAGCTAATGATCCAAATATTTCAAGGAGAAGAAAAAATTAATTTCTCAAGTTAACGTGGTTGGATATTTACTTGAGCTGAACAACCCACTTTTTCCACATCCTTAAAAATCGCAGATACTTTATGGAATTATCTCTCTCAGCATTTGTGCATTTCCATTTTGGATGTTCAATTTTTTTTCTAATCCAAACATGTCCCATTTGTCTCGTAAACAAAACGATCTCAACAAAATGAAAATTTTAGAGTTTATGTATGCAAAAAATTTGAAAACTATAATAAATGTGAGTGAAGAAAATTATATCACGCACTAAAAATGAACTCCAAAGTTTTGTAATGCATGTTTGGGAAATTCCACTAGTACAACCCCTAATAGCTTGGTGAAATTTTATAACAAAGAGATTTCTAATTGATCCTAACATGTTTTAATTGTGGTGGATATGCATGCCAGAAACATGTTGAAGATGGAAATTACCGAATGATCCAAAAATTTCAAGAAGTAGAAAAAATTAAATTCTCAAGTCAACGTGTGGTTGGATATTTACCAGAGCCAATCAACCCACTTTTTGCCCATCTTTAAAAACCATTGATACTTTTTGGAACTATCTCTCTCAGCATTTGTGCACTTCCATTTTGGATGTTCAATTTTTTTTCAATTACAAACTTGTCCCACCTTTCACGTAAACAAAATGACCACAACAAAATGAAAATTTTAGAGTTTGTGTATGCAAAAATATTTTAAAACTATAATAAATCTAAGTGAAGAAAATTATTTCAGGCACTAAAAATGAACTCTAAAGTTTCGTTATCCTTGTTTTCGAAATTTCACTAGTGCAACCTCTAATGGCTTGGTGGAATTTTATAAGAAAGATTTTTCTAATTGATTGTAGCATGTTTTAAATGTGGTTGATATGCATGCTAGAAAGAAGTTGAAGATGCAAATGACCTAATAATCTAAAAATATCAAGGAGTTGAAAAAATTAAATTCTACAGTCAACGTGTGGTTGGGTATTTACCAGAGCCAAACAACCTACTTTTTGCCTATCCTTCAAAATCATAGATACTTTTTGGAATTATCTCTCTCAGCATTTGTGCATTTCCATGTTGGATGTTCAATATTTTTTCAAATCCAAACTTGTCCCACTTTTCTCGTAAACAAAATGTTCACAACATAGCAAAAATTTTAGAGTTTATGTATGCAAAAAAATTTAAAAACTATAATAAACGTAAGTGAAGAAAATTATTTCACGCACTAAAAATAACCTCCAAAGTTTTGTTATCCACGTAAGGAAAATTCCACTACCGAATGGCTTCGTGGAATTTTATAAGAAAGAGATTTCTAATTGATCCTAACATGTTTTAAATGAGGTGGATATGCATGCCAGAAATATGTTGAAGATGCAAATGACCTAATGATCCAAAAAAATTTCAAGGAGTAGAAAAAATTAAATTCTCAAGATAATGTGTGGTTGGATTTTTACCAGAGCCAAACAACCCACTTTTTGCCCATCCTTAAAAATCACAAATACTTTTTGGAATTATCTCTCTCAGCTTTTATGCATTTCAATTTTGGATGATCAATTTTTTTTCAAATCCAAACTTGCCCCACTTTTCTTGTAAACAAACCGATCACAACAAAATAAAAATTTTAACGTTTATGTATGCAAAAAAATTTGGAAACTATAATAAATGTAAGTGAAGAAAATTATTTCACGCACTAAAAATGAACTCCAAAGTTTTGTTATCCTTGCTTGGGAAATTCCACTAGTACAACCCCTAATGGCTTGGTGGAATTTTATAAGAAAGAGATTTCTAATTGACCTTAACATGTTTTAAAAGTGGTGGATATGCAAGCTAGAAACATGTTGAAGATGAAAATGACCTAATAATCCAAAAATTTCAAGGAGTAATAAAAAATAAATTCTCAAGTTAACGTGTGGTTGGATATTTCCAGAGCCAAATGACCCACTTTTTGCCTATCCTTAAAAATCATAGATACTTTTTGGAATTGTCACTCTCAGCATTTGTGCATTTCCATGTTGGATGTTCAATTTTTTTCAAATCCAAACTTGTCCCACTTTTCTCGTAAACAAAACGTTCAAAACAAAATGAAAATTTTGGAGTTTATGTATGCAAAAAAATTTGAAATATAGTAAATGTAAGTGAAGAAAATTATTTCACGCACTAACAATGAACTCCAAAGTTTTGTCATCCATGTTAGAGAAATTCCACTAGTACAACCACTAATGGCTTGGGGAAATTTTATAAGAAAGTGATTTCTAATTGATCCTAACATGTTTTAAATCAGGTGGATATGCATGCCAGAAACTTGTGGAAGACCCAAATGACCGAATGATCAAATAATATCAAGGAGTAAAAAAAATTAAATTTTCAAGTTAACGTGTGGTTGGATATTTACCAGAGCCAAACAAACCACTTTTTTCCTATCCTTAAAAATCACATATAATTTTTGGAATTATCTCTGTCAGCATTTGTGCATTTCCATTTTGGATGTTCAATTTTTTTTGAAATCCAAACTTGACCCACATTGGCTGTATACAAAACGATCACAACAAAATGAAAATTTTAGAGTTTATGTCTGCAAAAAAAACTGAAAACTATAATAAATGTAAGTGAAGAAAATTATTTCAGGCACTAAAAATGAACTTCAAAGTTTCGTTATCCATGTTTGAGAAATTCCACTAGTACAACCCCTAATAGCTTGGTGGAATTTTATAAGAAAGTGATTTCTAATTGATCCAAACATGTTTTAAATGTGGTGGATATGCATGCCAGTAACATGTTAACGTGTGGTTGGATATTTAC
This sequence comes from Aristolochia californica, assembly GCF_029961685.1. Classification (NCBI taxonomy): domain Eukaryota; kingdom Viridiplantae; phylum Streptophyta; class Magnoliopsida; order Piperales; family Aristolochiaceae; genus Aristolochia; species Aristolochia californica. Next base: position 13,218,423 of record NW_027181771.1, read on the forward strand.
CAGAGCAAAACAACCCACTTTTTGCCAATCCTTAAAAATCACATTTACTTTTTGGAATCATCTCTGTCAGCATTTGTGCATTTCCATTTCCGATGTTCAATTTTTTTTCAAATCCAAACTTGTCCACCTTTTCTCATAAACAAAACGATCACAACAAAATGAAAATTTTAGAGTTTATGTATGCAAAAAAATTTGAAAACTATAATAAATGTAATTGAAGAAAATTATTTCATGCACTAAAAATGAACTCCAAAGTGTTGTTATCCATGTTTGGGAAATTTCACTTGTACAACCCCTAATGGCTTGTAGGAATTTTATAAGAAAGAGATTTTTAATTGATCCTAACGTGTTTTAATTGTGGTGGAAATGCATTTATGTTCTCTGAGTTTTCCGAGGAGGAGGACTCAGTTTCTAGATGAAGTTCATATACTTCATCTTCTGACTGGATGTCATCATAATGGATGATTTCCAATCCATTTTCTATGGCTAATAACTTATAAGTACTGTACCGCCGTTGCTGTTTATCATTTGGACAATCTTTTGCAAAATGTCCTTCTTTCTAGCATATCTAGCATTTACATTTGCTTGGGGTTTTCCCCTTTGGGCAATATGCATTTGACCTTTTACTGGATGTGGTAGGGCCGGAATTTGTTCTTTTTCTAAAGTATCTGTTTTTAGGATTATACCTAGTTGTAGAACTTTTTTTTATCCTAAATTTTTTTCTGTTGAAATCCTTAGAATATTTTCTTTGCTTATGGGAGGTGGTTTTACAACCATAAGCTCCTACATTTTTGTTCTGGTTTGAACAACATAATGTTTGTTTATTTGCCTTACTACTTTTCTTTTGTAGTTTTTGGACTTCACAAAGATTTGCCAACATGTCTTGTACAAATCTATCTCTTCTTCCTAAAGTGTCAAAGTTTAGGAAAGTATACATGGTTAAAGTACCAAGTTCTGGATTATTTTGCCAATATTTTGTTATGTAGTCTTTTTCAGCTACATGTGCAAAAGGTTCTGGAAATTTTACATAAAAGATAGACAGATAAGGTTTCTGATCTTCTTTTTGCAGTTTATAGAAGTAACTTGCAAATTCACAATAATACTTCTCATAGAAACAAATGTTACAAATTTGTAACTTGTTTAATTTCTGAAGAGTTTCTAAACATTTTCTTTGTTTAGTACTCTCATTGTAAGCTTCTACGGTTGGATGTATTCCTAGAAATTCTTTTGATATCTTAGCCACTAATATTTTCAAGATATTGGCTATCGATATTGAGGTATTAGCTCATTTTTGGTCTTCGGGAAGGTTGTCCCACCAATGAGCTACATTACCCTGTAAAGCTTGGGTAAAGAAATTAAATGCTGAATCTTTGTCCCAAGATTCATGCATATTTGCAGCATTGCTCATACTTCTTTCCCATTCTTTAAGGACATTTTCTTCATCCTTGGGGCAATCCAAGTTGAGATAAAATTCAAAAAGGTTTATGCTATCTATGGATGTGTGTCCCTTAGTAGCATTTGATGGATCGATATTTGTGTATTTTGTCGAATACCTTTGTCCTCCCAGGGATATTTTGGAGTGGGAGAAACTTTCTCGTTCTTGCGGGTGAACCGCAGTATGGTTTCGGAAGTAATCTTGAGAGCTATCTTCCATGTGGGTGTCTCGTATATCTTTCCCAATGGAAATAGTACATCTCCATGGAATAGATTGTATCATCTTCAGGTTGAAGCATGTTTCTTAGTAAGAGGGTGAAGGCAAGGCCATCTCTCTTTCTTTGTAAACGATCTAAAAGTTTTTGCCTATAGATCATCTATTTCTAGATCTTGTCCATGCTTGTTTACTTGTCCGGAATTTCCTATGAGAATTTTCGGGAAATCTTATGACTTGTGGTCGGGCTTCTTCCCAGCTGTCATATATTCATGTTTCTCTTCCTATGAAAACAACATACCAATATTTTTTTTTTCTGGTTTTCCATATATACTTGTAGAGGCTTCTCCTGTTGAAGCGGTGTCTACAAGTTGAGATACGATTTCTTCTTGGGTCATTCTGTAGATCTCACTTTGCTGAATGATTACCAAATCTTCTAAGAATTGCTTAGATAGCCTATTCTTGAAGTTCAAGTTGTTCAATCCTGATTTGGTGTTTTAGATCTTTGATAACTTGTTTTAATCCTACTGGACCGAGTCCTAAGAATCGTCCATCTCGGATTATCCGTTCTTCCTTCGTTGTTATAATCTACAACTAAAAGATTTTCTTCTAACTCTTTGAGTTTGGCTT